>NC_090816.1:66882550-67207096 GCF_000390325.3 Nicotiana tomentosiformis
CCTAACTTACATATGTCCATTTAGGTGGACTAATTTGGGCCTTCCCTTGTCACCTACTTGGTTACTTAATAAGTGTCACATGCTGCCCTTATTCACTTATACAGGTGTTTTGTCCTCATTTAATAATCATGACATGTGTTAAGTAGCTCAAGCTAGTAGGACGGATAAGCAAGTAGCTCAAGCAAGTATCCCAGTAAGCAAGCAACTCAATTTTATGTATCCATTATCTCATATGTTTTTTTCTAAGTCTCATTCATATTAACATACTTATGACTTCAATACACCTTCCTTAGCCTTATAGAAGGATTTCATCCTTTTTGAGCTTACATTAGATAATCTTATAATGACAGTGACATCTGAAGTACGGGGTGTAACATCCTTCCCTCGAGAAATATTTGTCCCCGAATGTTAACTCTTAAACGCTTGCGAAAATGGGGCATAACATCATTAAATTACATTATATAGTTTCAAAGAGGATCTCATTTTTGAGCTTACATCGATTGACTTACGACGTACTTTCACATACAAAAACATGGGGTGTAACATCATTCCCCCTTTGGAACATTCGTCCTCGAATGTTGACTGGTGTGCTCATCATTATCATAACCTATAGATTTTATGAATACTTTAATATGGTCCTTGCAATCTAGGAAACTGTTATGTGAATAAATCTAAAGGCCAGGGCATTCCCCCTTTTAGACCTCTTTCTCACACCACGACTTGTGGTCGGAATTCTTCCAATCTCGTAACTGCCGCTACTTTCTTTCATGCAGCATGTACGACTCTAACCTTATATGTGTGCCTATGAGACTCTTCTCTGCTTTTTTCCTCAAGCTTTTAGCCAATCTCTGGGCCTCACTTTGGGAACATATACAGAACAATGACAAGCTGTCCCTCTGGGCATCTATAGGTGTGCTGAAGCTCTTCGTTCGGTACTTTGTCGAACTTATGACTATTGCTATATCTTGTTTATTATACAGAAACTCTTACTATGGTTTATTATTACCGAGGTCTGCTACCCAACTCCAGGTTACTCTCTCACTACTTATCCTATATGTATAAATATATGTCCTTTAATGCTTCCTTATTACTGTTCATCTGAAGAATGACATCCTAATCTCCTCTCATACTTTGTAACTTTTATCCCTCTATTGTTGATTCACCTTATTATTGATCTATAATCTACAACAGATAACTTGAAACCTCTTACGTAATACCTTGTCACTAGGGCTAACGTCTCATCGGGGAACATCTAAAGTGATTTTGTTGATCCACCTAGGGATGATACTATACTTCAATAAACATTTTTCATGGAATCTCAACGTTATTCATCTTATGGGGATATTCTAATCTCGTGCAATTCATGAAATCCACTTTCTTTAAATTATTACTCAATCAAAGGCCTAAACGTCATCCTCCTATCTATCATAATTACACCCTTATTCTACTACTAGGGTAATATTCCATCTACTCTAAATTATCCTAGTCTTAGACTCCTCTGAGTTCATTTAGGCTATACTGAGCTTTCTATAACATATGAAAACCATTAGCTCTCTTGTTTTATGGGCTTAATCCCGAGACCTTACATGTTCTTGTAACCTTCTTACCCACATTTTCTTATCCTTACTCCTATCTACTTAAAATCTTCTCGTTCTACCAATACATATTGATTTATGCTACTCGCAACCTTCCTTTAACTTGCTAGCACCATAGATTTGCTTTTGTGCCTTCTCAGTTGTCCTTAAACATAAGCAATTACGTTTCCTGGTCGTTCTACCACTTGCTGCATGGATATTTGGCATATCTTGGTGCCCACGAATACTGGAATTCCCTATAATTCATATGATCTCAAATATCACTTTTGCTTTTTTTTTCCCTTCACGTTCATTAGCCACTATAGGTGCCACTTTCTTTTGGAGTGCATCCAATATTGTAGTGAGACTGTTGTTACAAGACCAATTCTTCTTCAAGCTACTATGCTTAGGTTGAAGCCTTCTTCCTTATTTCCTCGGCTAGGCTTTCGTTGCACTACTTAGGGAATACCCTCTGACTCCTGTAAAGCTGTGAGCTTATTACATCGTAAACCTGAAGGATTTTTCTTTTGTTCTTACTCACCCATAATTATCTTAGTTACTTACCTTCGCACTCTTGTGATCGTAGGGTTGCTTCTGAATTTAAATTTTGACTATCTCCCCAGTGGCACTCTCTTTTTTTTCCGTAAAATCTATACGGTACCTTCAACTACCCCAACTCCTATATGAATATTTCTCAAGGATCACGATGTCATATCCCCGAGACTGAATTCCCTATGTTGGGGTTCACTGCGTTTATCTTGCACAATATATAGATTTATATCTATCCTCTTGTCTAGCCATAACTAGACTCTTCCTGAATAACCTACTAACTACTCGTTAGTCCATTCTCATATCTATATTTGGCGTAATCTCTTTTGGGTTATTTCCTTTGTCTTATCTTACCTCTTACATTTGCTCCTTATGTATCAAGTGTTCATTCACACTTGTTTATCAATAACATCTGATGTGGGAACCCTTATTTCCTCTCCCCGATGTCGTGCTTGCATAATGTTTTGAAGTCGTAACATATCGGTAGGATCTTAATAAATGCAATCTCTTTCCTTTCGCCTTTTTACTGCATTCTACCTTTACTATTCCACAGTTACCCGAACCACATAACTCCTAATTAATACCATATCACACCATCTTCCCCCCCCCCTTATCTTTGGCGTCTTTTCACATCCTTACTGACTCTTACTCGTCTTGTTGTAACCCTTCTGTACCAAGGATAACTGAATCTCTTACATGCGAGGTTGACACCTAGTATAACTGGCACATTTAGTCCCTTAAGCTTAACTCTTCCCATAGTGCTTACTTTAGGGTAGAGTCTTCCAGAATGACCTTTAAAGGTTATTCTTCTATTGTCGATTCTATGATTGTCGGAATGCAATTTTTGGAATTCTCAATATGCCGACTATTATCAAATCCTTTTGTCACTAATTTATGTTTCGTTCATCTTGTTCACTAGCCCATACTGATTTCTATTACTCCGGGGGTCTAACTTGGCATTCTGGTAATCACATTGGAATTACCAACTCATTTCTCAAAATAAGGACATGACTTTATGGCTTATACTCTTTTATTGTCTCAAGGCCTGTCTCCTCTTGTACTTTCCTTCATTGAATATAGACTCTTTCATCGTGTCATATTTTGATTTACTTTTATAAACCATTTATCACATCTTACTCATAATGCATCATTTACTTTCATCTTATTCTGAAAACTTCAATAAAATATTCTTTCACTTTTAGCTCCCCTTGCTCCATCCACTAGATCTTCGGTGTCACGCCTCAACCTCAGGGAGCACGACCGGGTGAACCCGGTCCAGCAAGCCAGTTAGATACTTTCTACCCAACTCACCCATGATCAAGAGAAGACATGATTTAATTAGTTAGACAGTAAGAAGATCATATATACAATACTAAATCGTCTCATTGGTTACATCATTTTTAAATTTCAAGATACACACATTCTTATCATTCGAGTGGAATAAGAGACCAAAACACAACATAATTTGTTTGACTTTTCTAGCACCCATGTACAACCCACATAGTGTCTACGGAGCCTCTAAAAGATACAAAGGAGTACAGTGATAGTGCCAGCAACAAGGCCCCGGCTATACCTCAAAACGTGATAACAAAATGTACAAACGATACATGACCCCGGAATGAGGTGGGGCTCACCAAGTCTGCTAGGAGGAAGGTGTACTGCTATCGCTGATCAACATTGCCTGCTATAGAACCACCTGCATCCATTTAAAGATGCAGCACCCCCGGCAAAAGGGACGTTAGTACTGTCGAATAGTACTAGTATGTAAAACTAAACACTATCTCAATAGAATGAATAATAATACAAGGGGGAAACAGTCATGAGTTCAATAAGAGCTTCAAACAATACTAAAACATCAAATAAGGATCACATAAGTTCTCAAGTCAATTTCGATGTTATTAGGTTGGGTGATCTTTGGAGCCGATATACCATAATTCACAATACCTCCGTATTCTTATACGGATTCCGATCTCGACCCAATCGGCTAGCTCGTCTCATTTGAGACATCAACCATAACAACAATTTTATTATAATTTCCAGCACAGTTACCACCATGTGTGCGGCATAGCATCCGATCACAGCCCGATCGGCTAGACCGTCTTACCCGGGAGATTACCTTTTCAATCAATCATCTCACTTCATACTTCTTTCACATCTCTTCAATTCATTGGCACGAGTGGCCTCAATCAGAAAGTCATTCTTAGCACTTGGCTGTATTTCATAATTCCAGTTTTCCCTTTCCACATTCAAACATCAATATCATTATCAACAACAATAAGGTTTTCCATTCAAGACATTAAATTCACATATCAGCAATTTGGGAATCTTAGGCACATAGAGGCTTTTCATACAATTTGGCATAACAACCTTTATTCGATCTTGACATGAAGTCTTAACATTTCTAACACATATTCAATATTTTGAACACATCCTCAAATGGCAAGATGACATGATTAAGCATTTAGAATTAAATATTGAACATACATCCTTCAACACAATATATTAGGAATAGCCAATTCTATAATGATAAATTTGGGACTTACACCAATTACATGAACACTGTGGGATTCAATTCAAAGAAAAAGGAGTTTTAGCCAACATACCTCAATTGAGCTTCCTTAAACTTTAAAAATATTCCTGAATTCTTAGCAACTTCAATCTATTTTAGAAATATAACAAGTTGAACAAAAATTAGGAAGATAGTCATGATTCTAGCTCATTTGAGCATATTATCAAGCACTAGGTGTGTATTAAGATTTTTAACGCCCTTTTGTGAAAGATTCCATCATTCCCCAACCCATTCTCTACCATCTTTAGCTTACAACCTTCTTACACACTTTGGTAACACATGCATGCAAGATGAACAACAACCATGCCCAAAAATTATTTTACTAATTACCCAATTCTAGACAAAATTCGAAATTGAGGGTTAGGGTGTAGAATCTTACCTTTAGGATGAAGACCTAGTGAGTTTTCCTTGTTAATCTTCAAAGATTCGAGCAAGAATTGAAGGACAATTTGTTGAGGATCACTCTCTCACTATAGGGCACTCTTTCACTCTAGGGCACTCTCTCGCTCTGAGAATGTTAGAAATGTGCTTAAAATGGGCTTGGCATATGTTTTAATGAAGAAGGGTCGGGTTTAAAAAGCCCAAAAATAAAGCCCCGGGACAGGATATGCGGTCCGCACAAATTGGGTGCTAAAACGGGAAAGAAACTGACTGGGTCTGCAGTTACTATGCGGCCCGCAGACCTGTTCTGCGGTCGCATAATGTGTCACAGAACATCCCTCCGCAAAACTCCAAGGCCGGTTTGTGCGACAAGAGCGCGGCCCACAAAATAGTTATGCGGTCGTATAATGGGCCGCGAAAATGACATTAAAATGAACCAGAAACACTGTCTCACTCTGCGGCCATTCTGCGGCCCGCAGAGTGATGATGAGGCCGCACAATGGGCCGCAAAAATGCCTATTTCTGCCAAATATTTTCCTTCAACTCAGGCATCACGGAATCCCGATTTTTAGGAAATAATTTTTACCGGGCCTTACATTCGGGTCGCCTAACATTCTCTTTTTACTAGGGATGAGATCGATACAATGGTAAATATTTATCCCTTCTAGGATTCGAGTGCCAATCTTCTAAATTTTCTAAACATGCTAGTATTCATATCTAACTATACTATTGTAGAGTGCAGCATCTGGGTGTCTCACAAGGAGAACTATTACCACATTTGCAATATCCTTCAAAAATGTCAGCTAACACTATAAATCCATCTACTATTTTGGATTACTCAAACCCCAGCTAGAGCCTGATACCCCGTCCTTCTCTTAATCTATATCTGTTAGCTCCCATAGGGCATAACTGAGATGGGTGTGGCCAAAATGCTTATATTTCTCATTAGCTGGTACCGCGTACCCTTCTTCACATTGCTTCTTTTACTTGCTGAAACTTGTATCTAGCTTCTGATTCTGTTATTTCTTTATACCATATGGGTGGATAGATGTTCTTGCTTTAGGGCTCCTTATCAAGAAGCTTACACGTCTTAGTACACACATGATCAGCTGAAGGCCTCATATTTACTCATCATAAGCTTGATGCAAAATCAAGTTCCTCTAACTCAACTCTTCCTCAATTACATTCAATCTCTTACCAACTATATTTATGGATGTAGCTATTGTTGTATTACGAATAAAATAGAATTTGAATTCTTACAAATGAGCTCTACCACACGATCTACAGTTAGAAGAGAGAGTGAGAGTCCTAAATTTCCTGTAGCCTCCTACTTATAAGTGTGGTGCACAACACACTCATAAACAAAACTCTACTAGACACGGCATGTAGACTCCCTGGGAAAGAACTGCTCTGATACCACTTTTACCCCGACCCAAACCGATGGGCCGCAACAAGCACCCGGTACCTTACCCAACCGAGTACCAACATAACATATCTTTCTTATCATACCATCATTGGTAAATGTTACTCCCCATGTTTTCGTACGTAGAACTACGTCGTAAGTCAATTGAGGCAAGCTCAGAAAGGAGATCATCTTTGAGAGCACATAAAGTAAGTTAATCATGTTACCTTGGACATTACAAATGTTTAATATCATGGATAACAAGTACCAAGATGGTTGAAAGTCTAAGAAGCTAAACAAATTGAAGAAAATAAGTTTTGTTGAATGTCGACAAGTTGGGAATGTTATAACATATACTTTTGTGATGAGACTAGGATGCTTAAAAATATAAGGAGGTTATGTTATGAGGCATTTTAGTCGTATGATAGTCGTGTGTTATGTGTTTAAGCCAGGCAAGTTTTGGAATAAAAGTTGGCAAAGGTCATCACAAGTAACATTCATAAATGTGCTGAAAATTAGGTCAAATGTAGATGCGATTTTCTCAAAGTTTACTTCGAATTATTGGGTGATCTACCTACAAAATTGAAGATATATGAGTCTAGTTTCTAACTCATTAAACCGATTGTTGATACAACATCAGAGTAGAGAGATATCCGTATTTTCGGGAGACTGTGCTAAGCAGCTCTCTATGGGACCCACAATGGCGGTTGAGATATATTGATATATATAAGATGCCTCAACCCCATTTTAACTCATTATTTTTCAGTATCTTCAGACCCTAGACACCTAAAAACACCCTCTGAAGGTTCTCTAATGATCCAAGACCCAAACAAAGGGCAAAAACACAAATCAAGTGTCGGGAATCCCGTCGCGCTAGTAAGTTTCTTGTTCTTCTTGTTGTTGCTGATTTTTGGGTGGTTCCATCTCGTGTGGGAGGTAGTTTTAAGTGGTTTAAGTTCTGTAAAATACTCTCCCAAGGTTTTCATATCAACCCTAGGATATTTCAAGTCTTGCAAATGGATTACACCATATTTCAACATCAAAAGTTAGTTCTAGTGAAGAACAACACCTCTTTGAGGTTGTGTTGTCATCGAGGATAGTTGTGGGCTGTGTTTGGCTGAAATTTTAAGTTGTTGCTACTGGTTAAGGTGAGTATAACAGACTACTAATTGTGCTTAAGCTTGCTTGTATGTTGGTTAAGTTGTTAGGATGAAAAACTATAAAATAATACTTGGATTAACTTAAGTCACTTCTATTGTGTTGTATTGCCATTGAGGGCTGTTATAAGGTAAATATAACTTGGATTTCAGCTTGAAGCTACTATAGGAGGTATTTGTATTGTGTTCTTGCATGTTCTTAAGGTTATCTTGATGTTTATTAAGTTAAATGGATGTACTAGACATGAACAAGTGAATAAAGTTGCTAATTGAAGATAGTTGGAGTTGTGGATTGTTTCATTTGTTTTAAATATGTGATATAAGGATGGAATCATTGATTAATGACTTCATTATCATGTTAATGATACTTTTAAATTAATGTAAGAAGACTATAAGGGGTGATAATGGGGTTGAAGAGTGCTGAAGGGATTCAATCCGAGTTTACCGCTCGTCGTGATATGTTGACGACTTGTTAATGAAATATTTTGTACTCTATTGTTGATGTTGTTCTTATTGTATTGCTCTGGTTGTTGTTGTTGTTGGTATATGGTATTGGAGGAGGCCTTTGTTACAAGGGAGATGCTGCCCAAATTTACATAAAACGAGCTACTAGCTTAGGTGACAGACTTAGCCTTTATTCAGCACTGATGTTGAATCTCCTTATGCTATGGTAGACTGAGTTGGGTTATTTGAAGAGTTTCTTATAAGATATAAAGGACTCAACGAGGTTAAGGTATGTTAAGGATAAACCTTTCCTTCATTTTGGCATGATCTAGTAACTACATGTGTTTGATAACGAGACATAAAGAGAAGTTCATATTCCTGAATTTATATACATTAGCCTAGTCTCTTAAGTTACAGTATTCTCCCTTATCAGGACTTTCTATTCAGTTAAGTATTGTCTTCATCCAGTTAAGAGAGCAGAGGGTCTATATATATATATACAGTATTACAGTATTTTCACCACCATTGAGCTATAATTGATGGGCATGCCCCTATTGGGCAACCTCTGATCAGATGGTACGTTATATACTAAGCCTACTGTGGTCGAGCGCCTATGAGCGAACCCTGAATTGCCAAGATATAGAGCCTAGTATGGTCGAGCGCCTATGAGCGAGCCTAATACGACAGAGCAGTTACACATACCGAGCCTTATAGGGCCGGCCAACTATTTTACTTATTATATTGAGAGAGTTGAGTAAGTATCAATAGGTAAGCATATCTTCAAAATATCTTTGACTCCCAACTGCTTTCAGTTATTGTATTATCTATTCAGTTGCAACTTTCAGTTATTCTATTATATTACATATTCGGTACATTATTTCGTACTGACGTCCCTTTTGCCGAGGATGCTGCATTTCATGCCTGCAGGTCCTAATAGACAGTTGGATAGATTTTCCCAACAGACAAAGTCAAAAGTCAACTTGGTTGGTAAGCTTCACTTCCTCGAAGTTACCAGGTCTAGACCTTGGATTCCATTTTATATGTACAGGTTTGATGAGTAGGTCGAGGCCCTGTCCTGACCATGATACAGTTCAGCTATCTCTAGTGGCTTGTAGACGAGTCATGTATATTTTGTATATCAGTAGATGCTCATGGAGGCTTCGTTGGCCTGCACAGTTATATATATCAGCTTTTGGGTATGTTTACCCCACAGATGAGAGAGGCGTTATTTTTAGGCGATTCAGAATATGGCCTCATCGGCCTAAGTTGAGGGTTGCCCCTCCAGAATTCATAGTTATAGAGTGGTGCGCTCGGGCCGAGTATGGCACCGGGTACCGGCCACGCCTCTTCAAGTTTGGGGCGTGACAAACTTGGTATCAGAGCATTTCTGTCCTAGGGAGTCAACAAGCCGTGTCTAGTAGAGCCTTGTTTATAGATGTGTTATGCACCACATTATATAAATAGGAAGCTACAAGGCATTTAGGAGTTTGTTACCCTTCTTTCAAGTCCACATCGTGCTATAGAGCTGAGTCATAAGAGTTCGAGCCAAGACTTATGTTTGGTAATTATAGAGATGCTTGCAATTAGAAAAATTACAGCTAGCCAGAGGGCTAATACAGCAGCAGGTAAGGGCATTAGTAGAGAGAGAATTCTTGACGACCTAGCCCTATTTGAGGCCGTATTAGATCGTGCATACTAGATGATGCACTCTAGAATAGTACAGTAAGATATGAATACTAGAACGTTCAAAAATATCAGAATACATGTAGTGGCATCCTAGAAGGGATAAATATTTACTTTAGTATGACTCCCGCCCCTAGTAAATAGAGAATAATAGGCGACCCGAAGAGTCAATGACATGGAGCAAGGGGAGACAAAAGTGAAAGAATGTTTTGTTGAAGTTTTCAGAGTAAGGTAATAAACAGAGATATTAGCAGGAGAATAAGAAGAGAGTAAATGAAGTATTACGAGTAAGATGTGATTAAAGGGTGGTAATGGTAAATAATAATATGACAGGATGGCATAGTCTATAGTCAAGTAAAGGAAAAGACAAGAGATGGCATGCGTTGAAACTATAAAAGAGTATAAGCCATAAAGTCATATCCTCATTTGGAGAAAATGAGTTGGCGACTCTAATGTAATTACCAGAAGGCTAAGTTAGACCCCCCGGAGTAATAGAAATCAACATAGGCTAGTAAACAAAAAAATATCAAACATGATTTAGGGACGAAAGGATTCGATAATAGTCGGTATTTTAAGAATTTCAGAAATCGTGTTCCGGAAATGATAGAATAGACAACGGAAGAATAGCCATTAAAGGTCATTGAGGAAAAACATTTCTCTAAAGCAAGCAATATGAGCAGAGTTATGCTTAAGGGATTAAGTGTGCTAGTTACACTAGGTGTCATCCTCGCGCGTAAGAAATCAGTTATCCCTGGTATAGAAGGGTTACCGCAAGGCGAGTAAGAGTCAGTGAAGATGTGAAAACATGCCAAAGATGAATAGGTAACTATGGACTAGTAAAGGAAGAATGCAATAAAAAGGCAAAAGGGGTGAGATTGCATTTATTCAGATCCTACATAT
The DNA here is from genome assembly GCF_000390325.3 of Nicotiana tomentosiformis. Taxonomy (NCBI): domain Eukaryota; kingdom Viridiplantae; phylum Streptophyta; class Magnoliopsida; order Solanales; family Solanaceae; genus Nicotiana; species Nicotiana tomentosiformis. Next base: position 66,893,210 of record NC_090816.1, read on the forward strand.
ATGTTATTACTCCAGAACATTATACAAGCACGATGGCGGAGAGATGCAGTAAGGGTTCCCTCCCAAGATGTTATTGATAAAAAAGTGCGAATGAACACTTGATACATTAGGAGCCAATGTAAAAGGTAAGTTAAGATAAAAGACATAAGCCAAGAGAGGTTACGTAGAATATAAATATGAGCATAGACTGACGAGTAGTTAGTAGTTGATTCAGGAAGACCTTAGTTATGGTTGGACAAGAGGTCTCAGATAAATTAGTAAATCACGCAAGATAAACGTAGTGAAACCCAGTATAAGAAATTCAATCTCGCAGATACGACATCGTAATCCTTGAGAAATATTCAGATAGGAGTTGGGGTAGTAAAAGGTATCGTATAAGTGTTACAAAAATAAAAGAGAGTTCCACTAGGGAGACAATCAAAATTTCAATTCAAAATAAACTCTATAAGCACAAGGGCGTGAAGGTAAGTAACTAAGGATAATGATAGGCGAGTAAGAACATCACAAATTTTGTGGGGTATACAATGTAATAAGCTCGCAGCTTAACAAGAGTCAAAGAGTCTTCCCTAAATGCTACAATGAAAGACTAGCTAAGTAAACAAGGAAGAAGGCTTCAAACTAAGCATAGTGACCTAAATAAATAATGTTCTTATAACAACAGTCTCACTACAACACTGTATGCACTCTATAAGAAAGTGGTACCTATTGTGACTAAGTAACGGGAAGTAAAATCCAATGTAATATTCGAGATCATATGAGTTGCACAAAATTCCAATATATGTGGGCACTAAGATAAGACAAGTATTTGTGCAACAAGCGGCAGAATGACCAAGAAAAGTAATTGCTTACTTTTAACCAACGCTGAGAAGGCACGAAAGGAATTATTCGATCTATGACTCAGAGTTAGTTACGTTATGAACACCCTTAAGATTTAAGAGTGTTATCCATGCAGCATATATGTTGACAATGATACAGCTCTAGGAGACTCCAGTATAAGTTAAAAGAAAGAATTGAGTCCACGTCACAGACAAAAGCTTGAATTGCTAGAAGGTTATGTCATGGATGTTCCATAGCGTCCACGAGGGGCTAAAGTAATAACTAATACCCTGAGCCGCAGATCAGAAGATAGCGTAAGCCTACTTAAATGCTGAGATAGAAGAGGAAACTAAAGCGTTACATCAGCTATATGAATTAGGAGTCTGATTATTAGACCCTGATGAGTATAGAAATCGTGATTTAGAACATTATAGAATCAGTCTAAATATCAGAGGTACAAAAGAGATAGTACAAAGGCCATATTCTATAATGGCTCTACGATAAATCTAGTTAGAAGAGTACCAACCTCATAAGAAGTCAGTATGAAGCTTCCGCTGGATTGTGTATGCACATGAGGTGCAGGTATTATAGTAGAGCTTTAAGGTGTGGATGTGAATTCTACCTATATGGAAGGGAGGTTATGAAAGAGATAGAAAATACGATACAAGATTTAAAGGTAAGTAAGGTACATGTGAAGAAGGTATGAGATGCCCAAGTATAGAAGGTTACGAATAATCCAGATATCAGATAGAGGGCTTGAAGCGTTGTAATTCTATATCAAGAAATGATAGTTGTGTTGTCAGTGACATATCTTCTAACCTATGGTTTCCAGGTACATAGAGGTCTAGTTAAGAGAGTAAAGAAGAGTTAGAGACAATATGATATTCACTCGAGGTTCCAGAATAATATAAGGAAATCTATGGTGCTAGCAAATTAAAGGAAGATTGCGAGTAGTATAAATAGATATATGTAGGTGGCAAGCTAAAGTATGGTATAGCGACAATGTTTTAGGTAGACAGGAGTAAGGATAAGAAAATGTGAGTGAGAAGGTGACGAGAATAAGTAAGTCCTCGGGATTAAACCCATCACAACAAGAGAGCTAATGGTTTTCATAAGTTATAAAAAGCTCAGTATAGCCTGAATGAACTCGGAGGAGTTTAAGACTAGGAGCATTTAGAAAAGATGGAATATTGCCCTGGTAGTAGAATAAGGATGTAATTGTGATAAATGATAAGTGGATGACATTTAGGCCTTCAATTGAGTAATGATTTAGAGAAAAAGGGATTTCATGAATTGCACAGGATTAGAATACCCCCATAATAAGATGAACCACGTTGGGATGCTATGAAATACAGTTAATGAAGTATTGTATCGTCCCTAGGTGGATCAAGCAAATGACTTCAGATGTTCCCTGATGATACGTGAGCCCTAACAACAATGTATTACGTAAGAGGTTTTGAGTTATCAGTAGTAGATTATATATCAATATTAAGGTGAATCAACAATAGATAGATAAAAAGTTCTAAAGTGTGAGATGAGATTAGGCCTGTAACACCCGGGAAAATTTTGAAGTACTTAAGCGCTATTAAGAAAGTCGATATGCGCTAATTATATTATTTTGTATATAGACAAGAACTATTATATGAATGATATCAATTTATCATGATAATATATGTATGAGGTGTATTAAGAATGGTTTTTGGTATAAGAAGGGCCCCAAGGCTAAGTTAAGTTGAAAGTTTTATGATGGGATAAAGTTTCAAGTGAGTTCGCACAAGACCTAACTTCACACGTTCATACCTCTCATGATATGAAGAGTTATATGGTGAATTACCTATCGAATGCAAGATCTTTGAGTCTCGTTTCCAATTCTTCAAATTGTTCCTCATTTGGACATTCCTACAAGAAGTTATGACCAAATTACCAAAGGCTGGAAAAATGTGATTCTGCGACCAATTGTGCAATCGCAGAACCATTATGCGATCGCAGAAGTAGTTATACGACCGCAAAATGGTCGCAGACCTATCCAGTGAAGCCCATTTCTGGGCATCAATTTTGCGGTACATTTTCGCGACCCACATACCCATTCTGCGGTCCATTATGCGACTGCAAACCTGCTTTCGGAGGGTTAAATTTTCTATTTTCATAACCCGACCCCATTTTGATAAATAGCCTTTGGGGCTTATTTTGGGGTGTTTTTCTGATGTTTTAGAGAGAGGTGAGAGCATTTTAGCGAGGGAATGAGGGAACCTAACATTATAATCATCCAATCTTGCACCAATCTTGAAGAATCAAGGAAGCTAATCACAAGATCTTCATCTAAGAGGTAAGGTTCCATACCATAGTTTCCAATTTCGAATTTGGGTAAAAGATGGTTGATTTGGAGTATGATTCTTGGGTATAAGAGCATTATTTATATATGCTTGGACTAATAAGGTTTGTGGGAAGATTTTTGAGTTCAAATAATTAAAGATTGGGTTGTGGAGTAAAGAAAATCTTCTAGAAGAACCTCGTAGTTAGATTCGCACACCTAGTGTTTGATAAAATGCTCAAGTGAGCTGAGATCATGAATATCTTCCTAATAATGGTTCAATTTTGTTATGTCTCAAAATAGATCAGAATTGCTAACTATTTCGGATCATTCTAGAGTTAAGGAAGCTCGATTGAGGTATGTTGGTTAAACTTTCTCTCATGGAATTGAATTCCATAATGTTTCCGTAAGTTTCAAAGTATGGGTTGCGTATTAAAAGGTTATGGCTTTGAGTCGTGTTTCAATGAAAGATAGTATGCCAAATTGTGTGAGAAAATCTTAATATTATTAAGACTCTTAATTGCTCATATGTGTACCTAAAGTCTTGATTTTGAAATGTCTTATTGTTAATAATCTATAAAGATGGTTGGAAGTGAAATAAGTTAATTGGGGATATAGAGTGTGGCCAATGTGCCAAGAATTTAAGTTATGATTGTGGCTAGTAGTGCAAATGATTTGAGAAGATACGATAAAGAATATGAAATGAGCCTCGACTCAATTGTTTAAACAAATGACTTCGAAGATATAATTGCCTAAAAGCTTTTGTACTCAATTCATGCCCATTAGTAGTTGCTTTAACTAATGCTTTGCTTTATAAATATATCTTGTGAGATTCAAGTTCTATATACTCATGTGTTGAAATTGTACATTGTCAATTCTGAGGAAAAGTGTTGCAAGATTAAATGGTGTATTGACTGTTTATGATTTTTCTTGTGTGTTTCTATTGTTGGATGGTATACTTTGTTCTTTGGGAATAAAACCTTTGTGTTTGAAGTTTCCATTTCAAATGGATTTGAAGTATATGCTATCTGAAATATCCTCTATGTTGATACTTGATGGTGATCTTTGAAATTGAAAGAGGTGAAAGTGTGGAATATGAAATACGGCCATCGTGCCTGGAATAAAGAATCTTGTGAATGTCCTAATAAGCCAAGGAAATATTGTCGTTGTGAATGACTGGGAATACTAATGAGAATTTATACAATGCCATAGATGTTGAGATGAGTACAATTGTATTTATGATATTTCTCTTTGCAAATCAAATCAAAAATGTTTTTGGGAGCATCATTAGCAAAACCGAGCAAGGGTGGGTCATAAGGCCCACTCTTGAAACTACACGTGCCAGTGTAGGGGTGGATTGTGATTATTCCGCTTAATTGGGATGAAATTGGAACCTTTGGGAAATTGTGATATTATTCCCCTTAATTGGAATAAAACTGGAACCTTTGTGGATTGGAAAAGTCAACCTGCATGACATATGTAGGAAGGCGGCCTAGCTGATCGGGTGGAGATCAGACGCCATATTGCGCATCTGGTGGTACTACTCTTGGTAACAACTTTCTTTCGCATCACATGTCAAACCACATTGTTCGTGGGGAGATGGCCTAGCCGATCGGGCGTGATCGGACTCCGTGCTAACAAAGACGGTGGTATATCGGTGCTAATGATCTCCCAACCAAAATTTCATATGAAGTTCGTATTTTGAAAATTATTGTATTTTAACTTAACATTTGGATATTGTTGATTATGACTTGCTGTTTCTATGTGTTGCCTTTTATTATATGGGCATTCTATTTTGAAAGAGGACTTTTAGCTATACATACTAGTACTATTCGACAGTACTAATGTCCCTTTTGCCGGGGGCGCTGCATCTTTAATGGATGCAGGTGGTTCTACAGCAGGCGACATTGATCAGTTATAGCAGTACACTCTTTTCAACTGATTTGGTGAGCCCCACTTCATTTCAAGGTCATGTATCTTTTGTTTCTTATGTACTGTGTTTTGAGGTATAGCCGGGGCCTTGTTACCGGAATTTCCATATCACTCTTTTATTGTATTTAGAGGCTCCGTAGACAGGTTGTGGGTTGTGATTGATGTTGGGAATTTAACTAGAAATATTGGTATTTGGAAATCATGTTTTTTCATTAATTCTATAAACTCGTAATATTTTGGAAATAATGAATGAAGCTGCTAATGAGAATGAAAAGGAAGTTGTTAATAAAATCTTTACAGTGTTTTATTAAAGGAGTACATCTCCTCTTTATTCATGGATAAGTTTGGGTAGAAAGAAATATAACAGGCTTGCTCGGCCGGGTTCTCTCGGTTGAGCACCGGCCGTGCTCCCCAAGTTTGGGGCATGACAAACTTGGTATCGGAGCCTAAGGTTTTAAAGTGTCCTAGGATGTCTCGGAGCTGTGTCTAGTAGAGTCCTTCTTATCGGTGTGTTGTCGACCACATCTATAATGAGGAGGCTACTTGGACATTTAGGAATTTCACACTTCTTTGATACTCCAGATCGTGCGATAGAGCTCAAGATAGGAAGCTAATTTCCTCGTTATGTCTCATGATTTTTTTCAGATGAGTAATCCACGAGTTCAAAACAACGACGAGGGAATGACCGCTCCATTGAATCTGGGGGAGATTACACAAGAGTTCGTTGGGAGAATGCGTCGAGCTGTGGAGGGGTTGGAAGAACTTGTTGCTAAGGGAAGTGTCATTATTCCTACCACTGTCACCGCACCATCGGATCGTGTGGTGAGAGAATCTAAGAAACGAAAAAGTGTTGTTCGTGTTAATGAACAAGATTGTGTGATTTGCAAGAAGCAACACTTGGGAACATATTGGATGACCCATGAAATATGTTATGGCTTTGGAAAGAGGGGGCATAAGAAGAACAAATGCACTAGGTTGGGTACACCCATCCAATTATATACGTCATGCGGGAAGGAACATTTGGCGTCGTGTTGTGAGTATGCTCAACAACGCGTTAGAGGTGATATCTTTGGGAAATTCCAAAGGCCCACACAGCAATCCGGTGCTGGAATTGTTAATCTCGCATTGGAAGTTTGGAGGAAGGATAAGGGGTATGTTTATGATGTATGCAAAAAGAATAAATATCAGGTCAGTGAGACGAGTCAGTTCAACGCACCTCATCCCCATTGTGTGAAGTGTGGGAGATGCCATCCGAGAGTGTGTCACTATGGTACAAAGGTATGCTACAAGTGTGGTATGACATGCCACTTTCAAAGAGATTGTTATTTCTCTCGCCAGAGCATGGGCAAGGGTATGGCACAGCCAGCCAGTTCTATAGCTACTATATCCATAACGCTCCCCCCAGCTAGAGGCACTATAACGCCTACAGGGCGTGGAACAGCTAGGGGTGATATTCAGAGCTCGGGAGGGCCCAGCGGGTTTTATGCCATGAGGAGACGTTAAAAGTTTGAGGCTTCTCTAGATGTGGTTACAGGTATATTGACTGTCCAATCTCGTGATGTGTATGCTCTTATTGATCCCGGTTCCACTTTGTCATATGTCACTCCTTATGCTACTATGAAAGTTGGGATAGAACCGGAATAACTTTATGAGTCGTTCTCCGTATCTACTCTTTGAATCAGACACATTATTCGTGAAGCCACTCTATCACAGATTCTCTTATTTACAACCTCTTGAGGAATTGAGATCTATAATTATGTCCTTGAATTGAGTTATAACTCTACGATTAATACTTCCCACTTGCGTTCCTAACTTCTCGACAAGGGACTATACCCGGTGCCTATGCACGCACCACCATAATATTTACCTATGTGGTATCAAATCTAATGTAAAGAAGCCTAGTGTTGAGATCTTTCTTGAGCCACTCTTTTTCTCTCCGGTGTATGTAGCTCCTGTAGTTTGAACAATCACTTTGTTCCTTTATGTATATTATCATGAATCCTTTTCACCGTCTAGTAACATGAGAGCATATTGATTTGAAATACAATTTCGTTGTAACTATTGTCCTCTCGTATAGGATCTATTATTGTGAAGGGTTAAGCTATCAGAATGATAATAATATCACAAATGTTCAACTTCTTTTTCATCCTCGAAGGCTTGTGGCATAGATTCATTGTGCTAGTTACTGTTAAGAGCATAATGTAACTTCATGTATTTTGAAACCCATATCACATTCAGGGTGCTAGAATATTCTCATTTTGAGTTAAATAGATTTTCCCTACATTCCAAGAGCCGACTGGTGTCACATAAGTGCTATCTCTCTTTGAGGCCTACTATTGCCAAACAAGGCACGTATGGAATGAAACAATTGTTGTTGTCTTTTTCCTGGCTCAGAGTATTCAAAGAATAACTGACGCTAATGTCTTTATCCTCCAGACCATGCCTCCCATATGTCACATGTCTTAAATGACTCAATTATTTAAATCTCCTAATCATGAACATGATCCCTACATTATCAATTCCTACTAGGAAATTCTATGCCTCATGTATGGAATCAATGATGTCATCATAATTATTAACCATGTTAGCACTATTGGTAGCAACCTTCATGTATCTTAGGATATAACCTCCCGAAATGCCGTGCTCGGCACATTGATTGATTCTTGAATAATTTCAGCCCAATCTTGAACCTCATTGTTCTTATTTATAGTAAACCTATGGGGTTAAAGGTTCAAACATGTCAATGAAGAAGCATTCATCCCGTGATCAAATATATTGGATAGAAAATTTTATGGTCATATTCATGCTAGCACATCTTAGAGTAATTGTTGGAGGTCACCAAAGGTTTAGTTTAGGTGTTTGGAGTAGAGATTTAGAGTTGAAGAAAGTGAACGGTTTATTCTTAATATTTTTTTCTGTGAGGATGCTATGTGAATTGTTAATAAAGGTAAAGTAAATAGGCCAAACTATGAGTATGATGTTTCCCTGTTATTGTTCTCCGTGTACCCAGTGTTTCATATGTCTATGTCTAAGAAGGTGAAGTTAATGGATAATTGGATTATGAGGAGCAACTATTTGCTATCCTTGTTAGATAAGTTCAGAAGATAAGATTGCCTCAGTCAAGTGCTATGCTAAGTCTGTGAGTCCAGGAGATCACCTCGTAGGCCGAAAGTGTTGAGGAAAGGAAATATTCTCACTTGTTTGTAGAGCCAAATGGTTGTGGTTCAAAAACGTACCTTCTATGCATTATGGTTTAAATGTGTACATTTCAGGTAAAGATACCACTTTTGTTAATGTAATGCCCTAATGTTGAGATAGGTGTTATTGATATATATTGTGATGCGTTGTTGAGTAATGGATATACTGTTAGGATTGATTTTTGGGATTCTCTGACAGGTGGATATGCCCAGTTACAGGGGAAACTCTGACAAAATTTTTAAGAATTTGTAAAGATAGCCAAATCTTAAGGCCCATAAGTAAGTTGAAATTTTGGAAAGAATATATAAGACCGAGGTAGTCATACGTGCCTATGTATAATGGTTGGAGGTAAAATGATGGTAACTCTATTCTTATAAAGGACTTGTAAAACATTTGAGAACGAATGTTCTTAAGTGGGGGAGAATGTAACACCCCGAAAAATTTCGAAGTACTTAATCGCTATTAAGAAAGTCGATGTGCGCTAATTATATTATTTTGTGTGTAGGCAAGGACTATTATATGAATTATATCAATTTATCATGATAATATATGTATGAGGTGCATTAAGAATGGTTTATGGTCTAAGAAGGGCCCCAAGGCTAAGTTAAGTTGAAACTTTTATGATGGCATAAAGTTTCAATTGAGTTCGCACAAGACCTAACTTCAAACGATCATACCTCTCATGATATGAAAAGTTATATGGTTAATTACCTATCAAATTAAAGACCTTTGAATATAGTTTCCAACGCTTCAAACCGTTCGTTATTTGGACATTCCTACAAGACGTTGTGACCAAATTACCAAAGGCTGGAAAAATGTGATTCTGCGACCAATTCTGCGATCGCATAACCATTATCCGATTGCAGAAGTAGTTATGCGACCGCAAAATGGTCGCAGACCTATCCAGTGAAGCCCATTTCTGGGCATCAATTTTGCGGTGCATTTTGCGACCCGCATATGCATTCTGCGGTCCATTATGCAACTGCAGACCTGCTTTCGGAGGGTTAATTTTTTTATTTTTATAACCCGACCCCATTTTGATAAATAGCCTTTGGGGCTTATTTTTTTAGGGTTTTAGAGAGAGGTGAGAGCATTTTAGAGAGATAAGGAGGGAACATAACATTATAATCATCCAATCTTGCACCAATCTTTAAGAATCAAGGAAGTTAATCACAAGATCTTCATCTAAGAGGTAAGGTTCCATACCCTAGTTTCCAATTTCGAATTGGGGTAAAAGATGGTTGATTTGGAGTATGATTCTTGGGAATAAGAGCATTATTTATACATTCTTGTACTAATAAGGTTTGTGGGAAGATTGTTGAGCTCAAATAAGTAAAGATTGGGTTGTGGAGTGAAGGAAATCTTGTAGAAGAACCTTGTAGTTAGATTTGCACACCTAGTGTTTGATAAAATGCTCAAATTAGCTGAGATCATGAATATCTTCCTAATAATAGTTCAATTTTCTTATGTCTCAAAATAGATCGGGATTGCTAAGAATTCTGGATCATTCTAGAGTTATGAAAGCTCGATTGAGGTAAGTTGGCTAAACTTTCTCTCTTGGAATTGAATTCCATAATATTTCCGTAAGTTTTAAAGTATGGGTAGCATATTAAAAGGTTATGGCTTTGAGTCGTGTTTCAATGAAAGATAGTATGCCAAATTGTGTGAGAAAATCTCAATATTCTTAAGACTCTTAATTTCTCATATGTGTAACTAAAGTCTTGATTTAGAAATGTCTTATTGTTGATAATCTATAAAGATGGTTGGAAGTTAAATAAGTTAATTGGGGTTATAGAGTTTGGCCAACGTGCCAAGAATTTAATTTATAATTATGGCTAGTAGTGCAAATTATTTGAGAAGATGCGATAAAGAATATGAAATGAGCCTCGACTCAATTGTTTAAACAAATGACTTCGAACATAGAATTGCCTAAACGCTTTTGTACTCAATTCATGCCCATTAGTGGTTGCTTTAACTAATGCTTTGCTTTATAAATATATCTAGTTAGATTCGAGTTCTATATACTCATGTGTTGAAATTGTACATTGTCAATTTTGAGGAAAAGTGTTGCAAGAGTAAATGGTATATTGACTGTTTGTGATTTTTCATGTGTGTTTCTATTGTTGGATGGTATGCCTCGTTCTTTGGGAAGAAACCATTTGTGGTTGAAGTTTCCATTTCAAATGGATTTGAAGTATATGATTTCTGAAATATCCTATATGTTGATACTTGATGGTGATCTTTGAAATTGAAAGAGGTAAAAGTGTGGAATATGAAATATGGCCATCGTGCCAGGAATAAAGAATCTTGTGAATGGCCTAATGAGCCAAGGAAATATTGTCGTTGTGATTGACTGGGAATATTAATGAGAATTTATACAATGTGAAAGATGTTGAGGTGAGTACAATTATATTTATGATATTTCTGTTTGCAAATCAAATCAAAAATATTTTTGGGAGAATCATTAGCAAAATCGAGGAAGGGTGGGCCATAAGGCCCACTCTTGAAACTACACGTGCCGGTGTAGGGGTGGATTGCGATTATTCCCCTTAATTGGGATGAAATTGGAACCTTTGGGAAATTGTGATATTATTTCCCTTAATTGGGATGAAACTGGAACCTTTGTGGATTGGAAAAGTCAACTCGCACTGCATATGTGGGAAGGCGGGCTAGTTGATCAGGTAGAGATCAGATGCTATATTGCGCATATGGTGGTACTACTCTTGGTAACAACTTTCTTTCGCATCACATGTCAAACCACATTGTTCGTGGGGAGATGGCCTAACCGATCGGGCGTGATCGGACCCGTGCTAACAAAGACGGTGGTATACCGGTGCTAATGATCTCCCAACCAAAATTTTATATGAAGTTCGTATTTTGAAAATTATTGTGTTTTAACTGAACATTTGTATACTGTTGATTATGACTTGCTGTTTCTATGTGTTGGCTTTTCTTATATGGGCATTCTATTTCGAAAGATGACTTTTAGCTATACATATTAGTGCTATTCGACAGTACTAATATCCCTTTTGCCGGGGGCGCTGCATCTTTAATGGATGCAGGTGGTTCTACAGCAGGTGACATTGGTCAGTTATAGCAGTACACTCTTTTCAGCTGATTTCGTGAGCCCCACTTCATTTCGGGGCCATGTATCTTTTGTTTCTTATGTATTGTGTTTTGAGGTATAGCCGGGGCCTTGTTACCGAAATTTCCATATCACTCTTCTATTGTATTTAGAGGCTCCGTAGACAGGTTGTGGTTGATGTTGGGAATTGAACTAGAAATATTGGTATTTGGAAATCATGTTTTTTCATTAATTCTATAATCTCGTAATATTTTGGAAATTATGAATGAAGCTGCTAATGAGAATAAAAAGGAAGTTGTTAATAAAATCTTTACAGTGTTTGATTAATGGAGTACATCTCCTCTTTATTCAAGGATAAGTTTGGGTAGAAGGCAATCTAACAGGTTTGCTCAGCCGGGTTCTCTCGGTTGAGCTCCGCTCTCGCTCCCCAAGTTTGGGGCGTGACAAGGCCATAATTCTTAAAATGAACAGTAATGAGGAAGAACTAAAGGACTTAGACTAATACATATAGGATAAGCAGCGAGATAGTAACCTAAAGTTAGGTAGCAAACATCGATAATAATAAACCGAAGTAAGTATTGTGATATAGTATAAGCTATCTAGATATAGTAAATCCATAAGCATAGCTAACCGAGACTATGAAACAAGATGTAGCAATAGTCGTAAGTTTGACAAAGTACCGAGCGAAAAACTTCAGTACACCTACAGATTCCTAGAGGGACAGCTTGTCATAGTTTTGTATATGTTTACAAAGTGAGGCCTAGAGATTGGCTAAAGTCTGAAGGAAAAAAAGAGAGAAGAGTCACATAAGCGCACATATAAGGACAGAGTCATACAGGCTGCATGACATAAGATAGCAACAGTTACGAGATTTGAAGAATTTCGACCACAAGTCGTGGTGTGAGAAAGAGGCCTAAAGGGGGGAATGCCCTGGCCTTTGGATTTAATCACAGAATAGTTCCCTAGATGGAAAGGACATCAGTAAAGTATTTGTAGGAGATATAGGTTATGAGACTGATAAGTGCATCAGTAAACATTTGAGGACGAATGTTCCAAAGGGGAGAATAATGTTGCACCCCATATTTTCGTACGTAAGAGTACGTCGTAAGTCAATTGATGTAAGCTCATAAATGAGATCATCTTTGATAGTACATAAAGTAAGTTAATCATTTTACCTTGGAGATTACAAATCTTTATGATCATGGATAACAAGTACCAAGAGGGTTGAAAGGCTAAGAGTTTAAACAAATTGAAGAATATAAGTTTTGTCGAATGGCGACAAGTTGGGAATGTTTTAACATGTACTTTTGTGATGAGGCTAAGATTCTTAACAATATAAGGAGGTTATGTTATGAGTTATTTTTGTCGTATGATAGTCGTGTGTTATGTTTTTAAATCAAGCAAGTTGTGGAACAAAAGTTGGCAAAGGTCATCACAAGTTACATTCATAAATGTGCTGAAAATTAGGTCAAATGTAGATGCGATTTTCTTCAAATTTACTTCGAATTATGGGGTGATCTAACTACCAAATTGAAGATCTATGAGTCTATTTTCTAATGCATTAAACCGTTTATTGATACAATATCAAAGTAGAGAATTATTTGCATTTTTTGGAGACTGCGCCAAGCAGCTCTCTATGGGTCCCACAATGGCGGTTGAGATATATTGATATATATAAGACGCCTCAACCCCATTTTAACTCATTATTTTTAAGTATCTTCAGACCATAGACACCTAAAAACAACCTCTCAAGGTTCTCTCATGATCCAAGACCCAAACAAAGGGCAAACAATACAAATCAAGTGTCGGGAATCCCGTCGCGCTAGTAAGTTTCTTCTTCTTCTTCTTGTTGCTGATTTTTGGGTAGTTCCAGCTCGTGTGGGAGGTTGTTTTAAGTGTTTTATGTTCTGTAAAATACTCTCCCAAGGTTTTAATATCAACCCTAGGTTATTTCAAGTCTTGCAAATGGATTACACCATATTTCATCATCTAAAGTTAGTTCTAGTGAATAACAACACCTCTTTGAGGTTGTGTTGTCATTGAGGATAGTTGTGGGCTGTGTTTGGCTGAAATTTCAAGTTGTTGATACTGTTTAAGGTGAGTATAAGAGATTACTAATTGTGCTTAAGCTTGCTTGTGTGTTGGTTAAGTTGTTAGGATGATAAACTACACAATAATACTTGGATTAGCTTAAGTCACTTCTATGATGTTGTATTGCCATTAAGGGCTGTTGTAAGCTAAATATAACTTGGATTTCGACTTGAAGATACTGTAGGAGGTATTTGTATTGTGTTATTTCATGTTATTAAAGTTATATTTATGTTGATTAAGTTAAATGGATGTACTAGACATGAACTAGTGAATAAAATTGCTAATTGAAGATAGTTGAAGTTGTGGATTATTTCCTTTGTTATAAATATATAATATATGGATGGAATAATTGATGAATGGCTTCATTATCATGTTAATGATGCTGTTAAGTTAATGTAAGAAGACTATCAGGGGTGATAATGGGGTTGAAGGGTGCTGAAGGGATTCAATCCGAGCTTGCCGCTCGTCGTGATATGTTGACGACTTGTTAATGAAATATTTTATACCCTATTGTTGATATTGTTCTTATTGTATTTCTATGGTTGTTGTTATTAGTATATGGTATTGGAGGAGGCCCTTGTTACAAGGGAGATGCTGCCCAAATTTACATAAAACGAGCTACTACCTTAAGTTACAGACTTAGCCTTTATTCAGCACTGATTTTGAATCTCCTTGTGCTATGGTTGACTGAGTTGAGTTGTTTGAAGAGTTGCTTGGAAGCTATTAAGGACTCAATGAGGTTAAGGTATGTTAAAGCTAAACCTTTTCTTCATTTTTGCATGGCCCAGTAACTACATGTGTTTGATAACGAGACATAAAGAGAAGTTCATATTCCTGAATTTATGTACATTGGCCTAGTCTCTTATGTTACAGTATTCTCCCTTATCGGGACTTTCTATTCAATTAAGTATTGTCTTCTTCCAGTCAAGAGCAGTCAAGAGAGCGGAGGGTCTATATATATATATATATATACAGTATTATAGTATTTTCACCACCATTGAGCTATAATCGATGGGCAGACCCCTATTGGGCAACCTCTAATCAGATGGTACTTTATATACCGAACATATTGTAGCCGTGCGCCTATGAGCAAGCCCTGAATGGCCAAGATACAGAGCCTAGTATGGCCGAGCGCCTACGAGCGAGCCTACTACAGTAGAGCAGATACACATACCGAGCCTTATAGGGCCGGACAACTATTTTACTTATTATATTGAGAGAGTTGAGTTAGTATCAACAGGTACGCATATCTTCAAATTATCTTTGACTCCCAGTTACTTTCAGTTATTGTATTATCAGTTCAGTTGCAACTTTCATTTATTCTATTGTATTACATACTCGGTACATTATTTCGTACTAACGTCCCTTTTGTCGGGGACGCTGCATTTCATGCCTGCAAGTCCTGATAGACAGTTGGATAGATCTTCCCAGCACACAGAATCAAACATCACCTTGGTTAGTAAGCTCCACTTCCTCGGAATTACCAGGTCTAGACCTTGGAGTCCATTTTATATATACAGGTTTGATGGGTAGCTCGAGACCCTGTCCCGATCATGATACAGTTCAGCTATCTCTAGAGGCTTGTAGACGAGTCATGTATATTTTTTATATCAGTAGATGCTCATGGCGGCTTCGTCGGCCTGCAAAGTTTTATATATCATCTTTTGGGTATGTTTACCCCACAGATGAGAGGCGTTATTTTCAGATGATTCAGAATATAACCTCATCGGCCTAAGTTGAGGGTTACCCCTCCAGAGTTCACAGTTACAGAGTGGTACCCTCAGGCCGAGTATGGCACCGGGTGCCGGCCATGCCTCTTCAGGTTTGGGGCGTGACAATAAATGGGCCAGAAGGGCCGTCATGATATAAATAGAATAAAATATAAGGTAATACTTAACATAGGATGACCCAATATGAAATACAAACTTATACATGTGACATACGGGCGTATAAGACCCAAAATGATTACTTGTACACTCAAAACATAGGCCGACAAGGCCATGCAATCTTTCATATGCATGACATCTGTCTACAAGCCTCTAAGAATACATAAGCGTCATAATAGTGGGGACAGAGCTCCGCCATACCAATCAATATATGTCCAAATCATACTGACCAAATAGGCAACTCTGAAGCAAGTGGAGTGTACCAATTACACTACAACAAAAAAGGCCTTTAGCGATAAAAGATAATCCCTTTAGCGGCAATACAAATAGCCGCAAAATCTTTTACCGGCAATTAATCATTTGCCACCGTCGCTAAAGGTTTTAGCGGCAATAAATAAGAGTGCTTTTAAAGACCCAGATTATTGCCGCTAAAAGGTATGACAACTAGTGGCAATTATCTGCCGGCAATTAAAATGACCAGTAAAAGTGGTTAAGGGATATCTTAGTTCATACATTTAGAGGCAATGACACTTGCCGGTAAAGACCAACTTAAATGTCGATAATGGTAACATCTTTTACTGGCAACTAAATCTGCATTTTTTGCATTTAATAAATTATTTGTGGTTAACAAATATTCAATTTAGTGGAGATAAAAATGTGACCTTTCTAACAACATTTGCTATAGCCTGAAATGATAAAATAAACACTTTGCTTTTATTCATTCTAACATAATGATAATATACACTCTACAAAATAATATTTCATTACATATACAAACAAAATGACAAATCCATAGCTTTTACAGTATCAACGCCAAAAAAGAAGTACACAGCTTGAATGAGCAACTTAATCCAATCTCTCTTCACCAGCTTTGCAACCCTACTTGCTTTCCTGACCCCTTTTCCCAATCCAATCTCTCTTCACAAGCAGGAAAAAGTGTACCTTAAAATACAGAAGAAAGAGTAAACTTTACTAAATCTAGTTCATTATGCCTTGAGAACAAATTCACAAATTTGGTAGCCTCTGATTCAGTTTATCATATCTTGCCTCCAGTTCAAAATATAATTCAGGCAGTGTTCCAATGCTCCAAGAACTTGTCTGGCTAGCCTATCAAAGCGTATCAATGTTGGATTCATACGTGTGCCTACCCCAACGAGAATACTTCAACAGATTCATGGCAAATTTTTTTTATAATCTAGAAAAGAATCACTACACTATTTAAGTCAGTAGAATATTAATTTGACTCCTAGAATGCTCCAAACATTTAAAGTAAGCACACAAAATATTTTAGAGCCACTTAAATCTACTTGATTCTACTGAGACAAGCTTTTACTTTTTCTTCTAGGCATTGAAAAGCACATGGAAGTTCTAGCAGAAGAAAGATACAATAGATGTTAAGATTAAATCTGAAAAGCCACCTTATGAGTTTAAAGCCTAACTATTCTATACTTTGAACAAATTCTAACAAAAACAAATCAGAAACGGAGCAGGTAACTACACTGCCAACTTTCTGAAAGAAATTTACACATAAATTCCATTGTTGAGCACGGTAAAAATCACCTAATTTTAAGACCATATTCCTAAGTGGCACATTGCAGCAAAACATACTAATCAGCAGGCTTTGTTTTAGCTCAGAAAATTTTAATATATATAGCATTTAAAGTCTGCTTGGCATTTTTTATTTTTTATAAGCATATACTTCATTTCTCTTTTTAATAATTTTGATATGTTAATCGACAAAGAAAACATAGTGAAGTATATTTTAGATTTTACAAATACTAGAATTCAAATAACTTAGCATGAAAGATGCAACTCTCAACAAACATATGATGTATAACTCCAGTTATTCATTCCAAATGACTTAGAATTTGTACAAAAGCTTATTAATCGATTCAAAAAAGACTAGTACCTGAATACTTGGTCTTGGACCGTTCAGCAGCGAAAAATACGAACACCATAAAATAATCATCTCATGCCAAGCATGTAGACTCGCAGAACTATTTTCTTTTACCTCTTTTTTTCAAAATAAAAGAAAAACACGTAACTTTAGAACTGAAATAGCTAGAAGTGAAAATAAAATGAATGTCAAAATATGAAATCTAATGTAAACCAAAATTGGTATACCTTCCATCGAATAACTTACACCAACAGTGGACATAATAAAGTTGGAAAAATATCTTCTATCTTAGCAGAACTGATACGTACGGTGGATGCATCAGTTAACTTACTTTAATAGTTTGGACATATAATGCTTAATAATTTGGCTTGATAGATGAAGAATATCAATATTGCACATAAAAGATTCCAATTAAATTATTTAATAAGAAAAATATACTACGCCATGAAGACAATAATCCAAGTTTATTACGGCAAAACACATTAGATACCTGCATATATATATAAATCTTGAAAGGTTAGTCGCGTGCACATAAATGGAACAAGGCGGATAGAGCAATTTAGTTTTCGATTATAAGAATAATTTGTCAGTAGAATACATAGTAATAAGGTTGCCTTCAAGATTTAAGAACTTCATACGAAATTCGCTTCTAATTCTTCTTTATACGAGACAACTTAGGAATACAACCAGGAATGTTTTTAACTCAAAATAAAGTAAATATTTGATTAACATGAATAAGTAAGTGAAGCAAAACTAGTCCGTCAATAATTCACATCTAACGAATACTATAAAGAACTAGATTAAATAGCTTAAAAACATATTGGATAGATATGTTTACTCATACATAAATCAATTCATATTACTGCAAATATTTGAACATCTTTTATCAGATGTAGTAGCATTATTATTTCAAGAACAATACAAGAACAAGTTTTCACCGCAAAGACATAATAAATAACTAGAGATGTAATCCACAAAAATCCGTTACTATGTTTGTACAATCTCCATTATCAGCAGAAAGGGAAAACTTATTTTATTAGAGTATGGGACAAGACAACATGATGTAAAGACATAAGAAACATCCCCATATTGTGAATTCTCCTACACTTCTTATAAAAAAATATTAGTAATTAAATTATACTCACTAGAAGCAGTTTAAATTCAACAGAATTTGATAAACATACCCGTATTGACAATCCAATTACCAAATGAATTCTCCATTTTTTCACAAGATCGAATTCACCAGAATGCATCTTAAATTTTACTTTCTTTTTCTCAATTCCGTATCAAAATTATGGATCAAATTTAGGTTAGGTAAGTCTACATTAAACCTTTCCAATAGAGGTTCTTGAGAAAAGGAATAAAGGTTGAGATTTAATGAGGCCTACCAACAAAGGAAGAAGAAACAAATAAGGTCTAAAGTACAGAGAAACGAACAAAAGAGAAGTGAATTTTGACTAGTAGAGAAACCCTAGTTCGTTAGGTTCGATCGAATATGTATTTAATATAATCGGCATAAGAACCTAAAGAACACCTTTTTCTGCACTCGCTATGAATGCAAAATTAATATTTATACACTTTTGCTTTGCATTTCACGAGTAGAGGGTCATCAAAATCAAAACCAAAAGGAAAGAAAGCGAGAGATTACCTGGTGATGATGGCCGGTGATGGTGAGAGAGATGAGTTGGGCGCTGACAACGATGATAGAGAGGTAGAGGTCTGCTCAACTTGGCGACTTGCTGTGGCAGAGAAGACGTATTTAAGACTTGTGGCAGAATGTGTGTTTGCACAATGGAGGGAGCGAATATTTTATAGGAACAAGTTGGAGGAAGAATAAAACCACTGGAAATAGACATAATATTTTAACCTTTACTGGCCATTATTTTGAATGGCTGGTAAAAGAACACGATTTCATGGCAAATACACAAATGCCGCTAATGTTTGTATTGAGAGAATTAAATTATCGGTGAGCTAATAGCCTACTAGGAGGACTACCAACCTGTCTATCGGGACATGCGGCATGAAATGCAGCATCCCCATGCAAAAGGTACATCCGTACGAATAAAGTATCGAGTATGTAAGGCATAAAAAAAGGTATATAAAAGACATGAAAGAAACTTGGAGTAAAGGACTACACTTGTAAATCTGAATAGCTCAATGAATCATGAAACATTTATAATGTCACGCATATGCGTATAAATATTATATCATGCAAAGGTATATGCGTACATAACACCAAGCCTCTGAGGGAATCCCATCATATCATCTTGGCCTCAATGGGCGAAATCATCAACGTATACCAACTTATCAGGTGGTGGTGCGTATACAACGTCGTAACCTTTCTCCACACCTCATATACATATAATATACATGTATATTACATCATATGGTCATGGGTCAATGTACATGTATAAATGAATACAATGCATAATGAAGTAAGTCTATAAGATCTCTCGGAATGTAATATGATCAATAGGCCTTCGGTTAGTATCATGAAATAAGCTTTATCAACTTAGGTATTTTCTAAGACCTATGAACAGACGATATAATAATAGGACACATGGGGAATCAACAACATAGGCACCCCTAGTATTTCTAAGAATATAGTCATTTGTGAAAGTTGCACGTTTGCTCGTTTCGTTTGCATCGTATGGATCATGCCAAAAGGAAAGAAGGGATAGCCTTGACATACTTTATCGTTTACTTAAACTCATGGTGTTGGTTCAACCCGTTAGTACTGCAATCTACAACAACGATATGGAAGCATTGTTAAGCTTACAGGAGCTAGAATTCAACACAAATGAGCGACTAGCTCGTCTACCAATAATCGGACAGCATCTCCCCTTATTCTTTTCCTTTCTTTAAATCAAACAACAAGACCAACATGCCCAGAAGGTCAACAATAATATCACATAAATATCCCACCTTAAAATCCATCGCAATGCATCACCAAAATAGTCCACACAATCTCACACAATAACCCAGTGCTACTTTGCACTTTTCCATCCCTAAAATTTAGCTAGAACTTAAATATTCAATACTAACAATCATAATATACTCAGGTTATACATACTGATTTTTAAGCCACAACACAACATAAAAACGAACTCATAGCAGTCCGCAAATTACAGCAATCAAAATTGATTTTCAAATTATTATTTCATCAATTCTTACTCTCATAACTTAGTTAAACCACCAAAAATCTTAGAACTAATATGTCCAAGCCAATATTCACATGTGATACCAATATAATAACATGAAACAACTCCAAACAGTGTATAACACCTCAATAACTTCAACTCAATTTTCAGCCCCTACTTCACAAGTCCTTCACCAAACAACCTAGCTAAAACATAGATAAACTCAAGTAAATAAAGAAGAGAACATTGTCTTACCTAGATCAGATCTTGTAGGGATAAGACAATGGTAGTATCGTTCCTTCGATGACCATTAACTTGATTCACTTCAGATCCTTCAAGATTGGAGATTACCTTATAACTTGAATTGAAAGAAAAAAAAGATTATCAGCAACTTCTTGAGGGTTTGGAGTAGATCAATTTGGGAGAGAATTTTATGGCTCTCTTTATGTTTCTACTACTTGGATATTATGAGGTGAGGTATATTGATTAAGCCCTTAAAATGGCCCTCTTGGCCAACCTACACATGTCCATTTAGGTGACCAATTTGGGCCTTCCCTTGTTGCAAGTAGGTGACACACCTACTTGTTACCTGCTTGGCTACTTAATAGGTCTCACATGCTGCCCTTATTCACTTATACACGTGCCTTGTCCTCATTTAATAATCATGACATGTGTTAAGTTGCTCAAACTAGTAGGACAGGTAAGCAAGTAACTCGAGCACGTATCCCAGTTTGCAAGCAACTCAATTTTATGTATCCATTATCTCATTTGTTTGTTTCCAAGTCTAATTCATCTTATCATACTTAAGACTTCAATAAACCTTCCTTTTTATTTTAGAAGGATTTCATCCTTTTTGAGCTTACATTAGATAGTCTTATAATGACAGTTACGTCTAAAGTACAGGGTGTAACAGGTTGTTGCTCAAGTTGCCGATCCACTTGCCCCTTCAACTAGGGGTGGAGGTTAGGCGGGTAGAGGTCGCCCTAGAGGGGGAGGCCAGGCTCGTGTCTATGCTTTTTCTGGTAAGACGGAGGCAGTTGCATCGGATGTTTTCATCACAGGTATGGTTCCGATTTGTCATAGGGATGCATAAGTCTTATTTGATCTGGGATCCACTTATTGATATGTGTCATCTTACTTTGCTTTGTATTTGGATATATCTCGTGATTCTTTGATTTCTCTTTCATATGTGTCCATGCTTGTGGGAGAATCTTTTATTGTGGACCATGTGTATCGGTCCTGTTTAGTTGTTATTGGTGGTTTTGAGACTAGAGTTGATCTATTGTTACTCAATATAGTAGACTTTGATTTGATCTTAGGCATGGACTGGTTGTTGCCCTATCATGCTATTATGGATTGTCACACCAAGACCGTGACACTAGTTATGCCAGGTTCGCCGCAGTTGGAGTGGAAGGGTACATTGGATTATGTTCCTAGCAAGGTTGTGTCACGCCCCAAACCTGGGGAGGTGTGGCTGGCACCCGGTGCCATATTTAGCTCGAGCGTACCACTTTGTAACTATGAACTCTGGAGGGGTAACCCTCAACTTAGGCCAACGAGGCCTACCTACAAGCTGACAATACCAATCAAGGACGACGAGGCCACCATGAATGACTACAACCAACAATACTAAACTAACATGTACACAGGGCTGGCAAGGCCACAATACTAATATACAAAAGATACAAGACTCGTCTGCAAGTCTCTTCAGATAACTAAATTGTATCATGTCGGACAGGGCCTCGACCTACCCATCATACCTGTATATATAAAATGGACTCAAAGGTCTAGACCTGGTAACTCCGAGGAAGTGGAGCTTACCAACCAAGCTGATGTTTGACTCTATCTACTGGGAAGGTCTATCCGGCTGTCTATCAGGACCTACATGCATGAAATGCAGTGTCCCCAACATAAGCGACGTCAGTACGAATAATGTACCAAGTATGTAAGGCATAAAAAATCAGTATATAAAAAACATGAAAGAAACATAGAGTAAAGGACTTAACCTGTAAGTCTGAATAACTCTGTGAATCATGAAATATTTATAATGTCATGTATATGCGTATAAATATCATATCATACATAGGTATATGTGTACATAACATCATCAAGCCTCTGAGGGCATCCCATCATATCATTTCGGCCTCTGTGGGCGAAATCATCAACGTATGCCAGCTAATAAGGTGGTGGTGCATATATAACGCCATAACCTTTCCCCATACCCCATATTCATATAATATACGCATATCTAACGCCATATGGTCATGGGTCAATATACATGTATAAATTAATGCAATGCATAATGAAGTAAGTAAATAAGATCTCTCGGAATGTCATAAGATCAATATGCCTTCGGTTAATATCACAAATAAACTTTGTCAACTTACGTACTTTATAAGACCCATGAACAGACAATATGATAATAGGCCATATGAAGAATCAAGAACATAGGATTCAACCTGTTCTTACCTATTACAGATGGTAATCTATATCATACAAAGGATTGGTATCAATATCGACTTCATATTCTATAGGGAAGTTCATTTAGTCATTTTATGGAACAACTTATATGCATAACTTCGTAGGGTCTTTTATAGCTCCAATTCAACATGTTCTAGCACAATGACCTTTATCTTCACATCCCCTCATCCTCACCATGATATCCATATCTTTAAAATTCAATTTGGTATCTTAAAACATGTAAAAACAGCCCACAGAACATAGCTCAACTTCAAGTTTCATAGTTACTAGTTTCTTCAAGAATCCTCTAACAAAATTCAACCCAACACTTGTACAAATATAAGATTAGGTTATGGAAGATGAAACGTACCTCAAATATACCAAGAACCCTCTGTTCTTTAACTCACTTCAATACCAAGTAACTTCCTTAGTCGTCACACCAAGAAGGAAGGGGAGTTATTGGAAACCACGATATGTTTTACGTCGAACTTGCGTGGTTTATCTTTGGATTCACTCTAGGATCATCGAGGAACCCTTGGAGAGCATCTAGGAGGGTTTATAAACTATTTTGGTCGAAAAACATGAGTTAAAACGTCTTAGCATTGACTTATATACAAGCTAGAGTTTTACACCGACTTTGTGGGTCCCAAGGAAGTTGCTTGCACAGTCTTGCAAAAATGCAAATATCTCTCTTCTCCGATGTCGTATTGACAAACGGGTTAATACGTTAGAAAATAGACTCATAGATATTTAATTTGGTACGTTGATATCCCCTTAATTCAAAGTAAATTGGGAGAAAAGCTCAGCTAATTTGACCTAATGTTCAGAACATTTATGAATGTAACTTGTGATGACCTTTTCCAACTTTTATTCCACAACTCGCTTGATTTAAAAACATAACACTCGACTATCATACAACTAAAATAACTCATAACATAGCCTTCTTATCATGTTAAGCTATCACGCCCCTACCTTGGGGAGCGCGATCGGCGTTCAACCGAGATACCTCAGTCAAGCAAGCCTGTACAATACCTTCTACCCGACTCACTCATGAATAAAGAGAATATATATATATATATATATATATATATATATATATATATATATATATATATATATATATATATATATATATATATATATATATATATATATATAAACATGAGAGGATTTCATGAACAATTCCAATTCCATCACCAACGGTTACTTCTTTCATAATTCCCAAAATGTATATACAAAATTATATTTTGAAATGGGACGTGTGATACAAATACAACATATATAATTGACTCTTCCAACACCACCATACAACCCACACTATATCTACGGAGCCTCTAAGTACAACCAAAGAGTAGTATGGAAGTGCCGGCGATAAGGCCCCGGCTATACCTTAAAACATAAAGTACTACGTCAAATGACATGAAGCCCGGAACAGAGTAGGGCTCACCAAAATCTGCTAACTAGAGAGTAATTGCTAACGAAGATCAAAACCGCCCACTGACGAACCACCTGCATCCATTGAAGATGCAACGCCCCCTGCAAAAAGGGACGTTAGTACATATGGAATAGTACTAGTATGAAAACCAAAGCACATATTCAAGGACTTAGAAATACAACACAAATATGATGAATCATGGTAACAATAAAAAGCTTAGTTAGTCGTTAAAGCCACAACAAATTTATTAAAAGCTTTCAATAACATTTATAAATTCTTAAGTCGGGGATCCTCTACAACTACCTTTACACAAAGCGGCCCTGCCCCCTTACCCCAATGTATGCAGGTGGAGGTGCAATCCTGATACCCTCAATGCTACACAAAGCGGCCCTGCCACTTCACCCCAATATATGTGAGTGTAGGTGTTTCACAATACCACAATCCCTACCCGAAGTGTCCCTACCGCCTCACCCCAATATATGCGGGTTGAGGTGTATCACAATACAACAATCTATACACAAAGCGACCCTGCCGCCTCACCCCAATATATGCGGGTGGAGGTGTATCACAATACCACAATCCCTACACAAAGCGGCCCTACCGCCTCACCCCAATATATACGGGTGGAGGTGTAATCACAACACCACAACTTTAGATTCCCAAAACGACAATGGTTTGTACAAGGGGTTCTCTTCCAATCAATCGTTTGGCACGTTTGGCCTTAGCGAGGGTAGGTTCATAAGGTTTCATCATATGAGAAACAATTGTTTGATTATTTATTCTTTAACACATCATTCATTCTTGAAATACTTTTTCCCAAAAAGGGCAATACACAATTTCAACTCATGAACATATAGGAGCTCAAAACACTTTGGAAAGTTGGGCATGACCTGAGCACATAAGCTTTTAGGCACATCTATTTTCGATGTCAATTTGGGACAGTTGAATCAAGGCCTATTTCATAACCTTTCTCACATCATTTCATTTCCTCTGCACCATTGTCCACAAGTATAACTTTCATTCTTGGCACGTTGGCCACACTTTATATCTCCAACCCATTTCTCTCACTTTCAAGAATCCTTATAGAATATCAAAAACAGGGTATTTCTACTCAAGACTTTAAATACACATTTGAGCAACTAACCAAATTAAGGGTTTTAGGCACATGTGATTTCTTGCACAATTCGACATGCTAGTTTTTATTAGAATCACGTTTTCAAATCATAACATATTAACACACAACCCATGCTTAATCACCTTTTCAAATAGTAACAACATAACATGTACATTTGGACTACAAATGGAACGCATATATCTCTTGACACAAGGCTTATTCGGAATAGTCAATTTATAATGAGCAACACGGGACTTACAAGGCCATTGTGGGGTTCAATTCAAAAAAAGGAGTTTAGCCAACATACCCTGAATTCGCCCCTTAATAATACTACGATGTTGCACCACACTAAACAACTTCAATCTACAACAATGCAACACAATCGCACCAATATTAGCAAGATTCTGATACTTTAAGTCATTTAGACTTTTTATCAAACATCTAGTGTTCATATCTTTCTACAACCTCCTCCCATGGAATTTCTTCACCTAACAACTACCTTCCAAACTAATGATTCACCTCACAACTTCCATTAGCACATGCATGCCCAACACTTCACTCCCAACCCATAAATGTTATCAATTAATTCATTTTATAATCTCTACAATACCAATCACCACCCCATAAGTCATAACACATATTTCATACATAATTAATCACCATAGATTAGTTAGAGATGGTAGGCATACCTCTTGTAGGGAGACTCTTGAAAATCCCAACTTGTAGTGTTCTTGACCAACTTTGGGATTTGAATGGAAATCTATGGATCTTCAAGATTAATCCTAGTTAATATAAGTGTTTAGGAGTAGTAATCAACTCAAAATTTCTCAAAAAATATTACCCTGGTTCATGGGAGGGAAGTGTTGGACGGATTCCCCTTGCTATGCAAGCCGTAGCTCAAAGAAATTACTTAGCCACTCTCTCTACCCGGCTTTGGGGGTATTTATAGGGCTCCTACATGCGCGGTCGCGCACCTGGGCAAGTGACCACGCATGTGGCCGCGCACACAAGGCAGAATACCCTCCAATATGCACGGCCGTGCATCTGGGCGTGCATATGGCATAGGTACAATAAAATTTCTATAACTTTCTGTAGAAATATCCAAATGACAAACGGTTTAATGAGTTGGAAACTAGCCTTAGAGGGATTTAATATGATACATATATCACCACCTAAGTCTTTATATTGTGGGATCTCTATTCGTTTGAAGTGGGGTCTTGTGCTAATTGAAACATCCTTTCCATTTAATATATCCAACTTGTTCCATACAAGTTCTTGTCCTTGACAAAATTCCTTAATATGTTCCAACACACCTTAAACACATATTTTCATTTCAAAATAATGTGGTTCTATCCCACGAGTCTCCTTTAATACTGGAATACGTTATTCCCGAATACCGTTGTCTCACTTTAAATTCTTAAATAATTAGGAAATTGTTTTTTAATGGGGCCTTATATAAGCACCCTAGTCTCACCCCAAAAATACACTTTATAAGATTCCCAACTTGTCGACTTTCGATGAAACTTATTTTCTTTAGTTTATTTAGCTTCTAATCCTTCCAACCCTCTTTGTACTTGTTATCCATGATCTTTAATATTTATAACCTCAAAAGTAACATTATTAACATACTTTATGTACTTTTAAAGATGATTTCATTTATGAGCTTACATCAATTGACTTACGATGTACTTTTACATACGAAAACATGGGGTGTAATATTATTCCCCCCTTTGGAACATTCGTCCTCGACTGTTGACTGATGCGCTTTGATCTCATAACCAGATAGCTCTTACAAATACTTTAGCACTCTCCTTGCCATGTAGGGAATTGTTCAGTGAATAAATCAAAAGGCCAGGACATTCCCCTCTTTAGGCCTCTTTTTCACACCATGACCTGTGGTCGGAATTCATTTAATCTCATAACTATTGCTACTTTATGTCATGCAACATGTAAGACTTTGTCCTTGTCTCTAACTTTCAACAAATATCTAGGCCTCACTTTGTTAACATATGTAGTACTATAACAAGCTCTCCCTCTGGGCATCTATAGGTGTACTAAAGTTGTTCGCTCGGTACTTTGTCGAACTTATGACTATTGCTATATTTTTTTTCATAGACTCGAGTATCTATCCTTATGGCTTTATTGTATTTATGTATGTCATATTATACCATAACTCTTACTTTGGTTTTATTATTATCGAGGTCTGCTATCCAACTCTAGGTTACTCTCTCGATGTTTATCCTACATTTATAAATCTAAGTCCTTTAATGCTTCCTCATTACTGTTCATCTTAAGAATGATAGCCTAATCTCATCTCAAAATTTGGAACTTTTATCCATCTATTGGTGATTCACCTCAATGTTTATCTATAATCTACTAATGATAACTCGAAACCTCTTACGTAACACATTGTTACTATGGTTCACGTCTCATCGGGGAACGCTTGAAGTGATTTTCCTAATCCACCTAGGGTCGATACTATACTTCAATAACCTTATTTCATGGCATCCCAACGTGGTTCATCTTATGGGGGGTATTTTAATCCCGTACAATTTATGAAATCCCTTCTCTATGAATCATTACTCAATCGAAGGCCTATACGTCATTCTCTTATCATTTATCACAATTACACTTTCATTCTACTACTAGGGCAGCATTCCATCTATTCTAAATGCTCCTAGTCTTAGACTCCTCTGAGTTCATTCCAGCTATATTGAGCTTTCTATAACTTACAGAAACCATCAGCTCTCTTATTTTCATGGGCTTAATTCGAGGACTTACCTATTCTTGTCACCTTCTCACTCGCCTTTTATTATCCTTACTACTGTCTTCCTAAAACCTTGTCATTCTACCGTACATTAGCTTGCGACCTACACATGTCTATTTATACTACTCGCAACCTTCCCTTAACTTGCTTGCACCATATATTTCCTTATGTTATTTTGGAACTTCAAGTGAGACATCACGTTGTCTCTAACTCTTCTTTGCTCTCTTAACTAGACCTCTCGGTACCTGGAAACCATAGGCTGGAAGATATGCCACTAACGACACCGCTATCATTTCTGGATACTGAATCCCAGCGCTTCTACCCTCAATCTGAAGTATGGACTATTCACAATCTTCTGCACTTGAGTATCATGTACCTTCTTCACCTTTACCTTATTTACCTTAAAATCTCACGTCGTATCTTCTATATCTTTCATAACCTCCCTTCCACAAAGGTATAATTCACATCCACAACTTGAAGCTCTACTATAATACTTGCACCTCTGGTGCATACACAATCCGTTAGGAGCTTCATACTAACTTCTTATGAGGCTGGTAGTTTCTAACTTTCTTTATCGTAGATCCGTTATAGAATATGGATAATGTACTATCTCTCATGTACCTCTGATATTAAGAGTGATTCTGCAATGTTCTAAATTACGATTTCTATAATTATCTGGGTCCAATAATTAGACTCATGATTTACTTAGTTGATGTAACTATTTAGTTTCCTCTTCTCTCTCATCCTTTATGTAGGCTTAATCTATCTTCCGATCTGCGGTTCAGTGTATTAGTTATTACTTTAGCCTTTCATGGACACTATGGAATATTCATGGTATAATCTTCTAACAATTCAATCCTTTGTCTGTGACCCGGACTCAATTCTTTCTTTTTACTTATATCAGAGTCTTCTACGGCTATATGAATGTCAACATATATTGTGCATGGATAATACTCTAAAATCTTAAGTGTGTTCATAACGTAACTAACTTTGGGTCATTGATCGAATAATTCCTTCCATTCCTTCTCATCTTTCTTTAAACGTAAGCAATTACTTTTCCTGGTCTTTCTGCCACTTGTTGCATGAATACTTGGCTTATCTTAGTTCCCACGCATGTTGTAATTTTTTTGCAACTCATATGATCTCGAATATTACTTTTGATTTTACTTCCCGTTCATTAGCCACGATAGGTGCCACTTTCTTATGGAGTGCATACAATGTTGTAGTGAGACTGCTGTTACAAGACCATTTCTTCTTCAAGTTAATATGCTTAGGTTGAAGCCTTCTTCCTTATTTCCTTAGCTAGTCTTTTGTTGTAGTACTTAGGGGAGGCCCTCTGACTCTTATAAAGCTGCGAGTTTATTACCTCGTATACCCGATGGAATTTTTTATGTTCTTACTCGCCTAATTATCCTTAGTTACTTACCTTCGTGCCCTTGTGCTCGTAGGGTTACTTCTGGACTGAAAGTTTTGACTGTCTCCCCAATGGAATTCTCTTTTATTTCTGTAACACTAATACAGTACCTTTAACTACCCAAACTCCTATTTGAATAGTTCTCAAGGATTACGATATCGTATCTACAAGACTGAATTTCCTATGTGGGGTTCACTACGTTTGTCTTGCATGATATACTGCTTTTTTTGAGACCTCTTGTCTAGCCATAACTAGGCTCTTCCTGAATCAACTACTAACTACTCGCCAGTCCATGCTCATATCTATATTCTGCGTAACCTCTCTTGGATTATATATTTTTTCTTAACTTACCTTTCGCACTAGCTCCTAAATGTATCAAGGGTCTATTTGCACTTATTTACTAATTAAAATTCTGGCAGGGAATCCTTAATGCCTATTCTCGGTATCATCCTTACATAACATTCTGGAGTCATAACATATATATCGGATCCCAGTAAATGCAATCTCATCCATTTCGCCTTTTTACCGCATTCTTCCTTTACCGTTTCATAGTTAACTGAATCACTTAACTTCAACTTAGTACCATATCACACCATCTTTCCCCCTTTAGGGGAGTACTAGAATTTAATGCTCTGAAGTTTGCTTGCAAATGTTTTGCCTCTTCATTTTCGGCATCTTTGCATATCTTCAACGACCCTTACTCGCCATGATGTAACCCTTATGTACCAGGGATAACTGAATTTCTTACGCATGAGGGGGACACCTAGCGTAATTAGCACACTTAGTCCCTTAAGCTTAACACTGCTCACAACACTTGCTTTTAGTGAATCATCTTCCTGAATGACCTTTAAAGGATATTCTTCTATTGTCCATGCTATTGTTGACGGGACACGGACTCTGAAATTCTCACGATGTCGACTATTATCAAATCCTCTGGTCTCTAAACTTATCTTGTTTACTAGCCCATGCTAATTTTTATTACTCCAGGGGTCTACTTAGCCTTCTAGTACTCACGTTGGAATCACCAACTTATTTCTTGAAATGCTGATATAACATTATGGCTTATACTCTTTTATAGTCTCAAGGCATGACCCTTTTAGTGTTTTCATTCACTTGACTATAGAGTCTGTCCTATTTTCATATTTTGATTTATAGTTATCACCCATTTATCACATCTTACTCATAATGCTTCATTTACTCTCTTCATATTCTCCTAGTAATATCTTTGTCTATTACCTTATTATGAAAATTTCAACAAACAATTCTCACTTTTAGTTCCCCTTTTCCATCGCACTGGCTATTCGGGTCGCCTAACATTCTCTTTTTACTAGGGGCGGCAGTCATAATAAGGTAAATATTTATCCCTTTTAAGATTCCACTACATATCTTCTGAAATTTTTGAATGTTCTAATATTTATATCTGACTGTACTATTCTAGAGTGTACCATCTGGATATCTCACAAGTAGAACTATTATCACGTTTGCAATATCCTTCATAAATATCAGCTAACGCTAACAATCCATCCACAATTTTGGGTTAATTAAACTCCAGTTGGATCCTGATATCCCATCCTTCTATTGAACTATATCAGTTATCTCCCATAGGGCATAACTAACATGGGTGTGGTCAATTTTACATACCTCTGTTACTATTCATAATGCTTGTATTTCTCTGCTTGAATTGTAAATACCGATAATCTTCACTAACTGTGTACCGCGTACCCTCCTTCACCTTGTTTCTATTACATGTTGAAACTTATACTTTTATCTTCTGATACTCCCATGGCCTGCTATTCACGGGGCACGTTAGATATTCCTATTCTAAGGTCTTTAGCAGGAAAATTTGCACATCGGGTATGCACGATCCGATAGGGCCTCAAACTAGTACATGTCGTCAAGAAGTCTCCCTCTACCAGTGCCCTTACTTTTTGATGTATTAGCCCTCTGGCTAGCTGTAATCATTCTAATTTAAAATATCTATGTATCATTAGCAAAAATAATTTCTGGCTCAAACTCTTATGGCTCAACTCTATAGCATAATTTAGATTTGAAAGAAGGGTAACAAACTACTAAATGCCTTGTAGCTTCCTGTTTATATAATGTGGTGCACAACACATCTATAAACAAGGTTCTACTAGAAACAACTTGTAGAATCCCTAGGATAAAACTGCTCTAATACCATATTTGTCACGCCCCAAACCCGGGGAGGCTTGGCTGGCACCCGGTGTCATATTTGGCCCAAGCGTACTACTCTATAACTGTGAACTCTGGAGGGGTAACCCTCAACATAGGCCAACGAGGCCTACCTGTGAGCTGACAATACCAATCAAGACTGACAAGGCCACCATAAATGTCTACAACTAGCAATATCAAACTAACATGTACACAGGGTTGGCAAGGACAAAATACTAATATACAAAATATACAACGCTCATCTTCAAGCCTCTAGAGATAACTGAACTGTATCATGGCCCGGGACATGGCCTCGACCTACCCATTAGACATGTATATATAAAATGGACTCCAAGGTCTAGACCTGGTATATCTGAGGAAGTGGAGTTTTCCAACCACGCTGAAGTTTGACTCTATCAGGACCTGCACGCATGAAATGGAGCATCCCCAGCAAAAGGGATGTCAGTACGAATAATGTACCGAGTGTGTAAGGCATTAAAAATCAATATATAAAAGACATGAAAGAAACATGGAGTAAAGGACTCAGCCTGTAAATCTAAATAGCTCTGTGAATCATAAAACATTTATAATGGCATGCATATGTGTATGAATGTTATGTCATGCATATGTATATGCATACATAACATCATCAAGCCTCTAAGGGCATCCCATCATATCATCTCGGCCTCAATGGGCGAAATCATCAACGTCTGCCAGCTGCCGGGGCCGTGGTGCATATATAATGCCATAACCTTTTCCCATACCGAATATACATATAATATACACGTATATAATGCCATCTAGACATGGGTCAATATATATGTATAAATGAATGCAATGTATAATGAAGTAAGTCAATAAGATCTCTCGGAATGTCATAAGATCGATATGCCTTTGGCTAATATCACATATAAACTTTATCAACTTATTTACTTCCTCAGACCCATAAATAGACAATATGATAAAAGGGCATATGAGGAATCAAGAAAATAGGCAACCCTAGTACTTCTAAGAATAAGAGTCATTTTTGAATGTTGCGTGTTTGCTCGTTTCGTTGTATCCTATGGATCATGCCAAAAGGAAAGAAGGGATAGCCTTATCATACCTTATCAACGAAGTTACAATTATCGCATAAGTCATCGCACCTCTTACGGATTGTAATCTATATCATACAAAGGATTGGTATCAATATCAACTTCATATTTTATAGGGAAGTTCATTAAGTCATTTTATCACACAACTTATGTGCATAACTTCATAGGGTCTTTTCTAGCTCCAATTCAAGATGTTGTAGCACAATGATATTCATCTTCAATTTCCCTCATCCTCACCATGATATCCTTACCTTTACAATTCAATTTGGTATCTTAAAACATGTAAAAACAGCCCACACAACATAGCTCAACTTCAAGTTTCATAGTTACTAGTTTCTTCAAGAATCCTCCAACAAAATTCAACCCAACATTTGTACAAACATAATATTAGGTTATGGAAGATGAAACTTACCTCAAATATACCAAGAACCCTCTATTCTTTTACTCACTTCAACACCAAGTAACTTCCTAAGTCGTCACAACAAGAAGGAAGGGGAGTTAATGGTAACCACGATATTTGTTACGTCGAACTTGTGTGGTTTATCTTTTGATTCACTCTAGGATCATGGAGGAACACTTGGAGAGCATCTAGGAGGGTTTAGGATTTGTTTTAGTCGAGAAAAATGAGTTAAAACGACTTAGAATTGACTTATATACAAGCTGGAGTTTTACACCGACTTTGTGGGTCCCAAGGGAGCTGCTTGTGCAGTCTTACAAAAATACAAATATCTCTCCACTCCGATGTCGTATTGACAAACGGTTTAATGAGTTAAAAACAAGACTCGTATATATTCAATTTGGCAGGTGGATAGCCCCATAATTAAAAGTTAATTGGGAGAAACGCTCAGCTACATTTGACCTATCTTTCAGCACATTTATGAATGTAACTTGTGATTACCTTTGCCAACTTTTGTTCCACAACTCGCTTGACTTCAAAACATAACACATGACTATCATACGACTAAAATAAATCATAACATAACCTCCTCATAATATTAAGCACCCTAGTCTCACCCCAAAAGTACATGTTATAAGATTCTCAACTTCTCGACTTTCGACGAAACTTACTTTCTTCAATTCGTTTAGCTTTTAAGCTTTCCAACCCTCTTGGTACTTCTTATCCATGATCTTTTCTATTTGTAACCTCCAAAGTAACAGTATTAACTTACTTTATGTACTTTCAAAGATGATCTTATTTTCGAGCTTACGTCAATTGACTTACGATATACTTTTACGTACGAAAACATGGGTTATAACATGTTGTGTCCTTCTTTGAGGCACATTGGATGGTTGAGAAGGGGTGTGAAGCATATCTATCCTTTGTGAGATATGTCAGTGTTGATACTCCTACCGTTGAGTCAGTTCTAGTGGTGAGGGATTTACCAGATGTGTTCCCAGCATACCTACCGGGCATGCCGCCCGATAGAGATATCGACTTTGGTATTGGCCTAGTGCCAGGCACTCTGCCCATTTTTTATTCCACCATATCGTATAACACCTATGGAGTTGAAGGAGCAGCTTTAGGAGTTGCTTGATAAGGGTTTAATCCGGCCAAGTGTCTCGCCTTAGGGTGCTCTAGTTTTGTTTGTAAAGAAGAAAGATGGCTCCATAAGGATGTGTATTGATTATAGACAGCTGAACAAAGTCACCATTAAGAACAAGTACCCTTTACCGCACATTGATGACTTATTTGACCAGCTACAAGGTGCTAGAGTGTTCTCAAAGATTGATTTGAGGTCAGGGTATCATCAGCTGAAAATTCGGGACTCGGATATCCCGAAGACTACTTTCAGGACTCGATGGTCTCTATGAGTTCCTAGTGATGTAATTTGGGCTGAGCAACGCACCAATAACATTTATGCATCTGATGAATAGTGCATTCTAGCAATATCTTGATTCTTTCATCATGGTATTCAATGGCGATATCTTGATATATTCTCGCAGTCGGGAGGATCATTAGCAGTATTTGAGGCCTGCGAACATGACGACAGGTATACGTTGAAGTATCCACAGCAATACTCGATCAGCTATCTAATGATCAACAAGCTTTGAAGTACCTGGATCTGTACAAAAAATATGCAGAAAGCGTAGCATGAGTACACCAAAGCGGTACCCAGTAAGAATCAAGACTAACCTTGGTGGAGTAGTGACGAGAAACAGCAAAGACACCTACTAGACATAATAATCTATACTAGTATAATTGTGAAACTAACAAGGAACAATATCAATATAAATCTAAGCATGGTAAAATGACAACAATACTTCAATTGAAACCTAGAAGCATTAATTATCAACAAGGAACAAACAGGTAATAACTCTGTAGAGTAGGCTGAATATTGTCAAGGTACAGTGAAACCAAGTAAGGGAAAACTGGTAGCAACGAAATAAACAACTGCTTTCACACAAGATTTATACAAGAGCTTTCCCGAGGTACCACACCTCATCACCACAATTCACTGGTCCCATGTCACGAACCCTAATCACTTGGCATCTTGGCCCATATTAATATTCATAATTGCACGGACAACTCACGTGCTAAGGGAGTGGCAATACCTCATATCCGCGCGGACAACGCACGTGCCAACAATAACAATAACTCTTAACCGCACGGACAACTCACGTGCCAACAATAACAATAACTCATAACCACACCAACAACTCACGTGCTTATAGTACGACTCTCACACAGAAGACAAGTAAACGAGAATACATGTAAATGATCAGTAAACATTAGGATTCTTCTTGTTAAACCGATATGAGTGATTAATTACGTGTATGCTTTAGCAAGTGTTCTACCACGACTCGAGTCAACAAGTAAGAGCAGAGAAAACAAATGGAACATAGGAAATAACACAACAAAACGTAAAATGCATAACTCACACAAGGTAGGCACACCACTACACAAATATCATCAGTAACAATGTCCCCAGGCCATCATAATCATCATAAATCATTCTTGACATAGCCCCTCTTTGTCTCGCCACATGCGCTACATAATGTAATGCCCCACTTGTCTCGCCGCACACGCAAAATAACATTCTCGTCTTGTCTCGCCACATGCGCAAACCCACATATATATAAACCGCCTTGTCACGCCGCATGTGCAAATATCAAATAATAACAATAGCATAAACAATTCATGTGGGAACACCCCGACAATTCTCTCAACAATATCACGTACGCCAAAAAACATAACAACACAATATAATGGCTTGCACCACATGTGCCCATATGCCACAACAATTTCTCAAAATAATTTCAATACCACAATTACACATAGACCCTCAGCTCAACAACATTGAGTACAACAATAACATGAGAGTAAGGCAAGTAAAACAACACAAGAATTACTAAACACAGAGAAACGGAATAACGAGCTCACAATGAAAGATATAACAGGTAATAATGGGTTCAAGAAAGAATAACTCAACAATGTGAGAGATAATGTGTAACAATGATATGCAATAAGAGTAACTCAACAATTGAAGGGATAACATGTAACAATGTTTCCAAATACGTACAACTCGACGATAAGAGAGATAGCATGTGATAATGATTCCAAATAGGTACAACTCAGTGATAAGGGAGATAACATGTAAAAATGATTGCAAATAAGTAAGACTCAACGATAAGAGAGATAATAAATAACAATGATTCTAAATAGGTATAAGTCAATAATGTAAGGGATAACAATAACTTCATTTAAGGTTAAGCAATTACATAAGAGATAACATGGCAATAAAAGAGGCAACAACTTCAATTAAGGCATATAAGAGTATATTTGGGAACAAGGGTAAAACAAGAACCAATCAACTTCAAATAAACACATGTAAGGATAAATTTAGCAATGGAGGATTTAACATGATAAGGAAACTTCATTTTAATATACACAAGAACCTAAGAGTCTAAACTGTCAAATTCCCACATATAAGAGGGGTACACACTCGTCACCTCGTGTACATGTCTTTCACGTAGTTCAAATAGTACAAACAAACCAATGCCTATGGGGTAGTTCCCCCACACAACGTTAAGTAAGATACTTACCTCAAGAGCCCTCAATCAACACTCTAAAATAGCTTTTCCTTTACAATTTACCTCCTCTCGGCTCAAATCTATCCAAAATTGACTCAATAACATCAAATAATGCAAGAGAAGTCAATCCAACAATTAAAGCTACGATCTTTACAGACTTGCTCAAAAGTTAATAAAAGTCAACTCCGAGCCCGTCCGGTCAAAAGCTGGGTCCAATGATAGATTCCGACTACCCATGACCCCACGAGTTCATATATATGATAAGTTTCAAAATCTGAGTCCAAATCGACTCTCAAAACTCAAATTTTTATTTTTCAAAAACTTGACAAAGTTTCACAAATTTTCACTTTGATTCACATGATTGTGATGTTAAAATCTAAGATATATTGATGGAATATGATTAGAAATAGATTAGAATCACTTACGCAAAGTTTGTAAATGAAAATCCCTCTTCAAAATCGCCTCCTACCGAGTCTATGATTCCAAAAAAAGAAAATGAGACCAAAAATCCCGCCCCTCAGCTTTTTGTCCAGCCGCAGGTGTCGCAATTGCGAGTTGGGGTTCGCAAATGCAAAGAAACCATCGCAAAAGCGAAGTCCCTGACACCCCTACTACAATCGCAAATGCGACATTTTTTTCACAATTGCAAACCAGTGACACATCGCAAAAGCAATCAGGATGATCGCAAATGTGAACCTAGCAGACTACATCATATTATTTCAATTGCGATCCAAAACTCGCAAATGCAAGAACTGAGACATCTGTGCAAAAGCCAACATAATTCAAGCTCTATCAAACACTCCACAACGCGTCAAAAACTCACGTGACCCCTCGGGGCTCCAAACCAAACATCAACACAAGTCTAAAAGCATAACACAAACTAGCTCGCGCGGTCAAATAATCAAAATAACATCCGCAACCATGAATCGGACCTCAAAACACATGAATTCAACATGAAACTCAAGAATTTCTAAAAACACAACCGCGCTTCCGATTCCTATCAAATCAACTCGGAATGACGCCAATCTTTGCAGACAAGTTCCAAGTTAAAAAACAAACTTATTCCAAGTTCTGAAAAAGAAATCCGAACACGGTAGCTATGAAGTCAACCTACGGTCAAACTTATCGAAATTCTAAGCCTTCAAACTGCCATGTTTCGTAAAACAACACAAATCAACCTATGGACCTCCGAAATCGATTCCGGGCATACGCCCAAGTCCAAAATCACAATACAAACCTAAAGGAGCCATCAAAAATACCGCTACGGGGTTGTTTTCACAAAAGTCAAACATCGGTCAACATTTCTAACTTATGCTTCTAATGTGAGAACCACTCATCCAAATTCATTCCAAATCTTCCAAAAATCATATCCAAGCATGCACGCAAGTCATAATAAACAATAGGACACTACTCAAGACCTCAAACCACTGAACGGAACCTTAAAGCTCAAAATGACCGATCGAGTCATTATATTCTCCCCTTCTTAAACAAACATTTGTCCTCGAACGTGCCAAGAGTCTTTCCCCAGCCATCAAATCACTGTATTACTCACCATTCACATACACGCGGGTGATCCCACGTCACCCCAAACCACATGAAACCAACAATAGCATCTCAACCGCAGATTATTCCTTCCACTCATACCGATAAGCTTTAGAATCAAATTTCCACATCTACCAAGGGACATATTAATACACAAACACACTGTAAAAAACCCTTAACTAGCTACAATGTCCCATGCATACACCCACAAGGTACAACCACATGACATACCACACAATCCACATGCCCATAGCAACAACTCTGACCACAATAGCCGCTCATTACCAAATCCATTATCGGTAAGCAAACTCATATCGACTAGAACCTTGTTCCAAACCTTCGCAACATTGAAAATAATGCAAGAAACATGCGAAACTCATAACTACTCATCCGATCAACAAGCACAACTCGAATATGACTGAATATGAAAAGAGGAACACATGAGAGAACCATCAAACGAGCCAAGAAGGCACAAATCCCCACTGATACCGTACTACGGATCCAATCCTCAAAGAAGAAGCAAGATACACACAACTACCACAACAAATTATACCTTAATATGATCTCTCAGCGGCGTATAGCCCAGCACCAACACATATATTCACAAAGAATAACAAGTCCCCATCCTCCACTCGAAATCATGAGTAAGGTTAACATCTCAAAAACTAAACCATCCTAGTAACTAACACCGTAGAACAAAAACAACATCACAAAACAACTCCCCATACTTGTAGAGCACCCAAACCACAAACAATCCGAAGATCACATCAAATCCTATAGTATTTAACTAACAGAAAGTCTACCCAAGTCTCATGACCTATAATAGCAACCAAACTAGAATGATAGTCACGGGCTATCACAATAAAATTCTCAATTGGCGTGAACACATGAACAAAGAACAAGAATCACAAAACACAACCATATCTGAAGCAAGGTAGGATGAATTTCACCAATAAATGGGACCAGATCGAAGTAACACAAATGCATCTCTATACTCAACTGAAACCATATATGTAAGGACAACATCTGGTGCATCGGCCTCTGCCCAACCAAAAAGAGCGTAACAATGGGCCCGACCCCCCTCTCTAGGGTGACCTCTACCCGCCTAACTTCCACCCCTAGATGGCAGTGCAGGTATAACAACAACTAGAGCAGAACTCATAGCCTGAATACCCCATTGCGACACATCTGTCCGGAGTCTGAGAAACTCTCTCACTATGTGGCTGGTATCTCCATACTCAAAGCAACCTCTCTGTTGACATGGTTGTGGAAGTTGTCCGGTACGGGTACTCCGGGACCCATGGATATCTAAAACACCACGTGAAACTTGAAGTGCAAAATTTACCTGGCTGACCCAGAAAACCCCTACCATGACGCACCCTGCCTCTAAAATAGGGACCAGTAGACCCTCCCGGTCCATAAGGCCTCTTAACCTCCCTGTCCTCCCTCTCCTGGCCCCGCATAACCTCTAATCTATGAGCGATCTTTATCACCTGCTGAAATGGAACGTTCGTCTCCAACTCCCTAGCCATGCTAAATCGGATACCATAACTGAGACCCTCAATGAACCTCCAGACTCTCTCTCTAGTTGTAAAAAACAAAGCAGGTGCATGTATGGATAAATCACTGAATCTAACGGCATACTTTGACATTGACATAGTACCCTAGTGTAGTTTCTCGAACTCTGGATACCTTGCATCCTGAAGGGTCTTGGGAACAAACTCTCTCAACAACATCTCTGAAAACTAATTCCATGAAAGTGAAGCTGCATCGGCTGGGCTACCCTCCTCGTAATCCTGCCACCACTGATACACTGCTCCTAACAGTTGGAATGTAGTAAAAGCAACCTCACTTATCTTCACATTACCCATGGTGCGAAGAATATGGTGGCACTACTCTAGAAAACCATGTGCATCCTCTGAAGCCAAACCACTGAATGTAGGAGGGTGATACTTCTTGAACCTCTCAAGTGTAAGCTGCTCCTCCTCAGATGTTGCTGCCCTAACTGATGGTTGAACCAGAACAACAGGTTGTGCTGGCATGACAACTGGAACCTAACCAACATGGACTCGCTGCTCTGGAGTATGCGCAACGGGAGTCTGACGAGCGCAAAACACACACTTAAATTATGCTCGCTAATCAAAGATAGTATAGTATAATTATCCTATCCACATGGATTGTAGTTAAACAGTATTATTGTAGTTTGTAGCTAGATTGCTATCCAGGAGGATCAACAATTAAGGTTTATATAATTAATAATGTAAAATCTACAGCTATTGACTAATGACAATCGCAACAAAGGTAAGTAAAGGAGTTATCAATGGGAGAAAATAGGGATTGATGGGATAGGTAAAAGATAATTGTTCGGGATTTAACTCTACATAATTCACTTTTAATGTTCAAGTGAGTCTCTCGAATTCACTTAATTATCAGAACAATTGTTTACTAGAAACTCCTCTCTCGATTAAGTCTCAACCTCACAATATGAACCAATTTAAGCTCGGTGAAGATATGTAAGAATTCGTAATGGATTGGTCTTTAGTAGAACCTCTTTCGATTATCCTCCTAACTAGGTTTAATCAAGGATTCAACTAGCCTCTTTTGATTACTTTGAAGAATCTATGAACTCAACCAACAATATAGTGCAAATATATCACAAGTTATGCCTCTCTCGATTACAAGAACAAGTGGACATAGATGCAAGAATTTAATCTTCCCAAAATGATTCAATTACATAAAAATAGAGTTATAATCCACAAAAAACCATCAATACACCAAATCCATCAAAACCCAAAAGGTTCTACTCCATGGACATGGAGAAGTTCTTCAAAAATGTAATAAAAGTATAGGAAAATATAAATACAATCCAAACCCGGATCTTGAGTGAGGAAGGAAGGATGAAATCTTTGTGATCTTGCTTCTCCCTCTTCTTCTTAGCTTCCTTAGGTCCAAGGTATGTCAAAAGTCCAGAAATGTTGTCTTTCCCATGTATTTAACTATCCCCCAAATAAACCTAGGATGAAAATACCCTTTTTTAGCAAAATTGGGAACATACTCTAACATGTTTGCACTACCGCGCCGTATGTGGTGCGCTTGTGGCAATTTCCAAAACAAATTGAAAAACACTTTCTGGCCATCTTTTACATAGCCGTGGTGCTGCATGCGGCACAGCAGTGTAGTTTGCTTCGAGTAATTCGTTTCTTTCCAGCTTTGACATCCGAACTTGGTACTCGACCCCCGAACGCGATCCCCGTTTAATCCCTTGGGCTTCTACTCATACTTCAAAGCTCCAAATAGCTCGAATTTGCTCCGTAACATCTAAATAACTAAGAATCACTCCTACACGGCATAAAACACACAATAAGTGTAAGACACTACCAATTAAAGCTCAACATAAGCAAAGTACAATAACTTAGAGTGCAATATGCGATAAAAATACGGGATTATAGCCTACCATCAGATTCTAAGCTCCTCCCCAGTCTGTTAAATGAATGGTGCAACCGTAATCAATACCGCCTTACCCAATGTACCAAACATACTTTGGAATTGCGCTAATGTCTCTGGAAGATCCGGGGTAGCAACATGCGCCTCTGGTGCATGTCCCCCAATTGAAGCTACTGGTGGCTCCTTAGCTACTGCTCTGATCGATGCTCTAGCTGTAGCACGTGCTCCTCCTCGTCCTCTGCCTCTGCCCTGCCCCCTAGCAACACCAGCTCCGAAGGCAGTGTCATCAGTAATTGCAGCCGGTTTTCTCACCATGTGTGATAGAAAAGAATGACAAAGGCTTAAACTCTGAAATCAATAAACTCGCACGATAGGAATGAAAGAAGTGAAGTTTTCCTAATAGTTCTGTAGCCTCTCGAAGATAAGTACATACATCTCTGTACCGATCCATAAGACTCTACTAAACTCGCTTATGACTCGTAGCACCTATGAACCTAGAGCTCTGATACCAACTTGGCCTCACACTTACTGAATTAAATGACAGAATTTAACCAAACAACTATTAAACATGAACTATAATCTTTTATAATAAGCCAGCAACCTCGAGTACAATACATTATCCCAAAAACGGTAGTACAAGTCATAAGCTCCACTGAGGTCACTAGGAAATTTCTAAGTACAACTGTTCCGGAATAGAAATAAAATGGGCAAATAACTTCAGAAGGTGACTCTGAGGCCTGCGAATGCGACGACAGGTATACCTTGAATTCTCCACATCAATACTTGATCAGCTATCCAATGATCAACAAGCTCCGAAGTACCTGGATTTGCACAAAAATGTGCAGAAAGTGTAGCATTAGTACACCACAATGGTATCCAGTAAGTATCAAGACTAGACTCAATGGAGTGATGACGAGGAACAGTCAAGACACCTACTAGACATAATAACCTGTACAAGTATAAATGTGAAACTAACAAGGAACAATATCAATATAAAGCTAAGCATGGTAAAACGACAACAATACTTCAATAGAAACCTAGAAGCATTAATTATCAACAAGGAACAAAAAAGTAATAGCACCGTAGAGTAGGCTAAATACAGTGAAGGTTCGGTGAAACCAAGGAAAACTGGTAGCAACCAAATAAAAAATTTCTTTCGCACAAGATTTATACAAGAGCTTTCCCAAGGTACCACACCTCATCACCACAATTCGTGGGTCGCAAGTTATAAACCCTAATCACTTGGCATCTTTTCCCACATTAGTATTCATAATTGAACGGAGAACTCACGTGTCAATACCATTAGTACCTAATCTCTGCAAGGACAACTCACGTGCTAAGGGAGTGACAATACCTCATATCCGCACGGACAACTCACGTGCCAACAATAATAATAACCCTTAACCTCACGGACAACTCACGTGCCAACGGTAACAATAACTCATAATCGCATGAACAACGCACGTGCTAATAGTACAACTCTCACACAAAAGGCAAATAAATGAGAATACATGTAAATGATAAGTAAACATCAGGATTAATATTCTTAAACTGATATGAGTGCTTAATTATGTGTATACTTGTGCAAGTGTTCTACCATGACTCGAGTCAACCAGTAACAACTAAGACAAAAAATGGCACATAGGAAACAACACAACGAAACATAAAATGCATAACTCACACAAGGTAGGCACACCACTGCACAAATATTATCAGTAATAATGCCCCCAGGCCATCACAAGTCATCACAAATCATCCATGACATAGCCCCCCTTGTCTTGCCACGTGCGCAACATAATGTAAATGCCCCCTTGTTTTGCCACACGTGCATAATGACATTCCATCTTGTCTCGCCACATGCGCAAACCCACATATATATAGCCAACCTTGTCAAGTCACATGCACAAATATCAATGATAACAATAGCACGGACAACTCACGTGCAAATACCCCGATAATCCTCTCAACAATATCACGTGTGCCAAACACATAACAACATAATATAATGACTTGCAACACATGTGCCCATATGCCAAAA
Source organism: Nicotiana tomentosiformis (assembly GCF_000390325.3). NCBI lineage: Eukaryota > Viridiplantae > Streptophyta > Magnoliopsida > Solanales > Solanaceae > Nicotiana > Nicotiana tomentosiformis. The sequence goes on from NC_090816.1 coordinate 66,937,078, forward strand.
CATTTCCTCATAACAATTCCAATACCATAACCACACATAGCCCTTGGCTCAACAACGGAAGAATGACAAGTAAATCAACACAAAAATTACAAAACACAAAGAAACGGAAGAACGAGTTCACAATGTAAGACATAACATATAATAATGGTTTAGAACAAGAATAACTCAACAATGGGAGAGATAATGTGTAACAACGATATCCAATAAGAGTAACTCAACAATTGAATGGATAACATGTTACAATGTTTTCAAATAAGTAAACTCGATGATAAGACAGATAGGATGTAACAATGATTCCAAATAGGTACAACTCAGCGATAAGAGAGATAACATGTAACAATGATTCCAAATAGGTACGACTCAACGATAAGAGAGATAACATGTAACAATGATTCTAAATAGGTATAAGTCAATAATGGAAAAGATAACAATAACTTCAATTAACGTTAAGCAATTACAGAAGAGATAACATAGCAATAAAAGAGGCAACAACTTCAATTAAGGCATATAAGACATATATGGCAACAAGGGTATAACTACTTCAATTTAAACACATAAAGGTAAATTTATCAATGGAGGATTTAACATGATAAGGGGACGTTAGTACATATGGAATAGTACTAGTATGTAAAACTAATCACCCTCTCAATAGAACGAATAACAGTAAAATGAGAAGGAAACATTAAATAATTCATAGCCTCAAACAGTATCAAGGTGTCAAGTTATGAGAAAGATAAGTTTCAAGTAATTATCAATATTTTTAAGTTGGGAGATCTTTAGTACCGATATACCATCGTGCTTTTAGCACGGAGTCCGATCTCAATCCGATCGGCTAAGTCATATCACCTCGAGACATCCAATTACAACACTACCATGTGCGCCGCATGACATTCAATCTCGGCCCGACCGGCTAAGCCGTCTCACCACAATGCCGTGTGGGTCGACATCACATCATATCTCGCTAGAAATAATCTCATCCCATATAAGTTTAAATATCTCAACACATCAATCTCATCCTATATAAGGGGAAACAATCTCATCACATCAACACGGGGATTTACCTCTCAATCACTCCTACACTGGCACGTGTAGTTTTGGGGTTAGGTTATTTTGACCTACCCTTCCTCGGTGGCTAAATGATACTCCCAAATAATTTATTATTCAAATGATTCACAACTAATTTCATAATATTTCACACATCTTTCCATTTTATTGGCACTAGTGGCCACAATTGTAATATCGTTCTCGGTACATTGGCCGTATTTCATATTTCATACTCACCCCTATAACCTTCAAGCGTTTCCATGGATTATCATTAATAAGAGAATTTCAAATCAAGACTTTAAGTACACATCTGAGCAAACAAGAGTCTTAAGTACATTGAGTTTCTCTTCCACAATTAGGCATACTAGCTTGCAATTGAAACATGATTTTTAAATCACAACACATTTGGTACATTGATCATACTAGATTACATTCTCGGAGGGAATCATGATATGATAGGAACATTTGAAACACATTTTGGGTACATACATCTTTCAACACAACACTTATTTTAGAATAATTAAATCTATTAGGAAGGACTAGGAACATGAGACATAAGAAATTGAGCCAATAATAATCGCAACTTACGGGGACATCATAAAAATTGATTCTATAGCCAACATACATCTCTTGAGCTTTTTAAAATTACTACAATGTTCCGGAAATCATAGTGACTTCAATCTATTAGAAACATGACAAATTTGAACTATAATTAGCAAGATACTTGGGTTTTCAGCTCATTTTAGCATTTTATCAAGCACTAGGTATGCATTAAGGTTTCGAGGTTCTCCTATGGTGGATTCCTTCATCCCACAACCCAATGTTTACCCATTTGAGCTCTATAAGCTTCCCACCAACCTTGATGATACATGCATGCATAAATAACACTCAAGAATCACACTTCTCATTACCTACTTTCTGTCCAATCCCGAAATAGAGGTCTATGGAGTAGAATCTTACCTCTTGGATGAAGAACTTGTGAGTCTTTCATGTGAATTCTTCAAGACATGAGAAAATATTGGTGAACCAAGCAATTGGGGCTTCCTCCACTCTCTCTAAAACACTCCTTTATCTCTAAAATGGCAGAATTCCTCTTCAAAATTGGTCCTTTAAGTCTATTTATTAAAATAGGGTCTGGTTATTAAAATAGGAAAATGGACCCTCCGAACTTAGCTCTGCAGTCGCAGAGTGTACCGCAAATCAGGTTTGCGGCCCGCAAAATGGACCGCAGAAACGGTCCCAAAAACTGGGCTGGTCTGGTCCAGCCTGCGACCCGGTCCGTGGCCAGCATATAATTTATGCGGCCGTAGAATGGACCGCAAAATCTCCCTCCAAAAATATTCATGATAATTTTGCGACAGATGTGCGGCCCGCGAAACAATTATGCCGTCGCATAGTTGACAGCAAAAAAACCTCCAAAATTGGCCCATTTCTCTGCTTCACTCTACGGTGGATCTACAGTCCATAGATCAGTTCTTTGATCGCATAATGGACCGCAGAAATGCCCTCCTGCAACAATTTTTCTTTAACACCCCAACGCTCTTTTAAACCCCAACCTCCAAAATTGGCCCATTTCTCTGCTTCACTCTACGGTGGATCTACAGTCCATAGATCAGTTCTTTGATCACATAATGGACCGCAGAAATGCCCTTCTGCAATAAATTTTCTTTAACACCCCAATGCTCTTTTAAACCCCAAAAGTACGGCACTATGAAACCCTGGGTTTAGGTAAAATTTTATGGGGCCTTACATCCTACCCCGCTTAGGATCATTCGTCTTCGAATGAGGGTTAAAATTCGCCATTAGCAACCAATATGACCCAACTGTTAATTCAAACACCAGCAGTTCCAAATTTTGACTAACTCCCTAAATTTCCAAACATTTCACTAGATTCAGCCCTGTAATTGGGCCTATCCATCTGCCAGAGAATCCCAAAACTAGTCCTAACAACATAACCATAACATAACGATGTAAAACAACATGGAGACAACACCGGCCACAATGCCATAAACATTACATTACCAAGAAGGAGTATCCTTAACATAAGTTGTACAGGGGAAACATAATTTGTAGAAAGTTAGCTTTTAACACCATGGACACAACTACATAGCTATTCAAACAAATGATGATACTTCTTCTTCATCTCATCCTCGGCTTCCCAGGTGGCCTCTTCGACCTGTTGGTTTCACCATAACACTTTCATAGAGGCAATCTCTTCGTTTCTAAGCTTTCGGACTTGCCTATCAAGAATGGCAACTGAAATCTCTTCATATGTTAATTCCTCATTAACCTCTATAGTCTCAACTGGAACAATAAGTGACGGATATCCAACCACCTTTTTAAACATGGATATATGAAACACCGGGTGCACCAAAGACATCTCTGGAGGTAGTTCTAGACCGTAAGCCACCTGACCAATCCTTTGAATTATTTTGTACGGTCCGACATACCTCAGACTCAATTTTACTTTCTTACCAAACCGCATTACACCCTTCATGGGGGAAACCTTCAAGAATACCTAATCATCCTCTTGGAACTCCAAATCCCTATGACATACATCCAAATAGGACTTCTGACGACTCTCGGCAGTTTGCAATCGTTCCTTAATGATCTTAACCTTCTCTATAGCCTGATGCACGAGGTCTGGCCCTATCAACTCTACTTCCCCAATCTTGCACCACCCAATGGGAGATCTACATCTCCTACCATGTAGAGCCTCGAACGATGCCATCTGAATACTAGCATGATAACTGTTGTTGTAGGAAAATTCTATAAGTGGCAAATAATCATCCCACATACCCTTAAAGTCAATAACACAAACGCGCAACATATCCTCAAGCATCTGAATGGTCCACTCTGCTTGCCCGTCGGTTTGTGGATGGAAGGTTGTACTAAGATTCACCTGTGTACCTAACCCTTGCTGAAATGTCTTCCAAAATTTAGCTGTGAAGTGTGCCCCTCGGTTGGAGATAATAGAAATTGGAGTACCATGCAACCTGACTATTTCCTTGATATACAACTGAGCATATTGTTCCGATGTGTCGATAGCCTTAATAGGTAAGAAGTGTGCTGATTTCGTGAGTCGATCCCCAATTACCCAATTTGAGTCGATCTTGCGAGGAGTGCGAGGTAGCCCCACCACAATGTCAATATTGATCATCTCCTACTTCCATATTGGAATTTCTATGTTCTGTGCCAACCCATCGGGCCTTTGATGTTTAGCTTTTACTTGTTGACAATTTGGACATCTTGCCACAAAATCCGCTACATTCTTCTTTATATCATTCCACTAGTAGACTTCCTTAAGATAATGGTACATCTTTGTAGAGCCTGGGTGCACGGATTACCTGAAAGTGTGAGTCTCGGTTATGATTCTTTCCCAGAGACCATCTAAATTAGAAACACATAATCGCCCTTGGTACCTTAGTGTACCATCATCCATGCCAAGATAAAAAGCCATGGTCTTATGTTTTTGAATCCCCTCCTTCAACTGTACCAACAATGGATCGTCGTATTGCTTCTCCTTAACTTCCACAACAAGCGATGATTTGGCCCTATTTTGAGCAACCACTCCTCCTTCACTAGAGTCCGCATGACGAACTCCTAAACTAGCCAACCGATGCCCCCCTGGCCAATAGCCTTTGATATGCCTCCAAGTGAGCCAAACTACCCATATATTTCCGGTTAAGAGCATCCACCACAACATTAGCCTTCCCCGGATGATATAGAATATCGATGTCGTAGTCCTTGAGTAGCTCAATCCATCTTCTCTGCCTCAGATTCAATTCTTTCTGTTTGAAAATATATTGAAGGCTCTTATGGTCCGTGAATATATCTACATGGACCCTATACAAATAATGAGGCCAAATCTTCAACGTAAACACTACCGCCACAAGTTCTAAGTCATGTGCTGGATAGTTCTTCTCGTGATTTTTGAGTTGCCTAGAAGCATAAGCGATCACCTTGCCATGTTGAATCAATACACACCCAAGTCCGATCCTCGAAGAATCACAATATACTACAAACCCATCTGTACCCTCAGGTAAGGTCACCACCGGTGTCGTAGTCAATCTAGATTTCAACTATTAGAAGCTCTTTTCACAAGCATCTGACTATTAGAACTTAACTGCCTTCTGCGTTAATTTAGTCAACGTGGAGGCAATAGTAGATAACCCCTCCACAAACTTTCTATAATACCAAACTAAGCCCAAGAAACTGTGAATCTCTATTGGTGTTGTAGGCCTCAGCCAATTCTTCATAGCGGCTCTTTGGAGACGACATGACCCATGAGTGTAACAGATTCAAGACAAAATTCACACTTCAAAAACTTCGTATACAACTTATACTGATATAGAGTCTGTAGAACTGCTCTGATAGGATCGGCATGGTCCTCTCAACTTCGTGAATATACAAGAATATCATCAATGAACACTATCACAAAGGAGTCAAGAAAAGGCTTGAAGACTCGATTCATAAGATCCATGAAAGCTGTCGGGGCATTGGTTAGCCCAAAAAACATTACCAGAAATTCGAAGTGCCCATACCAGATCCTGAAAGCTATTTTCGGAATATCCTGCTCCCTGATCTTCAAATAGTGGTACTCGTACCGTAAATCAATTTCAGAGAAGTACTTAGCACCCTGCAGTTGGTCAAATAATTCGTTTATCCTTAATAGTGGCTACGTATTTTTGTTTGTGACCTTGTTGAGCTGCCGATAGTCGATACACATCTTTAGTGACCCATCTTTCTTCCTTACAACGAGAACCGGTGTGCCCCAAAGCAACACACTAGGTCGGATGAAACCCTTCCCTAACAAGTCCTTCAACTACTCCTCCAATTCCTTCAATTCTGTTGGTGCCATTCTGTACGGTGGAATAGATATAGTGATAGCATCCTAGGAAGCTCAACTCTATTCAAGGACAAGGATGAAGCTTTGAAATCTCAAAGATGGCCTTTAACAATACGTCAAGCTAAAGAGTTGCAAAATAAGGCCATTAGATTTCAAGTGCAATTAAAGAAGCTTTTAATTGTGGAGGACGAGCTCAAGACCAAAGGAGATAAATTATACAAGTTTTACAATTATTTGGTGGCCCAAATTGAATTCCAAGAGGAGGAAGATTGAGTCCCGAACTCGGCCCTTGAAATCTAGCGAAAGGGCACCCAGAAGAGCCCAAAATGAGCTTAAAAGTGGTCCAAATGGGGGTGTTTGAAATGGAGCCCAATTGGAGTCCAAACCAATGACCCAAACTAGTAGTTTTAAGGCCCAAATCTGCCCCAAAGGGATTTGGCCGCCCCCTACCTAATTTTGTGACTTTTCTTATTTCTTAGCAACCACCTTACCTAATTTTGATGACTTTGTTATCCCTTAGCAGCCCCCTACCTAATTGTAATGACTTTTTATGCCTTAGTACTCCTACAAATAAGGAGTTCTTCTCATTCATTGAGACACTTCATTATTGATTAAGTATATCATACTTTGAGAGTTCTTTTAATCCTTTGTTACTTGTGCTTTGAGATTTATCTTTCAACCTTTACTAGTTCATAGTTCAAGATAGTAAGATTACTTCTCTATTGTGATATCTTTGATTTCTTTGTGGTATTCTTAGAAGGCGATTAATACTAGTTATTAATTATTGTCTCAAGTTACTCGTAAAGCGGTCAAGATCCGAATCTATTATTTTGATTTGCTTTTAAGTAAAGGCGTTTGATTTCTTCAATAAATCAAGACGTTGTTGCTTTGATCTTGTCAAGGCTATAGAACTTGCGTTCTTGGAAGTTCTTGGAATTCTTTCCTTGAATTTTCCCATATCCTTTATTTTCTGCCCTTTAGTTCTAGTTGTTCAATTCCTTATTGTTATTGCTTCCGCATTTAGTTTTTAAATTCTTACTCTAGTTTGGATTCCCGACCTTGTCGTTATCAAGTGGTATCAGAGCGGTTCTATCAAGGTATCGTTCTTGATAATTCTGGGGATTTCTTGAATACTAAGAGCAAAAAAAAAAAAGTTAAAAAGAAAAACAAAAAAAAAAAATGAAAATCAATTTTTTTAAAAAAAATTGCTTGCTCTCCAGGAGTTTTCTTTTGTATCTAATTTGTTTCCAAAAACTATCAAAGGAAACAAGAAGAGGGGATCCCAGATTTCAAAGATAAGACAAAAATTTAATTTTTCTTACTCTTTCTAATCTAAATATATAATCATTTCCTTTTTGTTCGTGTCTTGTTTCAACCGAGCCTAATAGTTCTAGGATTTAGTTCTTCTTTCATTTGTTCCCCAAAAATCTACATTTTACTACTAAGAACTTTATATGAGTTGGGTTTAACCAAAAATCTACAAAGTATTTTGTTCAAAGGTTATTTCGAGAGGAAAAAAAGGCAAGAGAGGTGAGAGCATTATAGGGAAAAAGCCAAATTTGAGAGATACATATTTCCCTTAATCTATGTCAAGATGTCTCAAACAGGTAGTTACAGTGGAAGGAGGAAAGCTATGACTCAACAACTTGAAAAGTTGAACTTACAGTATACCGAATGGAAGGAAGACAATGATAAAGTTATTTTTCAAACAAGAGCTAAAGTGATGTCTGCAATTTATGCCCTTAGAATTGACAAAGCATTTGGCTATAACTTAATTAGCACTTATATGGTTGAGAAATTGAAATTGCCTTGTGTTAAACATATTGAACCCTACATGTTGAAAGGGGTAAAAGTAGATAAAAGAGTGTTCTTGCCATTCTCTATTGGAATGTATGAGGATGTGATTTGGTGTGATGTCATTCCGATGAATAGTTTTCATATCTTGTTGGGATGGCCATGGTATGTCTATAGAAGTGCTTCATATAGTATTGAAAAAAATAGATACTCTTTTGAGATTAATGGGAAGAAACTCATTCTTGGGCCTTTGACTCCCTCACAAATTTGTGAAGATGAAAAGATTGTTAAAGAGAATATGAAAAAATATGAGAGAGAAAAGAATGAGAGGAGTAAGGGAGTGCATGTTGACATTCCAAGAGAGGAAAAAGGAGAGGTTGTCTTGAGTGAAAAGAGTGGGATGTCAAGTGAGGTAAAGAGTGATATTGAAAGAAAAAAAAAGAGAGAAGGTAATGAGATGAGCAAAGTCTGTGAGGTAGAAAGAGAAAAGCAAGAGGGATTGAGTGAAAGCAAAGAAAAACTCTTTAGTGAGAGAAAAGAGGCTAAGGGTGAGGAAAACATTAGTCTTGTGATAAAAGCCAAAGAGAGTGTAAGCAAGAAAAAAGTTTCTTTACTTCCTAACCCATTAACTCTTTTTTCTTTTAGTTCTTGTAATTTTGTACAATCACGTATTGAAATACCTATTGAAAGGGGTGGTGAGGCGCAGGAGATGGTGGCAAAAGATCCAATTGGATTCCAAAATGAATTTGGCGATATCTATTCTTGTTGGATGGTGGAAGATAAAAGTTTGGTTAAATTCTTTGTTATTGAACCTTTTGACTATTTTCATTCTTATTTACAGTGTTATGACATGGAGTTTCCTAAAAGCATTGCTAAGTTGGAACCATTGCATAAAAGAATACAAGGTGATGATGTTCCATTGGTAAATAAGTCCAAGTATGGTATGTATAATTGGTTTATTTGCATTCTTGGTCTTTCTAGAACACCTAAGGTATTTTTGAAGGTAATGAATTATACTCTTATTTCTTATGTTGGTGACTTTATAATTTTTGTGGATGATGATATTTTGATGCACATCAAGTCATTAACTGTAATATCTAAGTTAAAGTGCAAGAGTAATTTGCTTCCTTTTGAAATTGTGTATGACATAGATGATTATGTATTCGAACTTGGTGGAAAGAGGCATCAAATTTATGAGAAGAGGCTTGTGAATGAGTTAAATATTTCTTCTTCTCTTATTCAAGTAGATAATGAGTTTTCATGTGATAAATTGCCAGAATGTGATTTTTGTTGTGTGATGGGGAGTCATTCTTCAAGTCATGTTCATTGTGAGCTTGTAAAAGTATTTGTTACTAGTAAAGAAGATATGCATAATTGTTGCAACACTTGTGATCAAATACTGTTTCATGTAGAGGAATCCATGAGATTTGTAATTGTAGATAGTTGGCTATATCATGAAAGTATCTTCTTTGATACATGTGGTCTACTTATATTAAATAGATGTGTGGTCAATCTTGTATAATTTCTTTGTCATGTATACCTATGGACTACTTTACCAACAAGATCGAATTGCAAGTTCCATTGCATGGCGCATCTACAAGAGGTTTTTATTGTATTGATCTAGGTAGGCATAAATTTTGTTGGGATGATGATAGACATATGCTTTATTTACACCTATTAGGATTAATTGGGTTAAATGGACACATGGTCACTATCTTATTTTATTCCTACTAGTTTTTCAGATTAGTGGATGACATTTACAAGGGCGTGTTTTCTTTTTCTTTCAAGGTCGAAATTCGAGGACGAATTTTCTTCAAGAAGAGGGGAATGATAGCATCCTAGGAAGCTCAACTCTATTCAAGGACAAGGATGAAGCTTTGGAATCTCAGAGATGGCCTTTAACAATACGTCAAGCTAAAGAGTTGCAAAATAAGGCCATTAGACTTCAAGTGCAATTAAAGAAGCTTTTAATTGTGGAGGATGAGCTCAAGACCAAAGGAGATAAATTATACAAGTTTTACAATTATTTGGTGGCCCAAATTGAAGTCCAAGAGGAGGAAGATTGAGTCCCGAACTCGGCCCTTGAAATCTAGCGAAAGGGCACCCAGAAGAGCCCAAAATGAGCTTAAAAGTGGTCCAAATGGGGGTGTTTGAAATGGAGCCCAAACCAATGACCCAAACTAGTAGTTTTAAGGCCCAAATCTGCCCCAAAGGGATTTGGCCGCCCCCTACCTAATTTTGTGACTTTTCTTATTTCTTAGCAACCCTCTTACCTAATTTTGATGACTTTGTTACCCCTTAGCAGCCCCCTACCTAATTGTAATGACTTTTTTTGCCTTAGTACTCCTATAAATAAGGAGTTCTTCTCATTCATTGAGACACTTCATTATTGATTAAGTATATCATACTTTGAGAGTTCTTTTGAACCTTTGTTACTTGTGCTTTGAGATTTATCTTTCAACCTTTACTAGTTCATAGTTCAAGGTAGTAAGATTACTTCTCTATTGTGATATCTTTGATTTCTTTGTGGTATTCTTAGAAGGCGATTAATACTAGTTATTAATTATTGTCTCAAGTTACTCGTAAAGCGGTCAAGATCCGAATCTATTGTTTTGATTTGCTTTTAAGTAAAGGCGTTTGATTTCTTCAATAAATCAAGACGTTGTTGCTTTGATCTTGTCAAGGCTATAGAACTTATGTTCTTGGAAGTTCTTGGAATTCTTTCCTTGAATTTTCCCATATCCTTTATTTTCTGCCCTTTAGTTCTAGTTGTTCAATTCCTTATTGTTATTGCTTCCGCATTTACTTTTCAAATTCTTACTCTAGTTTGGATTCCCGACCTTGTCGTTATCATATAGGCCGCGTGCTTGGTATCACATCAATCCCAAAATCAATCTCCTTGTCTTGTTCGATCCGAGGGAGCTCATCAAGAAAGACCTCCAAAAATTAATTCATCACTGGCACTGACTCAAGTGTAGGTACCTCAGCATCGATGTCCGTAACCGGACCAAATGGTACAGCTCTTGTTGATCATCTTCGTGGCCTTAAGGTAGGAATTAAACCTACCCTTTGGCACGACATCATCCCCCTTACATTCAATAATTGGCTCATTTGGAAATTCAAACCTAACAATTTTGGTTCGACAATCAAGCTTAGCAAAACATGAATAAAGCCAGTCCATCCCCATTATTACATCATAATCAACCATCTGGAATTCAATTAGATCGGCCATAGTGTCTCGACTATGCACCGTGACAACATAATCCCTATAAACCCGCACGAACACATAGACTCACCAACCAGAGTAGATACGTAGAACGACTGATGAAGTTGTTTGGGTTCTATCCCAAATTCCATAGCAACATAAGGAGTGACATAGGATAAAGTGGAACGGGGATCAATAAAGGCATATCATCATGAGATTGGACAGTCAATATACATGTGACAACATCTGGAGAAATCTCTGAACTCTAGCAACCCCTAATAGCATAGAAATGGTTGGGCCCTCCAAAACTCTGTGCACCACCCCTAGCTGCACCACACCTTGTGGGTGCTGGAGTGCCTCGACCTGGAGGAAGTGCTGCGGACGTAGTGGCTGCAGAACTGGTTGGCTGTGTCGTACCCCTGCCCATAATCTGGAGGGATGAACGACTCTAAATGTGACCCCTGATACCACACCCATAGTATATGGGCTGGTCTATGAAGCAAGCCCCAAACTGTATCTTCCCACACCTAGTGCATGGGTCCTCCGTTGCTGCTAGAATCTCTCTCAAGGCCGACCCGGCTGGTAGGATCCGGTGTTGCCCGGATTGGGCCCATTATGACCCTCCCCTGAATGTTGTCCTATCACCACCACCACCGAAAGAACCACCAAAGTTGTCCGCGGACCGGGCCTTATTGCTAACCTCTCGCTCAATTCTGTTCTTCAATTTGCGGGTCTTTGTGGCTAGGGAAAATGACACCATCTTCCCATAATTCATATCACAATTAAATGATGTTGTAGCAGTCTCATTGACAACCAAGGGGATGAAGCCCAGCACAAACCGATGCAATTTTGCCTCCATAGTGGGCAATATGTAAATGGCATACTTGGACAAGCACGCGAATCTCATATGGTACTCCCACACACTCATGCTACCCTACTTCAGGCTCTCAAACTCAGCGGCACGGGCCACCTTAATCTCGGCATGCATGAAATGGTCAATGAAGGCGTCGTCAAACTCACTCCGCCTCACCGGAGGGCTCCCCTCCTCACGGGAGTCCTCCCACATCTCAAACCAAGAACAGGCCACCCTTTCAAGGGGTAGGAGGCCAACTCCACTCCCTCCGTCTCAGTAGCATGCATAACTCGGAGGGTGTTATGCATCTCATCAGTAAAGTCATGGGGTCCTCCTCAGGATCAGTACCTGTGAACACCAGAGGATCCAACTGAAGAAACTTGTTCACCCTGGAACTAGCGGAATCCCCTGGCAGACTGGAAGAAGTAGGTGCAACATTCGATCCCTGGGCCTGGGAAGCCACTATCTGATTCAACATCGGCATGGCTCCCTTAATATCCACATTAGAAACACCGAGGCCGGAAGCTTGGGCTGGAGGTGGAATAGATGCACTCTCAGTAGGAGTAGGGATTGGTCCAGTCAGAGTAGGAGTAGAATAATCAGACGGTGTAGTATCTGGGGGATGATCCTCATCCCTCGGGTGCTCACCCCTATCATCAGGTATATAACCAACTACCACTCCTGGGGTGGCATTAGCTCCTTGGCCAGTTCTTGCATTCTTCCTAGGTGCCATGTACCTAAATTAAAGCAATGCACGGGTTCGAGGAGGAAAAGTTTTACATTCAACTCTTTCGCATGATCTAGAACATCAAAGAAGGGTATTATTCCTAAATGCCCAAGTACCCTCCTAATTATAGATGTGGTCGACAACACACCGATAAGAAGGACTCTACAAGACACGGCTCCGAGACATCCTAGGTGCACTTCGAAACCTTAGGCTCTAATACCAAGCTTGTCATGCCCCAACCTCGGGGAGCGCAGCCGGTGCTCAACCGAGATAACCTAGCCAAGCAAGCCTGTACAATGCCTCCTACCCAAACTCACCCATGTATAAAGAGAAGATATATTTCATTAATTAAACAATGAGAAGGTTACATGAAAAATCCAAATTTCATTACCGTTAGAACTTCATTCAAGATTTCCCAAAATATTACATTACACATTCATAGTATAGAAGTAGAAACATATGATTCAAATATAACATTTCTAATTTGACTTCCCAAAACAAAGGTACCACCGATGTTATGTCTACGGAGCTTCTAATAGATACAATAGAGCAGCATGATGGTGCCGGCAATAAGGCTCCGACTATACCGCAAAACAATATACATGGAGGACAGGAGATACAAGACCCCGAAATGACCAAGTCAACTGAGGAGAGGGTGTACTGCTATAACTGATCAATACCGCCTGTTGTGGAACCTCCTGCATCCATTAAAGTTGCAACGCCACCGGCAAAGAGGACGTTAGAACATATGGATAGTACCAGTATGTAAAACTAATCACCCTCTCAATATAACGAATAACAGTAAAATGAGAAGGAAACATGAAATCAATGAGAGCCTCAAACAGTATCAAGGTGTCAAGTTATGAGCAAGATAAATTTCAAGTAAGTTTTAATAATTTTAAGTTGGGAGATCTTTACTACCGATATATCACCGTGCGTTTAGCATGGAATCCGATCTCAGCCCGAAAGGCTAAGCCATTTCACCCCAAGACATCCAATCCCAACACCACTATGTGCGCGGCATGGTGTCCGATCTCAGTCGGACCGGCTAAGCCATCTCACCACAATGTCACGTGGGTCGACATCACATCACATCTCGCTAGAAATAATCTCATTCTATATAAGGGGAAATATCTCAACACATAAATCTCATCCCACATAAGGGGAAACAATCTCATCACATCAACACGGGGATTTACCCCTCGATCACTCCTACAACGACACGTGTAGTTTCAGGGTTAGGTTATATCGACCTACCATTCCTCGGTGGCTAAATGATACTCGCAAAGAATTTATTATTCAAATGATTTACATCTTATTTCATAATCTTTTGCACATCTTTCCATTTTATTGGCACTAGTGGCCACAACTGTAATATCATTCTCGGCACGTCGGCTATATTTCTTATTTCATACTCACCCCAATAATTTTGAAGCATTACAATGGATTATCATCAATAAGAGAATTTCAAATCAATACTTTAAGTACACATATGAGCAAACAAGAGTCTTAAGTACATCGAGTTTCTCATTCATAATTAGGCATAATAGCTTGCAATTGAAACATGGTTTTTAAATCACAACACCTTTGGTACATTGATCATACTAGATTACATTCTCGGAGGGAATCATGATATGATGGGAATATTTGGAACACATTTTGGGTACATACATCTTTCAACACAACACTTATTTTAGAATAATCAAATCTATTAGGAAGGACTCGGAACATGAGACATAAGAAATTGAGTCAATCATAATCGCAACTTACGAGGACATCATGGAAATCGATTCTACAATAGGAGTTTATCCAACATACCTCGCTTGAGCTTCCTTAAATTACTACAATATTTCATAAATCATAGCGACTTCAATTTAATAGAAAAAAGACAAATTTGAACTATAATTAGGAAGATACTCGGGGTTTCAGCTCATTTCAGCCTTTTATCAAGCACTAGGTGTGCATTAAGGTTTCAAGGTTCTCCTATAGTGGATTCCTTCATCCCACAATCAAATGTTTACCCATTTGAGCTCTATAACCTTCCCATCAACCTTGATGATACATGCATGCATAAATAACACTCAATACTCACACTTCTCATTACCTACTTTCAGTCCAATCCCGAAATTGAGGGTTAGGGAGTAGAATCTTACCTCTTGGATGAAGACCTTGTGAGTCTTTCTTGTGAATTCTTCAAGACTTGAGCAAATATTAGTGAACCAAGCACATAGGGATTCTTCCTCTCTCCATAACACACTCCGCTCTCTCTAAAATTTCAGAATTCCTCTTCAAAATTTGTCCTTTAAGTCTATTTATTAAAACAGGGTCGGGTGATGAAAATAGAAAAATGGACCCTCCGAACTTAGCTCTGCGGTCATAGAGTGCACCACTTATCAGGTCTGCGACCCGCAAAATGGACTGCAAAAATGGTCCCAAAAGCTGGGCTGGTCTTGTCCAGTCTGTGGCCAGGTCTGCAGCCCGTATATCAATTATGCAGCCTTGAATCTCCCTCCGAAAATCTTCATGCTGATTCTGCGACAGATGTGCGGCCCGCAAAACAATTATGTCGTCGCATAGTTGACCGCAAAACAACCTCCAAAATTGGCCCATTTCTCTGATTCACTTTGTGGCGGATCTGTGGTCCGCAAATTAGTAGCCTACCCCGGCACCACGAAACCCCGAGTTTTAGTTGAAATTTTACGGGGCCTTACAAGACCCGAGACATCTGTGGAAAAACCAGCAGAATTCAAACTATATCAAACACTCTGCAACGCATCCGAAACTCACCCGAGCCCTTGGGGAACCAAACCAAACATCAACACAAGTCTAGAAATATAACATGAACTCGCATGCACGATCAAATCATCAAAATAACATCTGAAACCACGAATCCGACCTCAAAACACATGAATTCAACAAGACACTCAAGAATTTCTAAAAACACTATTGCGCGTCAGATCCTATCTGATCAACTCGGAATGACGCCAAACTTTGCGGACAAGTTCCAAATGACAAAACAGACTTATTCCAAGTCTTGAAACAGGAATATAAACACGATAGCTATGAAATCAACCTATGGTCAAACTTATCAAAATTCTAAGCCTTCAAATTGCCAACTTTCGCAAAACAACACAAATCAACATATGGACCTCCGAAATTGATTCCGGGCATACGCCTAAGTCCAAAATCATGATACGAACCTATCAGAGTCATCAAAACACCGCTACTAGGTCGTTTTCACAAAAGTGAAACCTCGGTCAACATTTCCAATTTAAGCTTCTAAAGTGAGAACTACTCATCCAAATTTATTTCTAATCATTCGAAAATCGAATCCGAGCATGCATGCAAGTCATAATACACAATAGGAAGCTACACAAGACCTCGAACCACTGAACAAAACCTTAAAGCTCAAAACGAACGGTCGGGTCATTACAAAATCCATCTTATATGACAACAAGTCATCAAATACAAATGGAGGCATATGATAGCATGTCAAATTCAACTAACAGCTCATTAAAATACATGATGGAGATATGTATATGATCAAAATATCATCCCCATTTCGCCACATGATTATCATCAAGAGAATTACCCCCAATTCATCACATAACATCATCAACAATGCCGCCCATATTTTACTGCATGTGCAAATATCAACAAATGTCATCCTTATTTCTCCACATGCTCATATTACCACCTTTATTTTGCCACGTGCGCAACCCAAGAAAATGCCTCCCTTTTTTCGCCCCATGTGCACAATAATAATCACAATTCCACGGGAAATACCTCATGCAAATACCCAATCAATCCATCAAACATGTCCACATGTTCCATAATTTTCACAAAATAATAATGCTAAATTTGCATCAAATACATAAGCTCATAATTTATTAACAAGGTGCATAAGGACATGACTGAAGTAAAATGCGAATGGGTGTTTAACATATAAGGCATTACTACGGCTAAAACAGTTGTAGTGATCATGTTTACATAGCTCAACGTGATGAAGCATGTTTCATATAAAATATATCCTCAAATTAAGGCATATTAATATACTAAGGTCTAATCCGGTCAAAAGCCACACATAGCACCCATGTACAGCCTCGTCACCTCGTGTACACGTCGGTTTTTACATAACATGAATAAATAATTAAGGTCAAATCCTATGGGGGTATTTTCCACGCACAAAGTTAGGCAAGATACTTACCTCAAACAAGCCAATTAAATATTAAGAAACTGCCTTTCCTTTAAAAAACACCTCGGTCCGGCTCAAATCTAGCAAAAAAGGACGAAATAACATCAAACAATGCTAAAGGAATTAATTCCAAATAATAAAGTCCCAATCATAAACCAGTTCTCATAAGTCAATAAAAATCAACCTCGGGCCCATATGGTGGAAACCCAAACCGAGGGGTAGATCCTGACTACCCATAATCCCACGAGTCCAAATGTGTGATTAGTTTTCGAAATCGAGTCCAAATCAACTCTCAACTCCTCAATTTTTATTTTTCAAAATATAGTAAAAACAATATCAAAATTCCCTTTCAATTTTCAGGATTTTGTGTAAACATCGATAAAATATGAAAATCGAGTGAAAATCACTTACCCAATAGTTTTGTGTGAAAATTCTCTTCGAAAATCCCCCTCACCAAGTCGAGGATTAAATATATGATAAAATGGTCTATGTCTTGAAATAATCTGGTATTAACCATCTGCAGATGTCACATTTGCGACCAGAGGTTCGCAAATGTGACCATGGACTCGCAAATCCAAACCCCGGCTGCCCCCAGAAATATCGCAAATGCGACCCCTGACTTCGCAATTGCAAAGACCCTGCTGCCTTCCATTGTCGCAATTGCTACCTAATACCTCGCAAATGCGAGATCACCCTTGGCAGCCAAACATTCACAAATGCAATAGGGTGTCCGTAATTGCTACCCTTCGCAAATGCTAGCAGACCATCGCAAATGCAAGGTTTGCAGCACCAGTAATCTGAATCTTCACCAAACCATTCCGAAATCAATATGAAACTCACATGCATCCCTAGGGAACCACACCAAGCATCCATACCAGTACATAAACCTCCCATGAAGTCGCTCGCAAGCACAGAACATCAAAATAACATACAAAACCATGAATTGAATGCTAAAATGCATCATGCAAGCTATGAAACTCTGTCTTCATACGTCGTGGTTCGATATAAGATATGTCAAGGCCTTATGTTATTTCCATAAGGTATTCAGAGATTTACCAACCTTATGTCACTACGAAAGGTTCAGGATGTCTTTTCATGTGTCACTCATGAATTATTATATATGTATGTATCTATTTTATGACACCAAGCCACACTATAATCTCCCAGATACGACACCTATAGTGCACACCACTGCAGTCGGGTATGTTATGATGATGTTATCCCTTAAGAGCGGCCTGAAGATGATGTTATAGCACCACATAGTGGCTTATATATATGTATATGTTATTAAATGAAAGCATGCATGTCGTACGACCTCAATGGCAATCAGAGTTATAGGTTGGCTCTTCCTTATCTCTATTTACATTACTGCTTTTACTTATGATTTCCTGCCATATATACTTAGTACATTATTCTTACAGACATCCCTTTTGCCTAGGGATGCTGCATTTCATGCCTGCATATCCTGATAGACAGGTTGACGATCCTCCTCAGTAGGTTAGCAGCTCAGTACAAGGTGGTTGTGCACTCAACTTGCTCCAGAGTTGCCTTTTGAGTCGGTATGCTTATGGGTATGGCGAGGCCTGGTCCCGACCTTATGATGATTACGTACTCTCTAGAGGTATGTAGACTAATATTCGGTGTATAGAAGTCGGCATGGCCTCGTCGGCCAGTATGTACCATGTATTCACTTATGTATGTCATTTTGGGTTATTTATCGTTAGAAAGTCTCTCATGCTTCATCACATTATCGTATGATGCCCTTTAGGACCACTTATAAATGCTAAAATAGTTATTGATTTACGTTTTGTTGGTGCTCGATAAGTAAAGCTCGGGTGCCATTCATGCCATTCCCATTAAGGGTGTGACACCCAGGACACCGTCCAATCTTTCCAACAAGTTTCCATACCTAATCCAAACTTGTACAAGAGCTTGAAACACCACGAATAATATCAAAAACAAAGAATCAATGATCAAAATCCTTCTCTTAAGTTCAAGAACTTCCAACTTCCAACCAAGCATTTGATTCAAGCCTAACCAGTCCGTAATCCAACCAAACTTTGCACATAAGTACCAAATGATATAATGAACCTATACCAAGTTCCGAAAAAACAATCCAACTCTGATATCATCAAAGTCAACCCATGATCAAATCTATGAACTCTCCAAACTTATAAACTGCCAACTTTCGGCAAATAGCGCCAAAATGTCACGATCAGAAATCTCACCATAAGGGTCGTGATGGCACCTAGTACTTAAGACTAGGTAAGGCTATCACATGACAATATTGAACAGAATATAACAACTCTGAAATATAAACAAAGGCGGTGAAAAGCCATAATGTATCCAAAACAGATATACGACAGTCACCATCCGAAAACCCGATAATACTAAGTTATAACCTCTACAAAGAGTAGGCAAGAATTCAAAAAAATACATCACTTTTTGGGATACAGTAAATGTAGAAAACATGAAACAAGATGGTGACTTCGAGGCCTGCGAGCGGAACAACATGTATACCTTGAAGTCTCTAGCAGTTCGGGATTAACTCACTAATAACCAGCACAATCTGAGTTACCTGGATCTGCATAAAGAATGTACAATCACCTCGATCACAAGATATCAATACAAAAATGACAATGGAAATATAATAGAATAAATATCAACCAAAAGCGAACATGTGATAACAGGGCAATTCAATCAATAACTCATGAAACCACAAAGTGACACCATTTAATGGAAATGAGGATATGTTCAAAACATTAGCCCATTCCAACACATGAGTAACATCAAAGGTCACCCCGAAATACCATATAACATCATCAACAAGCCACCTTTATCATGTCGCGCAAGCTTCACAATGAAATATTTCCCCTTATATTGCTACACGCGCATAAGCCCCCTTAACTCGCCGCGTGCATATCACAATGAAGTATTCCCCTTATATACAACATTCGCATAAACCCCCCTTTCTCACCACATGTGCATCAATAAACACTTCTCCCCTTATGTACACGTCATTTCACACAGCATAAATAATGCAAATTAGACCAAATCTTAAGGGGGGTAATTCCCCCATATAATGTTAGGTAAGATACTTACCTTAATTAGGCCAATTCAATACTCTAAAATGCTTTTCCTTTAAAATCCACCTCTGCTCAGCTCAAATCTAGCCAAAAACGATAAAACAATGCAAGAGAAACCAATTTCGATTAATAAAGTTAAGATCTTTACACGATTCCCCAAAAGACAACTCTGGGCTCGCCCGATCAAAGCCTGAGTCAAGGAGTATATATCGACTACCCATAACCCCACGAGTCCATCTATGTGTTTGTTTTTCAAATCCATTTCCAATTCGACTCTCAAATCTAAATTTTCATTATTCAAAACATGGTAAACAATCCCCAAAATTTCTCTTCAAATCTCATGGATTAGATGTTAAAATTCATAGATAATCAAATTATTTAAATAAATTGGATTAAAAACACTAGACCAGTAACTTGATATGAAAATCCCCTCCTAGAATCACCTCCCACCGAGTTTAGGGCTAAAAAATGTGATAAAATTAGACTAAGTCCTGAAATCCCAACTTTTGTTCTGTTGCAGAAGTCACATTTTCGACCTTGGGTTCGCAAATGCGACCCTTGGCTCGCAAAAGCGAACCCTTCCAAGACCTGCAGAAGTCGCAAATGCAACATAATGTCTGCAAATGCAACCTACATGCGTCACAAATGCGAGACGGGTATCGCACATGCGTCCTGCCTCAGCCCAATTTTCCTGTTTCAAATGCAAGGCTGGCTTCACAATTGCGAAGCCTGCCACCCTCATCCTCCTTCGCAGTTGTGATAGGTCCCTCACAAGTGCGATCTTCGCAAATGCAACCCGGTGCTCGCATTTGTGAGATCTGTAGCACCAGCCAAGCACTAGCAAATTTGAAACTCACTCAAATAATCTGAAACACATCTGAAACTCACCCGCACCACCGGGTCTCCATAACAAACATCCACACAAGTTTAAAATATCATACGAACTCGCTCGCAAGCTCAAAACACTAAGATAATATTTGGAATCACGAATCAGAGACCACAACACATAGAATTCACAATGAATATCAAGAATCGCTAAAATCACAATCAAGCGTCTGATTCCTACCTAACTCAGAATGACACCAAACTTAGCACACAAGTTCCAAATGACTAAACGGACCTATCCCAAGTCCCGAAACCAATATTTGAACCCGATAGCCATAAAAGTAAACTTATGGTGAATCTTAGGAAATTTCTTAACTTCCAAATTGCCAACTTTAAGCAAAAAGAGCCAATCCAACCTAGGAACCTCCAAATTCAATTCCAAGACTACGCCTAAGTGCAAAATAACCATAGGAACCATCAAAACAATGTTTTGGGGTCATTTTCACAAAAGTCAAACCTCGGTCAACAATTCCAACTTAAACTTCCAAACTAAGAACCAATTGTTCTAAATCAATCCCAAACCTTCCCAAAACCAAACCAACCATCCCAAATGTCATAAAACAACAAATACACACAAGGGAAGCTTTAAAAGGGGAGACGAGGATCATATACACAAAATTATCGGTACGGTCGTTACATTCTCCCCCCTTAAACAAACATTCATCCTCGAATGAGTATAGAGACACACCTAAAGTGCCAAAAAGTTGAGGATAGCGGCTCCGCATATCTTGCTTGATCTACCAAGTCACCTCCTCGACCGGTTGACCTCTCCATTGAACCTTAACCGATACAATATTCTTGGACCTCAACTTTCGGACAAGCCTATCGAAAATAGCCACCGGCTCGTCAACATAAGTCTAATTCTTTTCCAACTGCACCGAGCTAAAATATAACACATGTGACAGATCTCTGTAGTAATTTCGGAGCATGGAAACTTAGAACACCGGGTGAACTCTCGATAAGCTGGGTGGCAATGCCATTTTGTAGGCCACCTCACTACTCTCTCAAGAACCTTAAAAGGACTAATATACGGAGGACTCAGCTTTCCCTCCTTCCTGAACCTTATCACACTCTTCATGGGTGAAACTCTAAGTAGAAACCTCTCTCCCACCATAAATGCCGCATCACAAGCCCTCCTAACTGCATAACTCTTCTACCTGGACTGCGTTGTATGATGCCGCTCCTGAATTAACTTCTCCTTCTCCAAAGCATCACGAACCAGATTAGTGCTCAACAACCTAGCCTACCCAGGCTCAAACTAACGAATAAAAGAACGATATCACCTCCCATATAAGGCTTCGTACGGAGCCATCTGGATGCTCGACTGATAGTTGTTGTTGTGGTCAAACTCTTCTAGCGATAGAAACTGATCTTATGAGCCCCTAAAATCAATAACACATGCATGTAACATATCCTTCAAAATCAAAATAGTGTGCTCGGACTGTCCATCTGTCTGGGGATAAAATGTTGTACTCAGCCCGATATGTGTGCCTAACTCACGCTGCAGGGCTCTCAAAAAATATGCTGTGAAATATGTGCCTCGATCCAAGATTATAGACACAGGCACACCGTGAAGGCGAATAATCTCACGAAGATAAATTCGAGTCAACTACTTTGAAGAGTAGGTAGTCATGACTGGAACGAAGTGTGCAAATTGGTCAGTCTGTCCACAATGACACACACAATATTGAATCTCATCACGTTCTGTTGTAGCCCAACCACAAAATCCATGGTGATATGCTTCCACTTCCACTCTAGAATATCAAGCCTCTAAAGCAACCCACCTGGCCTCAGATGCTAGTACTTAACCTGTTGACAGTTCAAACGCTGAGCCACATACTCCACAATATCTTTCTTCATCCTTGTCCACTAGTAGTGCTGCTTCAAATAATAGTACATCTTCACAGCGCCCGGATGAATGGAATACCATGAACTATGGTCCCCTGCAAGATTCAGCTCCCGCAATCTATCCACATTGGGCACGTAAATCCGGCTCTGAAGTCTCCACCCCCATCATCACCAAAATCACCTCTTTAGTATCACCATGCTACACCATGTTTTTAAGGACAAGCAAGTGGGGATCATCATACCGACGCGCCTTGATGCACTCAAACAAAGATGACCATGAAACCACGCAAGCAAGAACCCGGCTAGGCTACGAAACAAACAACCACATGAACCTATTGGCGAAAGCCTCAACATCTAAAGCAAACGGTCTCTCCCCAACAGGAATAAAAGCAAGACACTCCATGCTCTCAGCCTTCCTACTCAAAGTGTCGGCCACCACATTGGCCTTCACATGATGATAAAGAATGGTGATATCATAGTACATTTGTCGCTCTAACCACCTATGTTGCCTCAAGTTTAGATCATTTTGTTTGAATTCGTGTTGTAAACTCCTGAGATCCGTGAACACCTCACATGACACGCCGTAAAGATATAATTATATTTGTATTTTTACACTATTTATATATTATTTGAAATAATAGCTTATATTTCACAAATAATTACATTTCTTGTATTATTTAGGTCAAAATGGTATTTTATATTTTATAATCATAAGCGAATATTTTTAAAGTATTAAATTGTATAAATAGCATTTTTGGATATTTTTAGCTTTTTTGTTAATTTATGTCACGGCCGAAAATCTCAACTTGTCATGATGGTGCCTAACAGACCGGCTAGGCAAGTCGAAACTTAACAATAAAGATACAGAACAATAGAAATTTTAGAAATAACATAAGTCTGAAGCCTCAATGTAATAAAATACTACCAATACAAGATAAATCCTCCAAAAACTGGTAAATACGGAGTCGTGAGCTCTACAATGGAATACAAGTCTGAAAACTAAGTAATAATAATATTGTTTGAACTAAAATAACAGTACATAAGAAAAAATAAGTCAAAATTGCCGCCAATGATGCAACTCTACCTCGCCTCTCGAAATTAGGTCCAACAGATAAATCAACTACTGATAACTTTTCTCCATACCTGGATCTGCACAATTAAGTGTAGAGTGTTGTATGAGAACAACCGACACAATGTACTTAATAAGTATCGTAACTAACCTCGGCGAGGTAAAAGAAGCACGAATTATAACCTGTACAATTTCATCATTTTAGCAGGTACAGAAAAATAATGAAAAAAATCATAAAGCACAGGAAGAAGCATCTGTGTGTATGTGTATTCATTACACCTCTACTTGTTCATGTTATGTGTTTTTTGTGTGCCAATATTGTCTGAACTTTTATGGACGAGCATGACTTAGTTCTCCTGCTATTTGTGAACTCTAATACTGTCGATGTTTATTCCCCATGTTTTCGTACTTAAGAGTGTGTAGTTAGTCAATTTATGTAAGCTCGAAAATGAGATCATATTTCAAAGTACATAAAGTATGTTAATCATGTTACCTTGGAGGTTGCAAATATTGGGAGAGAGGGTTTTGCTTAGAGTTTCACCTAGAAGGGTGTGATGAGATTCGGGAATAAGGGCAAGTTGAGACCTATGTATATTTGTCCTTTTGAGATCCTTAAGAGAGTTGGTGAGATGGCCTACATACTTACATTGCCACCCACCTTATCGGCAGTTCACCCAGTGTTCCATGTTTTTATGTGTTATAGCTCGCATTTTCGTACGTTAAAGTTTCATTGTAAGTTAATCAACGTACGTTCGGAAATTAGGTTATTTTGGGATTATAAGCATTATGCTATTTCAAACAAGTGATAAGTAAATTCGTGAAGCTGAGAGGGTAAGCAATTCGAAGAAAATAAATTTCGTCAAAGTTTGACATTTTGGGATAAAATACGGCCCAAGCAAAAATACCCGGTATTTATAGATTAGTGCCATAAAAGGTACCACATGACCATGATATGAAGGTATATAAAGTGTGTTAAGATCGAATAATTGTTTAAGTAATTTGAGATAATTATTAATTATGTGGGCAATTGGGTAATTATTGATTTGAGTGGGAAGTTAACAAATTAATTAGAAGTTGTGGATAATTATTTTGAGATTTGAATAATTATGAAGGGGGAAACTATCCACGTGGGGGTATGGAAGTGTGGCAACAAATTGCCAACTAATCAAGCCTAAGTAGATCATGGCACAAAATAAATCAAACATGGATATTTTCCAATGTTTGGGAATCGAGTCATTGTTGCTGGACCAACTATTGGGAATGAAAATATTTTCCAATGATGAAAGTGGATGCGTGAGTTTATGCATCATAAAAGACTCCAACAAATGTTAATGATTTTTCCCAATCAAAGTTAAAAGGAATCTTGCACAAAACCATATCCACCAGTGACCAACAACGCAAGTGAGGATGCAAAAACTATTAAACCAATTTTGACTTCAAATAAATCAGCTGCAAAAGTGTTACAGCTTCGCATTGCATGACGAAGCATACAAACTTTTATTTCGGGACGTGTGTTAGAAGGATTGTCAAGAAAATCGGCTCAGGTATGTTAAGGCTAAGCCCTTCCTTCATTATGGCATGATATCATAATTACATGTGTTTGATAACGAGGTATAAAGAGAAGTTGATACTCCCGAATTTATATACATTATTCTAGTCTCATAAATTATAGTATTCTCCTTAACCAGACTTTATATTTAATTGAGTATTGTCTTCTTCCAGTCAAGAGAGTAGAGAGCCTATATATATATATATATATAGTATTACAGTATTTTCATTACCATCGAGCTATAATTGATGGGAATGCCCCTATTGGGCAACCTATGATCAGATGGTAAGTTATATACCGAGCCTACTATGGCCGAGCGCCTATGAGCGAGCCCAGTTGGCCGAGATACAAAGCCTAGTATGGCTGATGCCTATGAGCGAGCCTACTACGGCAGAGCAGTTGTATATATACCGAGCCTTATAGGGCTAGGCAGCTATTTTACTTACTATATTGAGAGAGTTGAGTCAGTATTAGCAGGTAAGCATATCTTCAGATTATCTTTGACTCCCAGTTACTTTCAGTTATTATATTATCAGTTCAGTTTCAGCTTTCAGTTATTTTGTAGCCTTACATACTCGGTACATTAATTTGTACTGACGTCCCTTTCTCTGGGGACTTCGCATTTCATGTGTGCAGGTTCAGATGGACAAGCGGTTAGACCTCCTCAGTAGGTGTTGCCCGATTTCAGCTTTATCGATAAGCTCCACATCCTTCGGAGTTGCTGGGTCTAGGAGTTTTGTGTACATCTTGTGTATATATGTATATAGGTTATGAGTAGGTCGGGGCCCTATTTCGATCACGGTGCATCCATTAGTAGAGGCTTGTAGACATAACCTATCAGTTAGTGTAGTATGTTGGGCTTGTAGGCCTTGTATGTATATTTTGTTGGTTTGTCAGCTGTAGTAGTCATGACGGCCTTGCCGGCCCAGCTTTATGTTGATGTTTAGTCAATTTTGGTATCCATTTAGTTTTATATTTTTCTTCGTAAATTTTCTTGCAATGTGGCCTATGGCCAAAGTATGACATTATATGTTCAGATTCACTTAGTCGCGAGGCACCGGGTGCCGGTCTCGCTCCCCAGGTTCGGGGTGTAACAAAAGTGGTATCAGCGCAGCTCTATCCTAGGGAGTCTACAAGCCGTGTCTAGTAGGGTCTTGTTTATAGATGTGTTGTGCACCACATTATATAAGTATGGGACTATAGGGTATTTAGGAGTTTGTTACCCTTATTTCAAATCTAAATCGTGCTATAGAACTGAGTTATAAGAAATTTGAGTTAACCTTACGTGTTGGCATTTGCATACACAGATGACGGTGACTAGGAAGACTATGGCTAGTCAGAGGAGTGATATAGCAGTAGGTGAGGGGACCAACAGGGTACCCCCAGTAGATGGGGCCCAATCGGAGGACCAGGGAGAGACCCCTACCCAGCTATTACCAGCTCTTCCACAACCTAAGGAGATTCCTAGGGAGACCGCACATCCAGTTCCCCCTCCATTTCCATCAGATCAGGACTTGACGAGTGCGGTGCATTTGTTGACACAGTTGGTAGCTACCTAGCAACAAGCTAGGGAACCCGCTAGTGCAGGATCTTTTGAGGGGTCTGAGAGTTCAAGGGTCCGAGAGTTTATTGCTTTGAGTCCCCCAGAGTTCACGGGGACAAATCAGAGGGAGAACCCGTAAGATTTCATAGATCAGCTTCACAGGATCTTTCAGGTTATGCATGCAACAGAGAAATAGGCATTTGAGCTAGCAGCTTTTCGACTCCGAGATATAGCCATCCTTTGGTACGGGGGATGGGAGAGGTCCAGGGGACGTGATGCACCTCTAGCTATTTGGGAAAATTTTTTGGATGCCTTCCTTGACCAGTACTTACCACGGGAGATCCGATAGGCTCGAGTCGATCAGTTTCTAGCCCTCAAGTAAGGCAATATGAGTGTTTGAGAGTATTGTCTCTATTTTGACTCATTGGCTAGATATGCACCATCTATAGTTACTACTATGTAGGACAGGATTCACAGGTTTATAGCAGGGTTGGCCCCAGAGTTGACTGAGGCATGTGCCACCGCTGCATTGCAGGATAGTATGGATATCTCCCGGATTCAGGCATTCACCCAGAATATAGAAAGGGGTAGGCGTCGGCTGCAGGGTGCCGAGAGGACTGAGTTAGGACAACATAAGAGGATGAGATTTGCCAGGTCTCAGGAGCAGTCTAAGGGTAGTTATAGGACCTAGTACTTTGAACGGCCACATAGGCCTCCGCCACCTTAGTTACAGGGTTACAGGTATGACCGCTATACTCAGTCAGGACCAGGTGAGAGCTCACGGGCGACGGGTTTGCAGCGGCAGCGATGTTCAGGGCAGAGATGGTCATTCCTACCGCGGTGTGTCATCTGTCATAGAGGACACTTGGGCCAATGCTGAGCTGGTTCCAATGCTTGTTATACATGTGGAGGTCTGGGGCATATGATGAGAGATTGCCCAAATAGAGATTTTGGAGTTATGGCACGACCAACGAATTTAGCAACAGGATGATCTATGTTCGTACATCCTTAAAGGCGCGAGTCTCAGTCTTCGGCTGGTAGAGGTCGAGGTAGAGGTAGAGGTTTAAGTTCAGGTGGTAACTAGAATCGTAGCTATGCTTCAGCGGGTCGACAGGACCATGAGTCTTCACCAGACGTTATGACAGGTATGTTGACCATTTGCTCTCACGATACTTATGCCTTTATAGACCCAAGATCTCCTTTATCGTGTATTACCCCATTTGTCGCGGGGAAGTTTGGTATAGTTCCTGAAATACTAAGTGATCCTTTTGCGGTATCTACACCGGTCAGAGAATCGATTATTGCTAGACGGGTTTATCGAGGTTGTACGGTGATAGTTTGTGGTCATCAGACCTCAACCGACCTTGTTGAGCTAGAGATATTGGATTTTGATGCTATCATGGGCATGGACTGTTTGGCAGCTTGCTATGCCACAGTTGATTGTCGAGCAAAGACAGCCAGATTTCATTTTCTGGGTGAGCTAGTCCTTGAATGGGTAGGTAATACAGCATCACCTAGAGGTAGGTTTATTTCCTATCTGAAGGCGAGGAAAATGATTGCAAAAGGGTGCATTCATCATATTGTGTGAGTTAGAGATGCAGATGCTGAGATACCTACACTTCAATCTATTCCAGTAGTCAAAAACTACGCAGATGTATTTCCAAATAAACTTCCAGGTATTCCTCCAGAGCGAGAGATTGATTTTGGCATCGATTTGTGTCCGGGAACTCAACCAATATCCATCCCTCCGTATAGAATGGCACCTTCCGAATTGAAGGAATTGAAGGAGTAGTTAAAATATTTGCTGGAGAAAGGTTTCATCAGGCCTAGTACCTCACCTTGGGGTGCACCGGTACTGTTTGTGCGGAAGAAAGATGGCTCACTTAGGATGTGTATCGATTATAGGAAGCTGAACAAGGTAACTATTAAGAATAAATATACACTTCCAAGGATAGATGACTTGTTTGATCAGTTGCAGGGGGCTAGATGCTTTTCAAAGATAGATTTGAGGTCGGGGTACCACCAGGTCAGAGTTCGGGAGAAAGATATTCCAAAGACAGCCTTCAGGACCCTATATGGCCACTTCGAGTTCCTTGTCATGTTCTTCGGGTTGACGAATGCACCTACCGTATTTATGGACTTGATGAATAGCCTATTTCAGCCATTTTTAGATCTGTTCGTGATAGTATTTATTGATGATATTATGGTTTATTCATGTTCAGAGGATGAGCATGCGGACCACCTACGAGTGGTACTCCAAACCCTCCGTAATAGTAAATTGTATGCTAAGTTTTCTAAATGTGAGTTCTGGTTGAAGTCTGTAGCATTCTTGGGGCACATTGTATCCGATTGAGGTATAGAGCTAGACACTCAAAAGATTATGGCTGTGAAATCCTGGCCTAGACCTACCACTCCGATAGAGATTCGTAGCTTTCTAGGCTTAGCAGGACACTACCGGAAGTTCGTAGAGGGCTTTTCTTCCCTTTCGGCACCATTGACGAAGTTGACGCAGGAAGCAACTAAGTTTCAGTGGACAGAGGCCTGCGAACAGAGTTTCCAAGAGCTCAAGAACAGGTTGACCTTGGCGCCAGTTCTAACACATCCAGAGGGTCTAGATGATTATGCCATGTATTGTGATGCCTCAGGTGTCAGGTTAGGATGTGTCATGATGCAACATGGGAAGGTAATTGCGTATGCTTCAAGGCAATTAAGGAAGCACAAGCAGAATTATCCGACCCACGACCTCGAGTTAGCTGCGGTTGTTCATGCACTTAAGATATGGCGGCATTATTTATATGGTGTTCATGTTGATGTATTCATAGATCATAAAATCCTGCTATATATCTTCAAGCAAAAAGAGTTGAATTTTCGACATAGGTGATGGCTTGAGTTATTGAAAGATTACGATGTTAACATTCTCTACCATCCAGGGAAAGCTAATGTTGTAGAAGATGCCTTAAGTCGCCAGTCTATGGGTAACTTAGCACATGTAGAGGCCGAGAAAAGACAATTAACTCGAGAGATTCATCAATTGGCTTGTTTGGGGGCTCAGGTAGTAGAATCTGGCAATGGGGGAGTTCTACTCCAAAATACTGCAAAATCATCTCTCGTAGCTGAAGTAAAGGAGAGGCAGTACGAGGACCCAAAGTTGGTCGAGTTGAGAAAGTGAGTTCCTCAGCAGAAGAAGCCGTTGTTAGAGCTCAAGAGAGATAGGGTTCTCAGATATAGGGGTCGTTTGTGTGTTCCAGATGTAGTAGGGCTACGAGACAGAATTATGTCAGAGGCACATTATTCATGGTACTCCATTCATCCCGGGTCGATGAAGATGTACCATAACATTAAGGATGTGTACTGGTGGAACGATATGAAGAAGAACATTGCTGAGTTTGTCGCTCAGTGTCCTACTTGCCAGCAGGTGAAGGTAGAGCACCAGAATCCCGAAGGCTAATGCAACCTATAAAGATCCCGACGTGGAAATGGGAGGCGATAAACATGGACTTTTTCATGGTTTTACCCCGTTCTCATCGTAAGTTCGATTCCATATGGGTGATAGTCGATAGGCTTACAAAATCATCGCATTTCCTACCGGTCAGATCTACATATACAACAAAAGATTATGCAAAGTTATGTATTAAGGAGATAATGTAGCTACACGGAGTACCAGTATCTATTATATCTGACCGTTGAGCCTAGTTTACAACACATTTTTTGAGGTCATTTCAGAGAGATCTAGGGACTCAGGTGAATGTCAACACAACTTTTCATCCACAGACTGATGGACAAGCCGAGCGCACAATTCAGACGCTCGAGGATATGTTACAAGCATGTGTCTTAGATTTTAAAAGAAGTTGGGATGAACATTTACCTCTTATCGAGTTTGCATATAATAATAGTTACCATTCCTGTATCCAGATGGCTCCGTACGAGGCTTTATGGGCGTAAGTGCAGATCTCCTATAGGGTGGTTTGATGTTGGAGAATCTGGGATACATGGGCCAGACCTGGTTCAGCAAGCCGTAGAGAAAGTAAAGCTTATCCGGGAGCGACTGTTGATAGCCCAGAGTCGTCAGAAGTCATATTCTGATGTGCAGCGATGAGACTTAGAGTTTGCGGTTAATGACTGGGTATTCATAAAGGTGTCACCTATGAAGGGCATGATGAGGTTAGGCAAGAAGGCAAGCTTAGCCCACGGTATATTGGGCCTTATAAGATCATTCAGAGAGTGGGCCAAGTAGCTTATGAGTTAGAATTGCCCTCGGAATTGGAGTCTGTCCATCCTGCTTTTCACGTATCTATGTTACGAAAGTGCATTGGCGATCCTACCCGACTGGTGCCCATAGATGATGTACGGATTACGGAGGAAGTGTCTTACGAGGAAATTCCAGTTCCCATCCTAGACTGACAAATTCGTTATCTACGAAATAAGGAGGTAGCCTCCGTGAAGGTTTTATGAAGAAGCAAGAATGTGGAAGAGATGACGTGGGAAGCAGAGGAAGAAATAAAGTCTAAATACCCCCACCTATTTCAAACCAAAGATATGGCTTGAGGTGGCCTACCTCAGCACAGCTCGATTCAGGCCAGTAAGTCTTCGAGTAAGCTCTTATTTTTGACTTTCAGAATTTATAATGGACAGTTGTGTGAGGCCAAGTGTTGCTATTTGTAGACATTGGCCATGTGTGGCATGTATAGTATATTTTTTGGCTGCGTACAGGTTGGTTTTAATATAGTGTACGGAGGAGACTCTGGAAAGTTTTTCCCAAAGTCTCTAAGAATAAACATTCGAGGACGAATGTTTCTAAGGGGGGAAGGATGTTACATCTCGCATTTTCGTACGTTAAAGTTTCGTCGTAAATTAATGAATGTAAGTTCGGAAATGAGGTTATTTTGTGATTATAAGCATTATGCTATTTCAAAAAAGTGATGAGTAAATTCGTGAATGTGAGAGGGTAAGCAAATCGAAGAAAATGAATTTCGTCGAAGTTTGACATTTTGGGATAAAATACGGCCCGAGCTAAAATAACCAGTATTTATGAAAAAGTGCCATAAAAGGTACCACATGACCATAATATGAAGGTATATAAAGTGTGTTAAGAGCGAGTAGTATTTTAAGTAATTTGAGATAATAATTAATTATGTGGGTAATTAGGTAATTATTAATTTGAGTGGGAAGTTAACAAATTAATTAGAAGTTATGGATAATTATTTTGAGATTAGGATAATTATTAAGGGGGGAAACTATCCACGTGGGGGGTATGGAAGTATTGCAACAAATTGCTAACTAATCAAGCCTAAGGAGGTGGTGGCACAAAATAAATCAAACATGGATAATTGGAGTCATTGTTGTTGGACCAACTATTGGAAATGAATATATTTTCCAATGATGAAAGTGGATGCGTGAGTCTATGCATTAGAAAGCACTCCAACAAATGTTAATGATTTTTTCCAAATCAAAGTTAAAAGGAATCTTGCATAAAACCATATCCACCAGTGACCAAGAATGCAAGTGAGGATGCAACAACCATTAAACTAGTTTTGACTTCAAATAAATTAGCTGCAAAAGTGTTGCAGCTTCGCATTGCATGACGAAGCATACAAACTTTTAATTCGATACGTGTGTTAGAGGGATTATCAAGAAAATCGGCTCAGGTATGTTAAGGCAAAGCCCTTCCTTCATTTTGGCATGATCTCATAATTACATGTGTTTGATAACGAGGCATAAAGAGAAGTTCATACTCTCAAATTTATATACATTATCCTAGTCTCATAAATTACAGTATTCTCCTTATCGGGACTTTATATTTAATTGAGTATTGTCTTCTTCCAGTCAAAAGAGCAGAGAGCCTATATATATACAGTATTACAGTATTTTCATTACCATCAAGCTATAATCGATGGGCAGGCTCCTATTGGGAAACCTCTGATAAGATGGTTGTTACACCCTATATTTTCGTACGTAAAAATGCGTCGTAAGCAAACTAATGTAGGACCAAAAATGAGATAATATTTAAAAGTATATAACGTAAGTTAATCATGTTACCTCTGAGGTTACAAATATTGAAGATCATGAACAACAAGTACAAAGAGGGTTGGACAGTTCAGAAGCTAAAGCAATTAAATAAAACAATGTTTCGTCAAAAGTCGACAAGTTAGGAATGTTATAACATGTACCTTTGGGGTGAGACTAGGGTGATTAACATGATAAGGAGATTATGTTATGATTTATATTAGTCGTATGACATCCGTGTGTTATGTTTTGAAGTCAAGCGAGTTGTGGAACAAAAGTCGATGAAAGTCATCACAAGTTACATTCATAAGTTTTACTGAAACTTTGGGTCAAATGTAACTGCGATTTTCTCCCAATATACTTAGAGTTATGGGATGTTTCACCCATCAAATTAAAGATCTATGAGTCTATTTTCCAATGCATTAAACCATTTATCAATACGACATTGGAGTAGAAAGATATGGGCATTTGTGCGATACTGCGCAAGCTGCTAGGTGACAAGTAGGTGTGTCACCTACTTGCTTAAATGAAAGCCCAAAAATGGGCCATTTCGGGTCGTCCAAAGAGGCATTTTAAAGGCCTATTTTCTTCATATATTAGACTTAAAATAGAGCATAATAACCAGACATAAGCTCTGCAAAGAATCCTCCAAAAAATTTCCCACAAACCCTAATTGATTTTCTCTCCCTTTCAAGTTCTAATTGGAGGTAAAAGCTAGAGTTTGAAGAACCAAGATAGGAGCTGAGTTATCCAACAAATAAGGTGATTTTACTGCTCTCTTTCATCCAATTTTTCTTCTGTAAATTCATGGTAAGTCGTTCTATACTTGTAAGAACTCACGGGATGGTGATCGGAAGCCGTGAGTTCGAGTTATTCACTTGTAACGGACTGTTTTGTGGACTGTTTTGTGTTGCTGTTGCGCTGCGTGTTTTACTACTGTTTTATGGAGTTTTGGAGGAGGAAGGGGGTTTATAAACACAATATAAATGTAGGGTGGTTGGCTGGTCGTTCGTCATAACATTTTCGGGTCGTTTGACACTACTACGGTGGTCGTTTTGTGTATGAAGAGATTGGGGTGTGTTGGGCTATTTTGTAGTATTTGATGGTGTATATAGGGCTGGAAAATGATGTATATATGTTGTTATTGTTCTGTTCTTGTATTGTTGGTGTTATCTTGAATTTGGAGGAAGTAAGGATTATAGGGGAGATGGTGCCCGTTTTAATACAAAATAAGTTTGTCGTTCGTTGTGCGATAGTTGTACCTTTCGTAACTTAACGATAGTATTATTATCATTCTTGTAGATTAAGGTGCATAGAGGTAAGTTCAACTTGGTGATTGGAAAGATTGTGATAAGGTATGTTAAGGCTAATCCCTTCCTTCATTTTGGCATGATCTCATAGCTACATGTGTTAATAATGAGACATAAAGAGAAGTTCGTATTCATGAATTTATTCACATTATTCTAGTCTCATAAGTTATAATATTATTCCTTATCGAGACTTCATATTCAGTTTAGTTTTGTCTTTATTCAGTCAAGAGAGCAGAGGGTCTATATATATATATATATATATATATATATATATATATACAGTATTACACTATTTTCACCACCACAGAGCTATAATCGGTGGGCAGGCCCCTATTGGGCAACCTCTGATCAGATAGTAAGTTATATATACCGAGCCTACTGTGGCCGAGCACTTATGAGCGAGCCCAGGATGGCCGAGGTACAGAGCCCAGTATGGCCGAGCGCCTATGAGCGAGCCTACTATGGCCGAGCAGTTACACGTATCGAGCCTTATAGGCCGGACATTTATTTTACTTACTATATTGAAGGAGTTTAGTCACTATCAGCAGGTAAGTATATCTCCAGACCATCTTTGACTCCCAGTTAATTTCAGTTATCATATTATCAGTTCAGTTTCAGCTTTCAGTTATTTTATTGCCTTACATACTCGGTACATTATTTCGTACTGACGTCCCTTTTCTGGGGGCGCTGCATTTCATGCATGCAGGTTCAGACAGACAGACGGGTAGACCTCCTCAGTAGGTGTTTCCCGAGTTCAGCCTGATCGGTAAGCTCCACGTCTTTTGGAGTTGCCAGGTCTAGAGTGTTTTTGTATATCTTATGTATATCTGTATATATGTTATGGGTAGGTCAAGGCCCTATTCCAATCATAGTACATCTATCAGTAGAGGCTTGTAGACATATCCTGTTGGTTAGTACAATATGTTGGGTTTGTAGGCCTAGTATGTATAATTTGGTGGTTTGTCAGCTGTAGTAGCTATGACGGCCTTTTCGTCCTAGCTTTATATTGATGTTTAGTTAGTACTAGTTTCCATTCAGTTTTATATTTTGCTTCGCAAATTGTCTTGCAAGGTGGACCCATGGCCAAAGTATGACATTATATATTCAGAGTCTCTTAGTCGCAATTTGGTACGCCAGGTTAGGTGGGGCACCGGGTGCTTGTCTCGCTCCTAGGTTCGGGTCGTGACAATGGTAAGTTATATACCGAGCCTACTATGGCCGAGCATCTATGAGCGAGCCCAGTTAGCCGAGATACAGAGCCTAGTATGGCCGAGTGCCTATGAGCGAGCCTACTACAGCAGAGCAGTTGTATATATACCTAGCCTTATAGGGCCAGACAGCTATTTTACTTACTATATTGAAAGAGTTGAGTCAGTATTAGCAGGTAAGCATATCTTCAGATTATCTTTGACTCCCAGTTACTTTCAGTTATTATATTATCAATTCAGTTTCAGCTTTCAGTTATTCTGTTTCCTTACATACTCGATACATTGTTTTGTACTGACGTCCCTTTCTCTGGGGATGCTGCATTTCATGCATGCAGGTTCAGACAGACAGGCGGGTAGACCCCCTTAGTAGGTGTTGTCCGAGTTCAGCTTTATCGATTAGCTCCACATCTTTCAGAGTTGCTGGGTCTAGGAGTTTTGTGTACATCTTGTGTATATATGTATATAGGTTATGAGTAGGTCGGGGCCCTGTTCCGATCATGGTGCATCCATCAGTAGAGGATTGTAGACATAACCTGTCAGTTAGTGTAGTATGTTGGGCTTATAGGCCTTGTATGTATATTTTATTGGTTTGTCAGCTGTAGTAGTCATGACGGCCTTGCCGGCCCAGCTCTATATTGATGTTTAGTCAGCTTTGGTATCCATTCCGTTTTATATTTTGCTTTGTAAATTGTCTTGAAATGTGGCCCATGGCCAAAGTATGACATTATATGTTCATATTCCCTTAGTCACAAGTTGGTACGCAAGGATAGGTGAGGCACCGGGTGCCAGTCTCACTCTCCAGGTTCGGGGCGTGACACCATGCTTTAGAAGTATTATGGAGACATGTATTAGATTTCAAATCAGTCCTATTGGACAAGGATTTGACTTATGTTGAGGCGTCGATGGCTCTGGAAGTTGAGGTTAATGAATATTGCTTCAGTGAAGGTTCAATGGAGCGGTCAACCAGTCGAGGAGGAGACCTGGGAGACCAAGCACGACATGCAGAGTCGTTATCCTCACCTTTTTGGTGCTTCAGGTATGTCTCTATGCACGTTGAAGGATGAACATTTGTTTTAAGAGAGGGAGAAAGTAACGACCCGACCTGTTATTTCATGTATTTGAGCCCTGTTTCCCCTTTTGATGCATCACACATGTGCATTTGTGATTTTTATGTCTTGCAGGGATGGTTAGTTTCGTTCCGGGAAGGTTTTTGGATGATTTTGACCCTTTGGTTATTGGTTTAGAAGCTTAAGTTGAAAATGTGGCCGAGGTTTGACTTTTGTGGAATGACCCTGGAACAGTATTTTGATGGCTCTGATAGGTTCACACTATTATTTTGGACTTGGGTGTATGCTCGAAATTGAATTTGGAGGTCCCTCGATGGCTCAGGTGAGTTTCGGACGTGTTTCAAAATTTGATTGAACTCATTTTTGGTTTGCTGGTGTGTCGGTGCTCCAGTTATCGCAATTTCGAGCACAAGCCTCGCAATTGTGAAGTGAATAGTAGGGGCAGGTATCGCAATTACGATGCCTCACTTGCAATTGCAAAGTAGGGCTGTGACTGGGTAGGTTCGCATTTGCGATCAAGTGGTCGCATTTGCAAGAGGAACAAACTTTGCAAACGCGAAGTGAATGTCGCATTAGGGACATTCCTCAAGTCTTTCAGATGCCGCAATTGCGAGTGTTCGCAATCGTGACATCTGCACCTCAAGTCTTTCAGATGCCGCATTTGAGTCTAATTTTCATATTTTGAACCCTACACTCGGTAGGAGGCGATTTGGAGAAGAAATGTTTACATGCAACCATTGGGCAAGTGATTTTTATCAATTTTCAATTATATTACATGATTATACATGAGATAAAAATCAAATTCATGAGAATGTAAGAGAAATTTTGGGATTTTTTGTCTATGTTTTGAGAAATGAAATTTTTGGATTTGAGAGTCGAATTGGACTGCGATTTGAAAACAAAACACATATATGGACTCTTGGGGTTAGGGGTAGTCGAGATCCACCCTTTGACTTGGGATTTAACCGAGTTGGGCCGTGCATTGACTTTTGTTGACTTTTGGGGAATTGTATAAAGATCATAGATTTATGAATCGAAACTGGTTTCTTTTGCATTGTTTGATGATATTAAGTCATTTTTGGTTAGAATTGAGTCATGCGGAGGCGAACATTAAGGGAAAGGCTATTTTTGAGTGTTGATTTGGCCTAGTCGAGATAAGTATCTTGCCTAACTTTGTGTGGGGGAACTACCCCTTAGGATTTGGGCTGGATTGTACTAAAAGACGTGTATATGAAGTGACGAGTGGGTGCACAGGCTTATATGTGAAAATTGACTGGTTTTAGACTCTTAGGTTACTTATAAGCTTTTAATTTAAGTTGTTATAAATTTTTCTATCTTTCGTTGTCAATTTTATTCTTACATGTTTTAATTGAAGTTGTAGTTACATGTTCTAGTTTCCATTATCTAGTTTTCCCTTATATACATTTATTAGTAGTTGTTGTTAGATGTTATTCTTCCCATTGTTGAGTTATTCTCATGCATTTAGTTGTAGTTTCTATTTCATGTTATCTTTTCAATGTTAATCTTATGTTATGCATTAGAATTTGAAGTTTCCATTTCATGGAAATATCTTCAATGTTGAGTTATTGAAGTTGTAGTTGTTGAGAGCTATCAATATGTTTGTGGTTGAAATTGTTGATTATTGGAATACCACTCCTTGTTGAGTTATTTCTCGTTCATTTGTTGTTATTCAAATACTTGTACATAGTGTGGTTGATCCATATGCTATGTGTTGTGGTATCATTGGTATTATTGATTTGGCAATATTGTGGCATATGGGCACATGTGGTGCGAGTTTATTATTGTGTTGTGATATTGATGCGCATGCGGTGATATAACGGTGAGTATTAAAATGCATGCACCAAGATAAGGTGGGATTTATATGCGTGTTGCTAGTAAGGGAATTACTTGAAGCTACGCGGTGAGATAAGGGGCTAAAACGCGTGTAGCTATTTCGGAAAAAATATTTTAAAAATAAATGCAAGGGTCACGCGGTGATATAAGAAATATTTTGATTGTGATTTGTGAAATGTGAAAATAAGGTGTGGTACCTCGGTATGATTCTTGTTGTACATTCTAAATTGTATAGGTTTGTTAATTGGAATGGTTATTGCATTGTCTTCCTTAAATTCATTTTACTCGTATTTTGACTGTATTGGATCATTGTTGCTTTTATCATCTGTTCACTTTTTGTTATTATTTGTTGCTTTCATTAACGTTCTTTATATTGGTTTGATAAATTACTTATTTGTCATTTATTACCTTTTACTTCCCCATTGTTAGATTATATTAATATTCTGCACAGGCTTTCTATGTCTAGTAGGTGTATTGATCTGACCTCATCACTAATATACCGAGGTTAGGTTTGATACTCACAGAGTACCATTGTGGTGCACTCATGCTACTCTTCTGCACATTTTTGTGCAGATCCAGGTACTTCTACTCGTGCCGGATGACACTGATTTGACTTAGACATTGCAGAGGCTTCAAGATATATCGACTTGACACTCACAGGCCTAGAGTCACCTTCTAGAGATCTTGTGCTACTGTTTCTTTTGCTTTCGAACAATATTGCATTAGACATTCTTAGTATATTTCAATAGAGCTTATGACTCGGTTTCACCAGTTTTGGGGATATTGTGATTATTATTCTGTTTTGGTATTATTATGAGACTTATCAGTTTAATTTAATGGCTTAGTATTTATTTTTTCTAAATTCTCATTGTGTGTTAGGCTTACCTAATCTTAGAGATTAGGTGCCATCACGACTACCTAAGGTGGGATTTTGGGGTTGTG
The DNA here is from genome assembly GCF_000390325.3 of Nicotiana tomentosiformis. Lineage (NCBI taxonomy): Eukaryota > Viridiplantae > Streptophyta > Magnoliopsida > Solanales > Solanaceae > Nicotiana > Nicotiana tomentosiformis. Next base: position 66,976,109 of record NC_090816.1, read on the forward strand.
ACACGATGTCCCTTTCTTTGTTTTGACTTCTTTTAAACTTGTCTTCTTGTCGGAGGTTCGTCTTCCTTTTTCAAAGTTTAGTTTTCTATATTTTTTCTTTTAAGGTTTCCCCTGCTTTGCAAGAGTTTTCCCTTCTTTTGTTGGAGTTCCTCCTTTTTGAATTTGTGAAGTGTTCTCCTCTCTTCTTCTATTTTTCTTTCGAATTTGCAGAAGGTTTCTCCTTATTGTTGGATCTTCCTTTTGAATTTGTGGAGTTCCATTTCTTTTCTGAAAGTCATGTCTTCGGCTACCTTGGATATCCCATCTTACTTTTCATGCTTGTCGCCTTCACTTTGGTCTTTGTCTGAAGTTACACGTTTTCAGTGAGCTCAAGGAGGTCAGGCCAAGAGAAAGGTAGTGCATTTAAGAACAAAGAAAGGTATGGGCTAAGATCTGGTTGTCCAAAAAGGCTTGAGGCTCAAGGGGGAATGTGTAACGACCCGGCCGGTTGTTTCGAGAGTTATAACCCTATTTTCCCCATTCCTACTTGTTTTTGTGTTATTCAGCTATATTATGTTATATCGGGTTAGTTGGTTCGAATCCGGAAGGAAGTCGGAGTGAAATGAGACACTTAGTCTCATAATTGAAAATTTTAAGTTAGAAAAGTGGACCGGATATGGACCTATATGCAAACGACCTCGGATTTGAATTTTGATGATTCCAATAGCTCCGTATGGTGATTTTGGTCTTAGGAGCATGTCCTGAATATTTTTTGGGAGTCCGTAGAGGAATTAGGCTTGAAATGCCGAAAGTTTTATTTTTGAGAAGTTTGACCGGAGGGGTTGACTTTTTTATATCGGGGTCGGAATCTAATTATGAAAATTGGAATACCTCTTTTATGTCATTTAGGACTTGTGTGCAAAATTTGAGGTCAATCGGACGTGATTTGATAGGTTTCGGAGTTGTTTGTAGAAATTAAAAAATTTCAACATTCATTAGGCTTGAATTGGGGTGTAATTCATGGTTTTAGCGTTGTTTGAGGTGATTTGAGGATTCGACTAAGTTTGTATGATGTTTTAGGACTTGTTGGTATATTTGGTTGAGGTCTCGAGGGCCTCGGGTGAGTTTCGGATGGTTAACGGATCAAAATATTGAACTAGAACAGCTGCTGCAATTTCCTTCTGTTGGAAATTGCTTCTGCCCCGCAATCGAGCCCAGATGTGAGCCTAGATCGAGCTCAGGGTCGTGGGCCACGATCGAAGCCCAGATCGAGCTCAGGGTCGAGGGCCACGATCGAAGCCATGATCGAGCCCAGTGTCGAGGGCCACGATCGAAGCCATGATCGAGCCCAGGGTCGAGGGTCACGGTCGAAGGCCAGGACCAAGGACCAGGATCGAGGGCCACGATCAAAGGCCAAGATCGAGGACCAAGATCGAGGCAGAACCGAGGATGTCTGGGCAGAATTATAAAAACAGGGACTTCGTCCTATTTGCCATTTTTGACAAATTGGAGCTTGGGGAGAGGCGATTTTGATATATTTTCAAGGAAAACTTGAGGTAAGTCGCTTGTGATCATTTGTACTCCATAATATTGAATTATCATCGAATAATCTGACTAGATTACATGATTTTGAGGTGTAAATCAGAGATTGGAACTTAAAAAATTTGGAAATAAGATTTGTAAATCTGAGGGTCGAGTTGAGGTCGGATTTTGGTAAAATTGGTATGGGTGGACTCGTGGTTGAATTGGCTTTCGAATATTTTAACTTTTGTCGGGTTCCGAGACGTGGGCCCCACAGGCAATTGTTTAGCAAATTTCGGGTTTTGGTCTAATTTTGAAGCTTTTCTTGTGTATTTCATTCCATTAGCGTATATTGATGGTATTATACTGATTGTGAATAGATTTGGAGAATTTGGGGGCAGAATCCAGAGGCAAGAGCATTGCGGGGTAGAGATTTGACCGGTTTGAGGTAAGTAGCGATTGTAAATCTAGTCTTGAGGGTATGAAACCCCGGATTTCGTATCATTCTATTATTTTGAAGTGACGCACATGCTAGGTGAGGGACGTGTGGGCATGCACTGTTGGGGATTTGCGACTTGGTCCGTCCCGTAGCAACTGTAAAGTTGCATACTTTGTTGAAACCATTTGATACTTATATGTTTTAGAAAGAATTTCTGTAAATTGGACTGAATGCCATGTCTGGGCCTCGCGCCAATGCTGTTTGGACCCTTAGGGGCTGTTTCTTATCATCCTCTCAGTGTTTTCGATTGAAAATCTATACTCAATCATGTTTATATTTGTTTATCGCATAACTCGGTTTTATGACACTATTTTGATGCATATATATGTTTTGGGCTGAATGCCCTGTTTTACTGAAATGCCCGAGGGCCTGATTTATATGGATGAGTATGGATCGGGACTGCCCGCCTGCAGCATACTTTATGACTGAGTGAGGCCGAGGGCCCGATTTGTGAGGATGAGTGTGGATCAGGGCTGCCCGCCTGCAACATACTTTATTATTATCGCACATGAGTTGTCAGTGTAGATTATAGCGATTGGGCAGAAGGAGCCCCTCCGGAGTCTGTACACACCCCTAGTGAGCGCATGTACCTACTGAGTGCGAGTGCCGAGTGCCGAGTGTCGAGTGACTGGGAGGTAAGAGTGATTGTGAGGTATGCCCGAGTGGCAAGAGTGATTGTGAGGTATGCCCGAGTAGCAAGAGTGATTGTGAGGTATGCCTGAGTGGCACGAGTGACTGTGAGGTTTTCCTGAGGGGCTGTATATGAGTGATGTTTTGCCCATGGGGTTGTTTATGATTTCATCATTTTGCTCACCTTTGCATTGAGCCTTTGTTTGAAAAACTGTTGGAAAAATGTCTTTAAATGATTTTTACTGGAACTGGGTTTAAACGAGATGTTTGATTCAGATCCTGATTTTTAAAAGCATGTGGTATTTTACAAAGATTTCCTGATATGAATGTTATAGGCTTTATTTCTCATCACTACTGCTCAGTCTTTATTAATTATTGTTACTTACTGAGTTGGCGTACTCACGTTACTCCCTGCACCTTGTGTGCAGATTCAGGTGTAGCTGGACACGGTAGCGGTTATTTAGTATTATGGTTGCAGATTTTCTTGGAGATACCAAGGTAGCTGTTTGGCGATCGCATCCCCTGCTCTTCTCCCTCTTATCTTCCTCTAGTGGTATTTAGCTATTTTCCAGGCTGAGTTAGCCTTGATATTGTTAGACAGATTATAGTAGATGCTCATGACTAGTGTCACCCCGATGTCGTGTTTTTCTTTTTCACACTTCGGTTTTTCTTTGATTTGAACTCTTTAAATGGAGGTTTTATGTTAAATAACCTTGAAATTATCTTTGAAATAAAAATATCATTTTGTTTAGGAAATGAGTCGGCTTGCCTAGTTCCACGATAGGCGCCATCACGACAGGGGTTAGTTTTTGGGTCGTGATAGATTCGTATCAGAGCCTAGGTTACATAGGTCTCACGAGTCATGAACGGGTTTAGGTGAGTCTTGCGGATCAATACGGAATCGTCTGTACTTATCTTCGGGAGGCTGCAGAACCTTTAGGAAACTCCACATTCTTGAATTCATATCGTGCGAATCTGTTGATTCTACTAACTAAACATCTGTTGTTTCATTCTCTCACAGATGGTGAGGACTCATGCTACCGGTCAGGAGGGCCAGCTACCAGTACCACCAGCCAGGGCCACAAGAGACCGAGGCCGTTGTAGGGGCAGAGGTGCAGCCCGTACAGCAGTTGGGGCAGTACCTACAGATCCACCGCTTGTCCCAGATCAGGACCAAGTTCCAGTTGTTGATGCACCAGTTCAAGCACCACCTGTGCCTATTGTGATTCCAGGCCTTCAGGAGGCCCTAGCTCAGATTCTGACTGTGTGTACTGGCCTTGCTCAGGCGGTCTCTATTTCGACGGCCACAACCACTTCTCAGGCCAGGGGAGGCACTCAGACTCCCGTCGCTCGCACACCCGATCATGTTATTCAGGGACTTCAGAAACAGAGGCACCACCAGCTCATCTGGTTCCTGTTGCTCAGGATTATGTGGTTCCTGCTATGCCTGAGGATGATCAGCGTAGGTTGGAGAGGTTTGGGAGACTTCAGCCACCACCTTTCAGTGGCACAGAGAGAGAGGATGCTCAGGACTTTTTGGACAAGTGTTAGAGGATACTCCGTACTACTGGTATTTTGGAGACTTGTGGGGTCTCATTCACTACCTTTCAGTTTTTTGGGGCTGCACTCAGATTGTGGGAGACTTACAAGAGGCGTAGGCCTGTTAGCGCAACACCCCTTACTTGGCAGTAGTTCTCCGTGGTCTTTTTGGAGAAGTTTGTGCCTCGATCCCGCAGAGAGAAGCTGCGTAGACAGTTTGAGTGGCTATGCTAGGGTGATATCTCTTTGACACAGTATGAGATACGGTTCTCCGAGTTGGCCCGTCATGCTACCTAGTTGGTTCCCACGGACAGAGAGAGGATCATGAGGTTTATTGATGGTCTCAATTATCAGCTACAGGTTCTCATGACCAAGGAGCGAGTTTCAGGTGCTACCTTTGATGTGGTTGTCGACATTGCTCGGCAGATTCAGATGGTTTGCTGTTAGGAGAAGGTTGAGCGGGAGGCCAAGAGGCCTCGTGGTCAGGGTGGATTCAGCGGTGCTCCTTTTGGGGGTCAGTTCCAGCACAGTAGAGGTCGTCATTTTAGACAGGCTCGGTCAGCTCGGTCATTTCATCGTGGTGCATCATCTGGCCATGGTTCTCACAGTTCTCATCAGGGCCACTCATCACTTAGTGCCCTTCCAGTTCAGAGTTCGTTCCGTGTTCTACCTGTTCAGGGCTCTTCCATGCCAGGTTCTTCTACCAGTCTTCCCGGTGCTAGGGGTTCCCTTCAGTTTCCACCGCCAGCACCAGGGAGTTGTTTTGAGTGTGGGGAGCTTGGACATATGTGGAGACAGTGTCCTCGTCGTCATGGAGGTCTATCTCAGCAGAGGAGTCAGCCTCCGACTACAGCACCAGCTACCTCACCATCCGCCCAGTCATCTCGGGGTGGAGGTCGGTCAGCTAGGGGTCGCCCTAGAGGGGGAGGTAGATCAGGGGGTGGTCAGGCCCATTTCTATGCTCTCCCTGCCAGACGAGATGCTATTGCTTCCGATGCTGTGATTACAGATATTGTCTCAGTTTGCCACAGAGATGCCTCAGTATTATTTGACCCTGGTTCCACATATTCATATGTTTCCTCGTATTTCACCCATTTTCTGGATATGCCCCGTGAGTCCTTAGTTTCATCTGTACATGTGTCTACTCCTGTTGTCGATACTATTATTGTGGACCGCGTATATCGGTCATGTGTGGTGACTATTGGGGGTCTGGAGACCCGAGTAGATCTATTGTTGCTCAGTATGGTTGACTTTAATGTGATATTGGGTATGTATTGGTTATCTCCATGTCATGTTGTTCTAGATTGTCACGCTAAGACGGTTACGTTAGCTATGCCGGGAATTCATAGGGTTGAGTGGAGCGGTTCTATAGATTATGTACCAAGTAGGTGATTTCATATTTGAAGGCTCAGCGCATGGTTGAGAAGGGTTGCCTATGTTATTTGGCTTTTGTAAGGGATGTTAGTGCAGAGACTTCTGTCATTTATTCTGTTCTGGTGGTACGTGATTTTCCGGATGTGTTTCCTGCAGACCTACTGGGCATGCCGCCTGACAGGGATATTGACTTTTGTATTGATTTGGTGTCGGGCACTCAGCCCATTTCTATTCCACCGTATCGTATGGCACCGGCGGAGTTGAAGGAATTGAAAGAACAACTTCAGGAACTCCTTGATAAGGGGTTTATTTGGCCTAGTGTGTCACCTTGGGGTGCACCGGTTCTAATTCTGAAAAAGAAGGATGGTTCCATGAGAATGTGTATTGATTACAGGTAGTTGAACAAGGTCATAGTCAAGAACAAGTATCCTTTGCCTCGTATTGATGATTTATTCGACAAGCTTCAGGGAGCGAGGGTGTTCCCCAAGATTAATTTGAGGTCCGGTTATCACCAGCTGAAGATTTGGGAGTCAGATATTCTCAAGATAGCCGTCAGAACCCGATATGGCCATTATGAGTTCTTGGTGATGTCTTTTGGGCTGACCAATGCCCCAGTAGCGTTCATGCATCTGATGAACAGTGTATTCCAACCCTATTTGGACTCATTCATCATTGTATTCATTGACGACATCCTGGTGTACTCTCGTAGCCAGGAAGAACACTCTCAGCATTTGAGGGTTGTATTGCAGAGATTAAGGGAGGAGAAGCTTTATGCAAAGTTCTCTAAATGTGAGTTTTGTCTCAGTTCAGTAGTATTCTTGGGGAACGTGGTGTCCAGTGAGGGTATTCAGGTGGATCCGAAGATGTTATAGGCGGTGCATAATAGGCCCAGACCATCCTCAGCCACGGAGATTAGGAGCTTTCTTGGTTTGGCGGGTTACTACCGTCGCTTTGTGGAGGGAGTTTCATCTATTGCATCGCCCTTGACCAAATTGACCCAAAAGGGTGCTCCATTCAGGTGGTCGGATGAATGTGATGAGAGCTTTCAGAAGCTCAAGACTGCTTTGACCACAGCTCCAGTGTTAGTTTTCCCATCAGCTTCAGGTTCTTACACTGTGTATCGTGATGCCTCGAGGATAGACATTGGTTGTGTTTTTATGCAGGAGGGTAGGGTGATTGCCTATGCCTCGCACTAGTTGAAGACTCATGAGAAGAACTATCTTATCCATGATCTTGAGTTAGCAGCCATTGTTCACGCCTTGAAGATTTTGCGTCAATATTTGTATGGGGTTCATTATGAGATCTATACTGATCACCGGAGTCTGCAGTATCTGTTAAAGCAGAAGGATCTTAATTTGCGTCAGCAGAGATGGTTGGAGCTTCTTAAGGACTATGATATCACTATCTTGTACCATCTAGGGAAGGCCAATGTGGTGGCCGATACTTTGAGTCGCCGGGCAGAGAATTTGGGGAGTTTAGCATATCTTCTAGCAGCAGAGAGACCCTTGGCATTAGATGTTCAGACCTTGGCATGCCATCTTGTCAGATTGGATATTTTGGAGCCTAGTCGGGTATTGGCTTGTGTGGTCTCCAGGCCTTCTCTTTATGACCGTATCAGGGAGCGTCAGTATGATGACCCTCACTTGCTCGTTCTTCAGGACAGGGTTCGGAGAGGTGATGCTAGGGATGTGACTATTAGTGATGATGGGGTGCTGAGAATGCAGGGCCGAATATGTGTGCCTAATGTAGATGGGCTTCGAGAGCTGATTCTTGAAGAGGCCCACAGCTCGCGGTATTTCATCCATTCGGGTGCCGCGAAGATATACCAGGATTTGAGGCAGCACTATTGGTGGAGGCAGATGAAGAAGGATATAGTTAGGTTTGTGGCTCGGTATCTAAACTGTCAGCAGGTTAAGTGTGAGCATCAGAGATCGGGTGGCTTGCTTCAGAGGTTAGAGATCCCAGAGTGGAAGTGGGAGAGGATCACTATGGACTTTGTAGTTGATCTCCCACGGACTTCGAGGAAGTTCGATGCTATTTGGGTTATTGTGGATCGGCTGACCAACTCTGCGCACTTCATTCCATTTGGTACTACTTACTCTTCAGAGCGGTTGGCTGAAATTTATATCAGAGAGATCGTTCGCCTGCATGGTGTCCCAGTTTCCATCATTTCAGATAGGGGTACTCAGTTCACATTGCAGTTTTTGAGGGCCGTGCAGCGAGAGTTGGGTACTCAGGTTGAGCTAAGCACAAGTTTTCACACTCAGATGGACGGGCAGTCCGAGCGCACTATTCAAATTTTGGAGGACATGTTGCGTGCTTGTGTCATTGACTTTGGGGGTTCATGGGACTAGTTTCTGCCACTCGCGGAGTTTGCATATAACAACAGTTCAGATGGCTCCATACGAGGCTTTGTATGGGAGGAGGTATAGATCTCCGGTTGGATGGTTTGAGCCATGTGAGGCTATGCTCTTAGGTACAGACTTGGTCCAGGACGCATTAGATAAGGTGAAATTGATTCAGGAGCGGCTTCGCACGGCGCAGTCTAGGCAGAAGAGCTACGCGGATAGTAAGGTGCGTGATGTGTCTTTTATGGTTGGGGAGAAAGTTTTGCTGAAGGTATCACTTATGAAGGGTGTTATCAGGTTTGGGGAGAGGGGCAAGTTGAGCCCCTAGTTCATTGGGCCTTTTGAGGTGCTTCAGAGGATAGGAGAGGTGGCTTATAAGCTTGCCTTGCCACCCAGCTTGTCGAGTGTGCATCCAGTGTTTCATGTTTCCATGCTCCGGAAGTATATTGGAGATCCGTCCCATGTTTTGGATTTCAACACAGTTTAGTTAGAGGGTGATATGACTTATGATGTGGAGCCGATGGCTATTTTGGATCGGCAGGTTCGAAGGTTGAGGTCAAAGGATATAGCTTCAGTGAAGGTGCAATGGAGAGGTCAGCCTGTGGAGGAGGCCACTTGGGAGACCGAGCGGGAGATGCAAAGCAGATATCCACGCCTATTCGAGACTCCAGGTATGTCTCTAGACCCGTTCGAGGACGAACGAATGTTTTAGAGGGGGAGGATGTAACGACCCAACCGGTCATTTCGAGAGTTATAACCCTGTTTTCCCCATTCCTACTTCTTTTTATGTTATTTAGCTATATTATGTTATATCGGGTTAGTTGGTTCGAGTCCGGAAGGAACTTAGAGTGAAATGAGACACTTAGTCTCATAATTGAAAATTTTAAGTTAGAAAAGTGGACCGGATATGGACCTATGTAAATGACCTCGAATTTGAATTTTGATGATTCCAATAGCTCTGTATGGTGATTTTGGGTTTAGGAGCGTGTCCGGAATATTTTTTGGGAGTCCGTAGAGGAATTAGGCTTGAAATGCCGAAAGTTTTATTTTTGAGAAGTTTGACCGGGGGGTTGACTTTTTGATATCGGGGTCGGAATCAGATTCTGAAAAGTGGAATACCTCTGTTATGTCATTTAGGACTTGTGTGCAAAATTTGAGGTCAATCGGACGTGATTTGATAGGTTCCAGAGTTGTTTCTAGAAATTAGAAATTTCAACGTTCATTAGGCTTGCATTGGGGTTTAATTCATGATTTTAGCATTGTTTGTGGTGATTTGAGGATTCGACTAAGTTCGTATGATGTTTTAGGACTTGTTGGTATATTTGGTTGAGGTCCCGAGGGCCTCGGGTGAGTTTCGGATGGTTAACGGATCAAAAAATTGAACTAGAATAGCTGCTGCAAATTCCTTCTGCTGGAAATTGCTTCTGCCCAGAAATCGAGCCCAGAGGTGTGCCCAGATCGAGCTCAGGGTCGAGGGCCATGATCGAAGCCCAGATCGAGCTCAGGGTCGAGGGCCACGATCGACGCCATTATTGAGCCCAGAGTCGAGGGCCTCGATCGAAGGCATGATCAAGCCCAGGGTCGAGGGTCACGGTCGAAGGCCAGGACCGAGGACCAGGATCGAGGGCCACGATCGAAGACCAAGATCGAGGCAGAACCGAGGATGTCTGGGCAGAATTATAAAAATAGGGACTTCGTTCCATTTGCCATTTTTGACAAATTGGAGCTTGGGGAGAGGCGATTTTGATATATTTTCAAGGAAAACTTGAGGTAAGTCCCTTGTGATCACTTCTACTCCATAATATTGAATTATCATCGAATAATCTAACTAGATTTAATGATTATGAGGTGTAAATCAGAGATTGGAAGTTGGAAAATTTGGAAATAAGATTTGTAGATTTGAGGGTTGAGTTGAGGTCGAATTTTGGTAAAATTGGTATAGGTAGACTCGTGGTTGAATGGGCTTTCAGATTTTGTAACTTTTGTCGGGTTCCGAGATGTGGGCCCCATAGGCGATGTTTGAGCCAATTTCGGATTTTGGTCTAATTTTGAAGCTTTTCTTGTGGAATTCATTCCATTAGCGTATATTGATGGTATTATACTGATTGTGAATAGATTTGGAGCATTTGGAGGCAGAGTCCAGAGGCAAGAGCATTGCGGGGTAGAGATTTGACCGGTTTGAGGTAAGTAACGATTGTAAATCTAGTCCTGAGGGTAAGAAACCCCGGATTTCGTATCATTCTATTATTTTGATGTGACGCACATGCTAGGTGACGGGTGTATGGGCATGCACTATTAGGGATTTGCGACTTGGTCTGTCCCGTAGCAACTGTAAAGTTGCATACTTTGTTGAAACCATTTGATACTTATATGTTTTAGAATGAATTTCTGTAAATTGGACTGAATGCCATGTTTGGGCCTTGCGCCAATGTTTTTTGGACCCTTAGGGGTTGTTTCTTATCATCCTCTCACTGTTTTCGATTGAAAATCTATACTCAGTCATGTTTATATATGTTTTCCGCATAATTCAGTTTTATGACTCTATTTTGATGCATATAAATGTTTTGGGCCGAATGCCTTGTTTTACTGAAATGCCCGAGGGCCTGATTTGTGAGGATGAGTGTGGATCGGGGATGCCCGCCTACAGCATACATTATGACTGAGTGAGGCCGAGGGCTTGATTTGTGAGGATGAGTGTGGATCGGGGCTACCCGCCTGCAGCATACTTTATTATTATCGCACATGAGTTGTACGAGCAGATTATAGCGCTTGGGCTGAAGAAGCCCCTCCGGAGTCTGTACACACCCCCAGTGAGCGCAGGTACCTACTAAGTGTGAGTGCCGAGTGCCGAGTGACTGGGAGGCAAGAGTGATTGTGAGGTATGCCCGAGTGGCAAGAGTGATTGTGAGGTATACCCGAGTAGCACGAGTGACTGTGAGGTTTGCCCGAGGGGCTGTATATGAGTGATGTTTTGCCCGCGGGGCTGTTTATGATTTCATCATTTTGCTCACCTTTGCATTGAGCCTTTGTTTGAAAAACTGTTGGAAAAATGTCTTTAAATGATTTTTACTGGAACTGTGTTTAAACGAGATGTTTGATTCAGATCCTGTTTTTTTAAAGCATGTGGTATTTTACTGAGATTTCCTGATATGAACGTTATATGCTTTATTTCTCATCACTACTTCTTAGTCTTTATTTATTATTGCTACTTACTGAGTTGGCGTACTCACGATACTCCCTGCACCTTGTGTGCAGATTCAGGTGTAGCTGGATACGGTAGCGGTTATTGAGTATTCTGGTTGCAGATTTTCTTAGAGATAGCAAGGTAGCTGTTTGGCGATCGCAGCCCCTGCTATTCTCCGTCTTATCTTCCTCTAGTAGTATTTAGCTATTTTCCAGGCTGAGTTAGCCTTGATATTGTTAGATAGATTATAGTAGATGATCATGACTAGTGACACCCCGATATCAGGCTTTTCTTTTCCGCACTTCTGTTTTTCTTTGATTTGAACTCTTTAAATGGAGGTTTTATGTTAAATAACCTTGAAATTATATTTGAAATAAAAATATCATTTTGTTTTGGAAATGAGTCAGCTTGCCTAGTTCCACGATAGGCGCCATCACGACAGGGGTTAGTTTTTGGGTCATGACAGAATCTTAGGGATCGATGTCATTGGCAGGCAAGAAAGGCAAAATTGGGTCAAAGAAAGCCTACGATCCTTTCCCAAACCAAGTGTTACTCAAGATTTCTCCCCAACAAACGTTTGGGCCAAGTTCTAGATCAACAATGCAATGACAATGAATTTCAAATCTAATGTTCACCAAATACAATGCACATTAAACGATAAGGTCGGCTTTTATTCTTACCCTAACTGTAAACACAAGATTGTTTCAAGAGTCACTAAGGCATAATTAAGAGATACCACAAGAATCTATGGTTTACTGAAGTTGATCCTCTCCATCATACAAATTAAACACTTGTTTCTTTCCAATGCACTGGTATTAACCAAGTCAATATTTTGATGATTTTTTTCTTCTTTTCTTTGATTTGATAAGTGGGACCAAACCCTAGGAAGGGTTCCCATTTTTTCTTTTGATTTTTGACACTTCTTTTTTTTTTGGGTGATTTTTCATAAATGGAATTAAACCAAAGAAAGGTTTTTGTTTTTTTGAAGATAGGATCGAACCCAAGAAGTGTTCTTCATTTTCTCTTTGGTTTTGAAAGATTGGAAATCGAACCCATAAAAGGTCCTTGATTCCCTAATCTTTTGATATTTCTGAAAGATGAGACCGAACTCGAAGAAAGGGTCTTAACTTTCATTTTGAATATTTTTTTATTTTTTTTAAAAAAGACCAAACCCGGAGGTTTCCTACTGATGGTAGGCTATAATCCCGTATTTTAGTCGCTTATTAAACTCTAATTCACTGCAATTTATTTGTGTTTGAGCTTTAATTGGTAGAGTTTTGCACTTATTGTATGTTTTATGCCTTGTAGGAATGATTTCGAGTTATGTAGATGTTGTGGAGCAAATTTGAGCTATTTGGAGCTTTGAAGTCTGAGTAAAAGCCCAAGGGTTTAAGTCAGGATCGTGTTCGGGGGTCGAGGACCAAGTCTGGACGTCAAAATGCAAGCAAAAAGCAACACTCTGAGACATTTGCACTGCTGCGGCGCTTGGGGCGGCACGTGGTGCGCTGCAGTAATATATTTTTGCTGCCTAATGAATTGTTGAGCTCTCTGGATTTCCCCACTAATGCCCCACAAGGCGTGTCGCCCTATGTGGCGCGCCTGTACAATTTTTACAGAGTGATAATCCTATTTCGGCAAGGAAAGTGTGATTTCGTCTAGGCCCGACCCTACTTGGTATAAATACATGGAAAAAATTATTTTTTGGACTTTTGACATACTTTGGACCTAAGGAGGCTTAGGAGGAGTTGGAAGAATACAAACACAAGGATTCCATCATTCCTTCCTCACATAAGACCCAAGTTTGGATTGAATTTATGTTTTCCTATACTTGAATTTTATTTGTGACCAGTTGCTCCATATCTATGGAGCAGTTCCATTTAGGGTTTGATGGATTTGGTGTATTGATGATTGTTTGTGGATAATAACTCGAGGTTTATGTATTGCATCATTTTGGATGATTTAATTATTGTATCTATATTTACTAGTTCATGTAATCGAGAGAGGCATTACTTGTGATATCTTTGCATTATATTGTTGGTTGAGTTCATAGATTCTTCAAAGTAATCGAAAGAGACTAGTTTAATCATTTATTAAACCTAGCTAGGAGAATAATCGAAAGAGGGTTTCCTAAAGAGCAATCCACTATGCATTCTTGCATATCTTCACGTGCTTAAAATAGTTCATCTTGTGAGGTTAAGACTTAAACGAGAGAGGAGCTTTTGCTAAATGTTTGAACTAAGAATTGATTGAATTTGAGAGACCCACTTGGACATTAGAAGTGAATTCTCTAGAGTTAGATCCCGAAAAATTATCTTGCACCTATCTTATCAAAGCCCTATCTTCTCCCATTGATGACATTCTTTGCTTATTCCTTGTTTCGACTGTCATTAGTCAATAGCTTTAGATTCTTAGTTAATTTTAGTTAGACATCTTATAAATCTCAATTGTTGATCATCTTGGATAGTAACCAAGCTATAAACTAAGAGAATACTATTTAAATCCCATCCTTGTGGATACGATATTATACTATACTGTATTTGATTAGCGATCAGAATTTAAGTGTGTGTTTTGCGCTCGTCAAATTTTGGCGTCGTTCTCGGGGATTGGCAATAAATAGTGTTTGAAATAGTTTATAGTGCTAATTTAGGAAATTTTTCTTTTTATTTCTATTTTTTCTTTTTTTGTTTAGTGTACTTTGACTGTGCGCATGTTATAAGTTAAGATTGGTGAATGACTCGAGCTTCTGCGAAACAAGTTCTACCATACGAGCCTGAGATAGAAAAACAACTACGACAGTTGAGGAAGGATAGAACTCTCACTGAGACGTTTTTAAAGGTTGGGCAATTCTCAAATAAAGTCATTATGGCTGGAAATAGTGATGATAATGTAGATTTGACTACAAGGGAGGCAGCCCAACAACGAGAAAAAGCTTCATGAGATGCTGAGGAAGTAGCTATTAAACATGCACAGATTATCTATGATGAAGAGAGGGGTCGGAGAATTGCTAAAAATCAACCCTTGGCTGCAGACCTGTTCGGGAATATAGTTCCCATGCCTGGAAGATCACTGGGCGATTATGCTAAACCGGTCTACAATCAAGGCTTATCAAGTGTTAGACCACCTCTAATTGTAGCTAACAATTTCGAGTTGAAGCAAGGGTTGCTTCAAACCATTCAGAACTGTTGTGTCTTTAGAGGAAAGATGAACGAAGATCCAAACACACATCTAATGGACTTCGAGAACATTATGAACACTTTTCAATACAATGGGGTGTCACAAGATGCAGTGTACTTAAGGGCATTCCTCTTTTCACTTAAAGATGATGCAAAGCAGTGGATTCGAAGCTTGCCCACAGGATCGATTAGAACATGAGAGGAGATGACCAGAAAATTCCTTGATAAATATTTCTCCTCAGCTATGACGGGCAAGTTTAGAAGAGAAATCCATAACTTTTGTCAGAAAGAAACTGAAACTGTTTTTGAATCATGGGAGAGGTTTAAGGAGATAGTTCGAAAGTGTCAACATAGTGGAATTGAACTTTGGAGGCAACTCCATGACTTTTGGGATGGATTGATACCGGCCTCGCGTAGAACATTGAGCAATGCAGTTGGAGGCCCTTTGATGAAGAAGACTCCAGAGGAGATATTTACAATTCTAGATGAGTTATCTAAAGATGCTAATCAGCGGCCCTCTGAGAGTGCTGAAAGAAGAAGATCAGCTGTTGTTCACCTAGTTGATGCTAATACATCCGTGCAAGCACAACTTGATGCTATGGCTAAAGAAATATAGAAGCTGACCTTAGCCACGATGCAAATTGAGCCTAATGCAACCTGTGATATATGTGGAAGAGGACACCCTACTCATGAGTGTCAAGCCTCAACTAAGGAAGTGAATGTTGTGGGAAATTATAATTTTAATGCAATGGGTTAGAAGCACCCAGAGATTTTCATGGAGTTCACTTGGGGGTACCGTTAATGCATGGAAACAAAACAACCCCAGATTTTAGGGACAAGGAACTCCTGGTTTTTTGAATCAGCCGAGGCATCAGTTTCAGCCTCAACAACCCAATCAGCCTGATCTAGAAGATCTCATGAAGGCCTTCATTGTGAAAACTGATGAAAGATCTGAAGTACAAGGGGCAAAAGTTTAAAATTTTGAGAAGCAAGTGGGATAGATTGCAACAATCTTATCTGATAGGGTTCCAGGCACTCTCCATGCTGATACTGAAAGAAATCCCAAATAAGAAGTGAATGTTGTAACCTTGAGAAGTGGGCAAGTGTTGAAATATCCCACCATGATCCATAAAGATGTGATACTTGAAAAAGAAAGTGGGGAGCACCTGAAAAGTGATGATGACAAGAAGAAAGGCCCAATGAAAGCGAGAAAAAGAAGAAGGAAGAAAAGTCGAGAAGGGATGAACATGAGGAGAGCAAGAATATACATGCGCTACATTTCCCTCAAAAGCTATGTAGAGAAAAGCTGGACCAGCAGTTTGAGAGATTTTTGGATGTGCTGAAACAGGTTCATGTAAACTTACCATTCACATAAGTTCTCTCACAAATGCCTTCTTATGATAAATTATTGAAAGAGATCCTTACGAAAAAGAGGAAAGTATAGGAGACCTCAATGGTCAAGCTCATAGTGTATTGCAGTATGATACTGCAAAATAGACTCCCACAAAAGTGTGGAGATCCAGGGAGTTTTACTATACCTTGCTCTTTAGGAACTATTAATTTTGATAAGTCTTTATGTGATTGTAGTGCCTCAATTATGGCTCTATCTATTTACAGGAAATCGGAGAAGAAGATTTGAGAGATAAGGTTTGCACAATATCATTGTAGCTGGCAGACCAAACAACTTTAATACCCGAGAGGATAGTGGAAGATGTGTTAGTTCAGGTGGATAAGTTCATATTTTCTATGGATTTTATAGTGGTGAATATGGAGGAAAACAAGGAGGTCCCCCTCATCCTAGGAAGACCATTCTTAGCGACGGACAGACGATATTAGATATACATGGGAGAAAACTCATACTTAGAGTGGGTGAGGAGACTGCGACTTTCAATATGGATGTAGAAAAAGGGGTGCAAAAAGGAAAACCAGCCGTAAGTGTTGAGTGGAAAGTGAAGGGCTCGAAAGAGAAGGCTGTGGTGAGCGAGAAAGATAAGTGTGGGGTGTACCCCCAAGAAGGCTGAGAAGAAGTTGTCTTCATGGATGTGTGCATTAGTTCGAGCGCGAGGAATGGAGCCCGACTTCGACTCAGACCCCGACTAGTTATTCAGGGAAGTTTCCTTTACCTTATGCTTTTTAATTGTGTGTCATGGGGACATGCCACAACTTAAAGTGTGGGGTAGGGGATATTTGTATGTATGTATGTATATTAGTTTTCTTTTTGTTAGTTGTAGTAGTTGGGGATAGAAAATTTTAAAATTTTCAATTTTTCCCGAACATGGATATCATCAATAGGTTTCTTGAAGGATTAAAGTTGAAAGGAAAAAGACAAAAATATTTTATTTTGTTAGGTAGTGTAATAATTCCCCCTTGGTTTTTCTTTGTGCCGCGGTTCTTTATCAAGGAATTTGTTTGAACTGGATGTAGTTAGTTTTTACTCTTTAAGAGTATGAAACCTTGTGCTATGATTTGAATTGCAGGCAATATCTCATGACTTTATTATACCTTGAGAATAGTGAGTGCTTTAGTTGTGACGCTTAGGCTCAGTTTTTGACTCTTGTATAAGTACCTTAAATTGTATGATCTTAACTTTGCTTAACTGCTTTGACTGGAGTGTCTTGATAGTCCAATCCTTAGTGAATTATGTGCCACGTGTGTGTGATGTTTTGTGAATTCTGTGCATTGCATTTGATGTCTAGAACTTGTCCCGAGTGTGTGCAAAGAGCAATAGTAGTTTTATTCAGTCTTGGAAGTGATACATGCATTTCTTTGTTGAGCTAGATATATTCTTTTACCACCTAATTTTTATGTATCTTAGTTAACCCTTTTGAGCATGTAATCCTGTTTCTTTGGCAGCCACATTACAAGCCAAACCCATTTGTTTGAATTGACCATCTATTTGAACTTTGTACCTCTTGTGAGCACTTGAATTTGTTATGAACTTTGTAAAAGTTGAAGTGTGGGGTGGTTGGTTTTGCTTTTGAGTGGAACTAGTGAACTAAGGAGAAAGGTGCACTGTTTTCAAAAAGTAAGAGCCACTTGAATTGAAAAAGAAACGAAAACATAAGTATATGATTGTGAAAAATATTCCTTGATAGTGGTAACTTGATGTAATTGTGCTTAAAGAAGTAGGGAGTTAATGTATATTGATGTAAAGGTTGATTTATGGTTTGACATAAGTGTGGGGTTTTGAATGTTTAAGTGTATGTAATGTAGGCTTAGGGAGGTGTAGTCACTCTTATATCCAAATGTATCCTACCCATCCCGCAGCCTACATTTCAACCAATTAATGTCCTATTTGATCCTTGACTGAATGAGCTCAATTTGTAGAGTAGTACACTACGGGAAAGGCTATGGTACGTCTTTTGTGTCATATGAATGTTACTTCTGAGAGTGAATGAATTCTTTCTATATTGAGTTCCTGATTGTTCTTAAAATTTATTGTGTGTGGAACTTCTCTCTATTGTTGTGTGAGGGTACTTGATTCGTGAAGGAAAGGTAATGTCGTTGACCTCTGTGTTAGAGTAAGTGAGCGATTCTTGAAGGAAACGTAATGCGTGGTACTTTTGAGTCAAATCTTTAGGCGAGGATGTTACAGTATTGTGGTTAGTTTGTTTTTAATTTTCTTGGTATGATGAGTTATGAGAATTGTTGAAAAAGGTCATGTCTATATGATGTTTAGATTGATTTCTCAAGGACAAGCAATGGTTTAAGTATGGGGTGTTGATGGTAGGCTATAATATCGTATTTTAATCGCTTATTGCACTCTAATTCACTGCACTTTATTTGTGTTTGAGCTTTAATTGGTAGAGTTTTGCACTTATTGTGTGTTTTACGTCTTGTAGGAATGATTCCGAGTTATGTAGATGTTGTGGAGCTAATTCGATCTATTTGAAGCTTTGAATTCTGAGTAAAAGCCCAAGGGTTTAAGTCGAGATCGTGTTCGGGGGTCGAGGACCAAGTCTGGACGTCAAAATGCAAGCAAAAAAGCAACACTCTGAGAATTTTGCACTGCTGCGGCGCGTGGGCCGGCATGTGGTGCGCTGCAGCAGTATATTTTTGCTGCCTAATGAATTGTTGAGCTCTCTGGATTTCCCCACTAATTCCCCGCAAGGCGTGTCACCCTATGTGGCGCGCCTGTGCAATTCTTAAAGAGTGAAAATCCTATTTCGGCTAGGAAAGGGTGATTTCATCTGGGCCCAACCATACTTGGTATAAATACATGGAAAAATGTTATTTTCTAGACTTTTGACATACTTTGGACCTAAGGAGGCTAAGGAGGAGTTGGAAGAACACAAGCACATGGATTTCATCATTCCTTCCTCACTCGAGACACGAGTTTGGGTTGAATTTATGTTTTCCTGTACTTTAATTTTATTTGTTATCAATTGGTCAATATCTATGGAGTAGTTCCATTTAGGGTTTGATGGATTAGATGTATTGATGATTGTTTGTGGATTATAACTCTAGTTTTATGTATTGCATCGTTTTGGATGATTTAATTATTGCATCTATATTCACTAGTTCATGCATAGTGCATTATATTGTTAGTTGAGTTCATAGATTCTTTTAAGTAATCGAAAGAGACTAGTTGAATCATTTACTAAACCTAGTTAGGAGAATAATCGAAAGAGGTTTTCCTAAAGATCAATCCACTATGCATTCTTGCATATCTCCACGTGCTGAAATTGGTTCATCTTGTGAGGTTAAGACTTAATCGAGAGAGGAATTTTTCCTGAACGTTTGAACTAAGAATTGAGTGAATTCGAGAGACTCACTTGAATATTAGAATTGAATTATCTAGAGTTAGATCCCGAACAATTATCTTGCACCTATCCTAACAAAGCCATATCTTCTCCCATTGATAACATTCTTTTGCTTATTCATTGTTTCGATTGTCATTAGTCAATAGCTTTAGATTCTTAGTTAATTTTAGTTAGACATCTTATAAATCTCAATTGTTGATCATCTTGGATAGCAACCAAGCTAGAAACTATGAGAATATTATTTAAATCCAATCCATGTGGATACAATAATATACTATACTATATTTGATTAGCGAGCAGAATTTAAGTTTGTGTTTTGCGCTCGTCACGTACGTATCTCGTTGAAATGAGAATCAGGTCAAGCGTAGTTCAGCAAGACTAGAAATAGAAAGGAAGCATTTTTTAAATTTTCATTTCATTTTTATTTTTAAATTTTTGAATTCCCTTAAGAGAGGCTTATAGGGAAGAAACGGAAGATATATTTTGGAGTTTTGAATTTCCTCAAGGAAGTCTTATAAAGAGGAAAATGCTTTTGGATTTTGATTTTGATGTCTCAAGGAACGACTTCTAGGTAAGCAATAGAGGAACTTATGTATATGTTTTGATTTTTGGAAGTGCTATTTTGCAAAGATCTTCGGTCAACTGTGGCTCATATGGCCAGACTTGACCGATTCGTCAAGCTAAGAACGAGGAAAATGGACCCATGACAGGTTGCCTACGTATCTTAACACAAGGTTGAGAATTAGATACGCATATTTCGCTATACTGGTTATGCATTTTTTAAGTTGATGTTAGGGAAATTTTAAAAAATTAGATCTTCGTGCAAAAAATAATTAAAAATCATTTTAAGCTCTACTTGGATAGACAACTCTTTCAAAATGCAATGTGACGAGTTGAGAAGCATCTTCTGACAAAGAGCGTTCACGAAAAATAAAAGTTTAATCAAATTGATTTAAGTTAGATTTCAAATGAGAAAGATTTAATTGACTATGAGGATTAGAAATAAAAGGGAGATCTTTTGAATTTTTTGAATTTCCTCGAGGAAGAATTTTGAAGAGGAAAATATTTATAGATTTTAATTTTGATGTATCACGGAAAGACTTCTATAGAGGCAATAGAGAAAGATATTTACATGTTAAATTAACTTTTGTTTTGACTTTTTGGAAACAATCTTTTCGTAAAAATCTTTGGTCAACCGTGACCCAAGTGGCCAGACTTGACCGACTCATCCAAGTTAGATGAGGGAAGCTGGACCCATGACAGGTTGCCTATGTATCATGGTACAAGGTCAAGAACCAGGCACGCATAGTTCGTGAAGGGTAGGGAGTATAAGATGTATGGTTCACAATACTTCTTTTTTACTCTCCTATTTTCAAAGAATTGGGACTAACAATGCTAATTGCATCAGAGGTATGTACAAGATGCAAGGGTATAGACAAACTCGGAGCGATGCCTCGTTGTGTCCATGGTTGAACGTGGTATCCGTTGAAGTTCAAGAGTGACTCTCTCCGGAAGATGTGTCCCAGTTGTTTAACGATTCAATTTCTGCTATAGGTCGTAATGGCACCCACCACCACCGTTAGGCCAGCCAATGGTGAACTATCAACTTATTTATTCATTTTATTATTTTTTATATTATGGCATAGAAGAATATGGGGATATAAAGCATAAATAAAAACATAACAAAGGGAGGGTGACAATACTAGATAAATACCATAAACATCTGCTAGTAATTCCCAAAACTCGGTATCGTAAGTGACTAGAGAGTACAATACTAATACATCGTCAGTCAGGAATGTAAAATAGATAAGACAAAGTAAATGAATAGGATGGAGGCTTCTTATGTTGCGGATCGTAACAAGGAGTGCAGCTCACCATAAAGTCCCCTCAAGAGCTACGCCCATGCGCCCAATTGACACCAAAATATACCTGCATAAGCAGTCCAGAAATGTAGCCTGAGTACAGAAATCAACGCGTACTTAGTAAGTATATAGTCTAGGCCCGGAGAAGCAGTGACTAGGGCTTGACATCGATGCTTACTACTGGTCCAATAAATCATTACAATATTTTATAAATAGATATGAAACACAACTGTAATAATGAGGTAAGAACTGTAACTAACATAATCCTCCAACATAATGACAACCTGAATTTCTCAAATCTCATATGCTATCTCAAATAAATAAAAAATATCAAGTGATATATCAAACAGATAAGGGATAACATATGAATGCCAAGTCTCAATCAAAAGGGAAGAATGATGAAATATTAATACTCTTAACGATATTATTCTCAAATTATGCTGAGGTCGTACCGTCCGATCTATAATAGTCGTGTACATACACTACCGAGGTCGTACGTCCCGATCCATAGATACATCTCAATATACTGCCGAGGTCGTTAAGCCCGATTCATAATGCAATTTTATAGCACTGCCGAGGTGTTCGACTCGATCCCCAGGAAGAGAAGAAACTTATCGAATTATGGGCCACGTATTTGCAGCACAAGGATAGGAACATAAAGTAAGTATGTCTTTTACCAACAATCAAATATTCCGCCAAACAACTCAAGGTAATGAGATTCGACCTAACATGATCTCTAATCCAATTTCAATTATAAGTCTTAGGTAATTAAACTAACAGGTTGAGTTCAAGTAATACAAATATTGCATGATAACGTCCTAAATCTACCCAAAACATGATTTTAGCTACGTATGGTCTCTCGTTACCTTGTGTGTACGTAGCACCCACAACTAGTAGCACATAACAGATATAGCATCTACTGGGTAAATTCCCCTTCACAAGGTTAGACAGAAGACATACCTTGCTCCAAAATCCGATAACTTGCTCCAACGCCTCTCTAACACCTCAAATCGATGCCAAACAATCCGAAACTAATCAAACAACGTGCAATCCAATCAGAATATACTCCAATACTTGTAATTTATAAACTTATAACAATTCCCAACTCCGCTTGAAAAGTCAACAAAGTCAACCCCCGACTCACGTGCACATATTCCAAAAATATGCAAAGATAGATATTACTCATAGCATTACGAACTCAAATATATAATTTATTCTTAATTCCATGTCCAATTTCGTGGTCAAAATCCAAAAATACCAATTCTATGTTTTTCTTCCAAATTCCCACAATTTCTACAAAATTCCATGTTTAAATCCACATATAATCCATATATTTAACTTGCAACAAATGGGAATAACTTACCTCATGATAGATGATGAAAATAGCCCCTCCAAATCGCCCAAGCAAGAGAGAAATCAGTTGAAATGAGAAAATCACAACTTGGCCAACATATAATCTGCCCAAGCATCCTTTTTCGTGATGGTAGAAAACACCTTGCCATCGCGAAGGCCAACCAGCCTTGCCCAAGAAAACACACTACGCGAACGCGAATGAACTCTAGTGATCGCGATGCTCAGCCTGCCCAACCATTCGCGAACGCGAATCTCAAATCCTTCATCCTCAGAAAACCCCTTATGCAATCACGACCAAGCCACATGATCGCGATGAACAACCATCCTAACCCATGCCATCTTCTCTAACTCGGCGCGTTCGCGACCATCCCCATACGAACGTGAAGTACATCCTGATCAAGCTCTACGAACGTGACACCCCTTTCACGATCGCGAAGAACAAAGTCCCTACCAGTCCACTTAACCTTTCACAATCGCGTCTCTGCTTCCGCGGTCGCAATGCACACCAAACACACCTGAAACTAGCAACTGCAAACCATAGAGAAATGATCCAAAACTATCCCGAAACACACCTGAGGCCCCCAGAACTCCGTCCAATCACACCACCAAGTCGTAATACCTCATCCAAACATCCCAAAGGCTCGAAATGCTGCGAGTAACATCTAAACCATGAATCGACGATCAAACTCCTTCTTTTAACTTTCAAACATTCAAACATCGCCAAACGCGTTCGAATCACCCTTAGACATCCCGGAATGATGCAAAATTTTACATGCAAGTGAAAAATCACCATAAGAACCTATTCCATGGCTCGGAAACCCAAACAGTCATTGATAATACAAAATTCCACTTCAAATCCAAGTTAGGAAATTCCAAAACCTTCAAAATGCCAACTTTCCACAATAAGCATTGATACGTTCCCAATCCACCCAAAACTCGATATGAACATACGCCCAAGTCCAAAATCATCATACTAACATATTGAAACCTTCAAATTCCGATTCTGAGGTCGTTTACTTAGTAGTCAAACCTTGGTCAACTCTTCCAACTTAAAGCTTCTGAATTGAGAGTTATTCTTCCAAATCATCTCCAAACTTCTCAAAAATAGAAACCAACCACACGTGCAAGTCATAATACATGAAGTGAGGCTACTCAAGCCCTCACACTGCCGAACAATGTGCTAGAGCTCAAAGCAACCGTTCTGGTCGTTACATTCTCCCCCACTTAAAAATGCATTCGTCCTCGAACGTGCCAGGAACCGTCCCAGAGTTGCCCAAATTCACTGTTTAACACCTCAAGCACTTACCCATGCCACCATAATCCATATGAGCACATTAGCTCAACCCAGACTGAAGATCCTTTCTATTATATTAGCCCGCAAGCCTTAGAACCAAATTCCAACATCTGCAATTCTCTGCAAGGTTTGATTTAAGCATTCATACACAGTATCAATTTTAGAAAGATGCACTACGCATTGTATATTTCGTATGCCCATACTAATCTCTCCAACCACAATAGCTGGAATTCACGATTGCTATGCCCGTAATGACCCTCTCCATAACACATATGATCAACTATCAAATTCGGAACAAGCTTCCACAGTCCACAACTAAAGGGATAGAGAGTCTCTCAGACCTAGACTCCACAATCGGTGACAGTATCAGAATCTTCATCCCTGATTTAAATATCTACTACTTAAATGACTGACATGTCACACTTTTACGATCATCCCGTTGGAGATACTCTCATAACCTTCCGCACCAGGTAGAAAAATCTGCACATCCATGGCCACCAACAATACTATTTCTGTAATTCAAATCAAAAATCCACAAATCAACACACAATACCTCTTCCGCAAGACACCCTTCTCAGGCGACACTAAAATAGTGCCAGCATACTCTGGACATCTAAAATTTCTCCCCTGTTCTATCGAGATCGTGACATTCCTGTCAAAACTGGACCACAACCTTGATCCTCAAATTCCAATTCCATATCGCTCACTGCACCTATTATGTTGTTACTCGAGAGTACAAGAATTTCATCATAACTCCAGAACCATCAATAAGATAAACACTTCATCGGCCATAAAACATTCACTTAACCAACTTCCCATAATCACAAAAGGCATAGAACACAAGTCGTGGCCGAGACTGTCATAACCCTTCAGGACCCATTTTCACATAACCAAACAAACAGAACAAATCCCATCAAACAACTAAATTACGGAGGCTGTCAAGCCTGCAAGTATAGCCACAAAACACTTGTATAGCGTTACTGGCACGAAGGAACCGATCATTTCCTTAACCATGCCGATCCAAATCACTATCAAACTAACCAACTTCTTCCGATTTCTTCTTGTCTTGCCTTTCAGAATCAATACCACTCCTTCCCAGAACACAATAGACCTCACTCGACAATCATCCCAAGTGACCCCAAACTGTATGACCGCCTTGTCTCAATACCCATAAGCCATTTTATACTCTATTCACGCACTCAGTAGTACCTCAAACTGATATGCGTTCCAAAACTCGAAGTCATGTTGCATCCCAAAACGATAATCAAGCTTTCACATCCCTCTACATTCCAAGCAAACTCTTCCCATCACATTCAAACTTCCTAAATGCAGAAACCACTGCACCAAACAGAATACATAGACTTAGTCATTTGTCGTCCATGACCCAAATTTCTCCAAGCTTCCTCAAAGCATGTGGCTATCCTACCAAATATTCCAAATGATACGCTTCCACTCCCATCCCGGTTAACCCATCTTCCTAAGCAAACTACCCAATCTCTGCTACTCGTACTTGACCTGCTAACAATTCAACCACCGCGAGGCATAACCCTCCATGTCCTTTCTCATCCTTCGCTGCCAATAATACTGATTTAAATCATAATCCATCTTTGTCGCACCCGAACAAATAGATTACCATCAACTCTAAGCCTTCTTAAGATCATCTTCCTCGAGACAACGACACTAGAAACACCGATTCGACTCCGAAGTCATAATACACCATCATCTTAGATAACCACTTCTTAGGTACCATTTCACAACACCGTGCCCCAAAGGAAGACAAATGAAGTCCGTCATACTGACGAGCCTTGATGAGTTCATGCAAGGACGATGACACCACATCACAAACAAGAATTTCATCAAGTTCAATAATATACAATCACTCTATTCCGTTTACCAAATCCTGAACATCCATAGTCCAATTGCCTATCATCCGTTGGAATTAAATGCCAAATCTCTAAACCATTAACCGAATAATCCTCCTCTCGAGTCATTCATTACCGCGACACATAAATAATTACCCTACCATTTACATCAGCTCTGCATGATAACAACACATGAAAAACACAATACACTGTGCATAGCCTCGAAACCATAGGCAACACTAACATTGGGAAAAAATGACAAAACACCCCTCTAAAAGGCAATGATAATAGTCTGCGCGCATAAGCAGAGAAAAACATCTTGCACCATATCTATAAAATCTTCACAACTTGTTGACGCCCATTTGATAACAAGTGCTCAACATCGCATTTGAGTGAGTAGGAAGGAACTAAATACATAAACATTTATAAAATCAAATCGCACGACAAGGAATAAAGAAAGGAAATTTCTCCTAACAGTCATGTAACCTCTTGAAGATATGTACAGATGTTTTCGTACCGATCCGCAAGACTTTACTAGACTCGCTAATGACTCATGAGACCTAAGTGAACTTAGTGCTCTGATACCAAGCTCTCATGACCCAATTCCAGCTATAGGTCATGATGGAGCCCGACATTACTCTTAGGCAGGCCAACGGTGAACTATCAACTTATTTTTTTATTTTTTATTTTTGAAATTATGGGTTTTATTGGGTAAAGGAAATTAGCTATAGAAGAATATGGGGATATAAAGCATTAATAAAAACATAAAAAGGGGAGGGTAAAAATACTAGATAAATACCACAAACATCTTCTAGGAATTCCCAATACCCAGTGTCACAAATACATGAGCATATACTAGGGAGTACAATACTATTACATCATCTGCTAGGAATGTAAAAAAGACAAGACAAAGTAAATGAATACGATGGAGACTCTGTGTGCTATTGATCATAACAAGGAATTCAGCTCACCTTAAAGTTCCCTCAATAGCTGCGCCCATGCTCCCAAATGACCACCAAAATATAAATGCACAATCAGTGCAGAAGTGTAGCATGAGTACTTAAATCAATGCGTACCCAGTTAGTATCTAGCCTAACTCCGGAGAAGTAGTGACGAGGGGTCGACATCGACACTTACTAGTGGTCCAATAAATTATTATAATAGATTATAGATAGATATTAAACACAACAGTAATAACTAGGTAAGAACTGTAACTATCATAATTGTCCAACATAATGACAACATGAATTTCTTAAATCTCTTATGCTATCTCAAATAAATAAGAAATGTCAAATGCTATCTCAAATAGAAAAGGGATATCATATAAATGCCAAGTCTCAATCAAAAGGGAAATCGCATAAAATATTCGGACTCCTAGCCATATTACGCATGAATTATACCGAGATCGTACGACCCGATCCATAATAGTCGTGTACATACACTACCGAGGTCGTACGGTCTAATCCATGGATGCATCTCAATATAGTGTCGAGGTCATTCGGCCCGACCCATAATGCTATTTAATAGCACTGTCGAGTTATGGGCCACATATTTGCAATACAAGGACAGGAACATAAAGTAAGCATGTCTTTTACCAGCAATCAAATATTCCTCCAAACAACTCAAGGTAATGAGATTCGACCTAACATAATCTCTAATCAAATTTCAATTATACTTTTTAGGTAATTAAAGTAACAAGTTGATTTCAAATAATAAAAATATTGCGTGATAACATCCTAAGTCTACATGTAATGATCCGACTGTCCGTTTTACTTTCTAGATCACTGTTTCCCTAATAAAGACTTCCCATTTGTGCTTTTACTATTTTTTGATTTGCGGGGGTTGTTGGTTGGGGTTTGGAAGGGTTTGGGTAGAAATCGAAATACTTAGTTCCCTAATAGTGGCCTAAGATGGCCAAGTTTGACTCGATTCAACATTTTTAGTAAACGACCTTGGAACCATAATTTGAATATTCGAATAGGTTTGTATGATGATTTTGGACCTGGGCGTATCTTTGGATCGAGTTTCGGGTGATCCGGGAGTGTTTTGGCGCTTAATGTTGAATGTTGGTGTATTTAAGGTTTTCATGTTCTTTAAATTTGGTTTGAAGTAGACTTTGGTGTAATCGAGGTCCATTTTGGAATTTCGAGCCTGGGAATAGGTCTGTACGATAATTTATGACCTGTACACAAAATTTGGCGTCAATCCGAGTTGTCTTAGTATGTTTCGACGCGTTCAGAGCTAGTTGAAAAATTTTGAAGTTCATAAGTTGATTAATTTGGTTTTGGAGTGCGATTCTTAGTATCGATATTGTTTTACATATTTCGAGGGTTCGAGCGGGTCCGTATTTGTGATGACCCAAAATGTCATCTTTAAATTTAATAAGTAATTCTGTATTCTAAGACCTCGAAAAGTACCATTTATCATTCCTCGACTTGCGTGCGCAATCCGTACAATTTTTCAGAAAGTTTTTATGTGAAAAATGGATTAAAATGGGAAATAGAGCTTTAAAATTCAAGAGAGTTGACTTTTGTCAACGTTTTTATCAAACGGACCCGGATCAGTTTTTTGACAGTTCCGGTAGCTCCGTATCGTGATTTGGGACTTGGGCGTATGACCGGAATTTAATTTGGAGGACCCTAGCTCAAGTTATGACCATTTAACGGAACTAGCAATTTAAAGGCTAAATATTCCAAGTTTGACCATGGGGTTGACTTTTTGATATCGGAGCCGGAATCTGATTCTGAAAATTTGAACAGCTCTGTTATGTCATTTATGACTTGTGTGCCAAATTTGAAGTCATTCCGGATTCATTTAATATGTTTTGGCAAGAGGTTTGCAAATTGAAAAGTTTAAAACTCAAAGTCCGAATCGAGGTGTGAATTGCAATTTCATGTTATTTGATGTGATTTGAGACCCCAAGTAAGTCCGTATTATATTACGAGACTTATTGGGATATTTGGATAAGGTCCCGAGGGGCGCGGGTGAGTTTCGGGCGAAATTCGGATTGTTTAGAGCATGTTGAAAGCAGTAGGTTCTTGGCAGAACCTGGTGTAATCGTACCTGCGCAATAGCGGTCGCAGGTGTGCAACCGCATCTGCGAGAAGCTGTTCGCTTGTGCGACCTGGGCACTAGCCAATTGCATCACTTCTGCATATAAATGGGGCGCAAATGCGCGACCGCTTCTGCGAAGGATGAATCGCTTCTGCGGAAGAGACCGCTTTTGCCATCGTTTGGTCGTTTCTGAGACGTCGCAGGTGCGATAGAAATGTCCGCAGATGCGGAACCTCGCCTGGCAGCCCTACTTCACAAATGCAAGATTTATCTCGCAAATGCGTGACCGCAGGTGCGAAACTATAGCCGGCAAATGCGAAAATGCTGGGCAGAATACATAAAATCGGGTCTTAGCTATTTTTATTCATTTTTGAGTTTTAAGTCACTGATTTGGGCGATTTCAAGGGGGATTTTCACGACTTTGAACTGGGTAAGTGTTCTTTATCATAAAGTGATTATATTTCACAAATCCATGTCTATATTCATCATTTATTTTGGATTTTGATGGAAGAAATTGGAATTTTTGTAAAACTTTCCAAAAACTAAAAATTAAGATTTGAAGGTCCATTTGATATCGGAACTGGACAAATTTGGTATGGTTGAACTCGTATCAAAATGGGTATTCGGATTTCGTGAGTTTTTCTGGGATTTGAGATGTGGGTCCCACTGCTGAATATTTTAATGAATTTCTGATTTTTATCCGAAAAAATTATAAATTCATATGGAATTAATTCCTATGATTAATATTGAATATATTGAATTATTTGTGAATAGATTTGAAGCTTTCGGAGGCAAATTTAAAAGGAAAATATGTGGTTGAATAATTGATTGGAATTGCAAAGCGAGGTAAGTGTCGGGGTTAACCTTGACATGAGGGAATAAAAACCTTAAATTGTTTGTTATGTGAATTGCATGTAACCGACGTATAGGCGAGGTGACGAGTGTCTATACATCGTCAAATTAAATATTTTCCTGCTTACTTGAAAAATTATAAATTATTTTTAATCATAAATTTATTATTATAATAATTATTTCTCTCTTATTCATTGCAAATTTAAATTCTTGAATTCCTGCATTAATTGTTATGTTTGATATTTAGCATAATAAATATTAAACTGCCTATTTGCTCCCTGATTTCCATAATCATTTGCTATTTGTCATTGTTTGCTTCATAATTATTGTATGCTTGTTGTCTCGTAATTTTATATTAATTATTACATTTATTGGGAAAATTTCTTCTATAAGAATTGGTAAATGAAAATATTGGAGGGGCGGGTTGCACGCTGCAACATGATTGATTATAATGAATATATTGGAGGATCGGGTTGCACGCCGCAACAGACTTATTAAAAGTCAATATTGGAGGATCGGGTTGTACGCCGCAACAGACTTATTAAAAGTTAATATTGGAGGATCGGGTTGCATGCCGCAACAAATTTATTATAAGTTAGTATTGGAGGATCGGGTTGCACGCCGCAACAGACTTATTAAAAGTCAATGTTGGAGGATCGGGTTGTACGCCGCATCAGACTTATTAAAAGTTAATATTGGAGGATCGGGTTGCACGCCGTAACAGACTTATTAAAAGTCAATATTGGAGGATAGGGTTGCACGCCGCAACAGACTTATTAAAAGTTAATATTGGAGGATCGGGTTGCATGCCGCAACATACTTGATTTAAAATGAATATGTTGGAGGAGCGAGTTGTACGCCGCAACAGAACTGAATATGTATATATTGTGAGAGCGGGTTACACGCTGCAACAGAAATAATGGAAATGATAATTGGTTATGACTGCTGAGTTGCCTTCAATTATTATAAATGAATTACCTGATTTATTTCTATTATTGTTGTTGTTACTAATATTGCGTACATGTTAATGTAAGTGAACCGCCTTAGCCTCGTCACTACTTCGTCGAGGTTAGGCTCAGCACATACTAGTACATGGGGTCGGTTGTACTGATACTACACTCTACACTTCTTATGCAGATTTTGGAGTTGGTCCCAGCGGCGTACCATAGAGTTGCTCCGATTTCAGCGACCAGAGGAGACTTGAGGTATAACTGCATGGCATCCGCAGTTCTGAAGTCCCCGTCTATTGTACTTTAGTTGTGTGATTATTTCCAGATAGCTTTACTTTATTCAGACCTTTATTTGTATTTATTCTAGAAGCTCGTGCACTTGTGACACCAAATCTGGGATGGTATTTAGACACCGTTATTATTATGGATTATTCCAAAATTGCTTTCACATTTGTTTTCTTGTTATTAATACATTTACGAAAAATTGTTTTAAAATGGATAATATTATTCTAATGTTGGCTTGCCTAGCAAGTGAAATGTTAGGCGCCATCACGGTTCGAAGGTGGGAATTTCAGGTCGTGACAGATGGTATCATAGCGCTAGGTTACATAGGTCTCACGAGTCACGAGCAAGCTTAGTAGAGTCTGAAGGATCAGTACTGAGACGTCTGTACTTATCTCTCAGAGGCTATGAAGTTTAGGAACAATATCACTTCTTTCTTATTCTATCGTGCGATTTTATTCTATCATCGATGATTGAACCATTCTACTCTTATTCTCACGCAGATGATGAGAAGGCGTAATACCTCTACCGATGGACAGGGACCAGAACCCTCGGTGGCAACTATGGCCAGGGGTAGAGGTCGAGGTCGAGGTCATGCCAGAGGCCGAGGTAGAGCTCAGTCCAGAGCTTGAGTAGCTACACCTGTTATAGAACCTCAAGTGGATCTTCAGGAGGAAGTTCCAGTTTAGAATGTACCAGTTGGACCAGTTCAGGTCCCGGAAGGATTCATAGCCACTCCTGTGCTTCAGGATGCTCTAGTCCGATTGGTGAGTCTTATTGAGGGTGTGGACCAGAATGGTAAATTTCTAGTGGCACCAGCCATCTCACAGGCTGGGGGAGGAGCACAAACTCCCACTACTCCTGCCCCGGAGCAGATGACTCCCCAGAATCAGGCTCCAGCAGCCCCGCCAGTTGGGGTAGTTCAGCTAGTTTTTGCATCACAGACCGATGATAGGCCCGCCATGTCTTAGGAGGCCTTATTGAAACTGGATAAGTTCACTAAGCTCTTTCCAGTTCACTTCAATGGTACACCTTCTGAGAACCCAAATGATTATCTTGAACGCTGCCATGAGGTGTTGCGGAACATGGGTATAGTTGAGACCAATGGGGTTGATTTTGCTGCATTTCAGATAACGGGTTCCACCAAGAGATGGTGGAGAGATTATACATTGACTCGACCAGTCGGATCGCCTGCACTTACCTGGGAGCAGTTCTCTCAGCTATTTCTGGAGAAGTTCCTCCCTATCACACTTAGAGAGGAATTCCGCAAGCCATTCGAGCGTCTACAGCAGGGCAGTATGACTGTTACTCAATATGAGTCTCGTTTTGTGGATTTGGCCCGTCATGCTCTCCTTTTACTACCTACGGAGGGATAGATAGTGAGGAGGTTCATTGAGGGACTCACACACCCTATCAGACTTCAGATGGCCAAGGAGACCGGAGGTGAGATTTATTTTCAGGCGGCTGCTAATGTCGCAAGGAGGATCGAGATGGTTCTTGCACAGGAAAGAGGGCAGAGGTCTGATATGAGGCCTCGTCAGTTCGGTGGTTACAGTGGTGCCTCATCTGGAGGCCGGGGTAATTTTTGTAGGGGTAATCCTTCCAAATCATTTCATTCAGCACTTCATGTATCTCTCGGTGCTTCAAGGAGTCACGGTCCTATTATGCCTTACTCTGGGCAGCCAGTATTCAGTGCACATTCAGCTCTTATCAGTGCACCACCACTCCAGAGTTACTACAGTGGTTATCCGGCCCATCTGCATCAGCTTCAGCTTCAGCAGCCACGACATCAGGATGGGTGTTATGAGTGTGGGAATATTGGTCACATCAGGAGGTATTGTCCTAGATTGGCGAGTAACATATCTCGGCAAGATTCTCGTGCCATCATACCAGCACCGGTTGCTTCACCGCCTACTCAGGCAGCTAGAGGTAGGGGTCAGGCAGTTATAGGTGGAGGTCAGGCAATTAGAGGTGGAGGTCAGTCCATTAGAGGTGGAGGTCAGACCGTTAGAGGTGGAGGCCAGCCAGTTAGAGGCCGTCCCAGTGATGCAGTTCGGAGTGGTGGGGCCCAGCCCCGATTTTATGCTTTTCCAGCTAGGCCAGAGGCCGAGTCATCTGATGCTGTGATCACATGTATTATTCCAGTTTGCCATAGAGATGCTTCGGTTCTATTTGATCCAGGATCTACTTATTCCTATGTGTCCTCCTATTTTGCTTCATATTTGGTTGTGCCTTGTGATTCTCTAAGTTCTTCTGTGTGTGTATCTACATCGGTGGGAGACTTTGTGGTAGTAGATCATGTCTACCATTCGTGTGTGGTTATAATTGGTAATCTTGAAACTAGTGTGGATCTTCTACTTCTTGATATGGTAGATTTTGATGTCATCTTGGGTATGGATTGGCTGTCTCCTTATCATGCTATATTGGACTGCCATTCCAAGACAGTGACCCTAGCTATGCCGGGGTTACCTCGATTAGAGTGGAAAGGAACTCCTGGCCATTCTGCCTGCAGGGTTATTTCTTATATGAAAGCTCGAAGTATAGTAGAGAAAGGATTTCTATCCTATTTGGCTTATATTCGCGATCCCAGTGCGGATCTCCCTTCTATGAACTCAGTACCAGTTGTTCGTTAATTTTCAGAAGTATTTCATGTAGATCTGCCAGGGATGCCACCCGACAGAGATATTGACTTCTGTATTGATTTGGCTCCTTGCACTTGGCCCAATTCTATTCCACTATACCATATGGCCCCGTCAGAATTAAAAGAATTGAAAGAGCAGTTGCAAGACTTGCTTGATCAGGAATTCATTAGACCCAGTGTCTCTCCCTGGGGTGCACCAGTATTAATTGTAAAGAAGAAAGATGGCTCGATGCGGATGTGTATAGACTATCGATAGTAGAACAGGGCCACTATCAAAAACAAATATTCACTGCCAAGAATTGATGACTTATTTGATCAGCTTCAGGGTGCCAAGGTATTTTCGAAGATTGATTTGAGATCCGGTTACCATCAGTTGAAGATTAGGTCGTCTGATGTCCCTAAGACAACTTTTCGGACTCGGTATGGGCATTACGAGTTCTTAGTGATGCCATTTGGGTTGACAAATGTTCCAGCAACATTTATGGATTTGATGAATCGGGTGTTCAAGCCTTATTTGGATTCTTTTGTGGTTGTATTCATTGATGATATCTTGATTTACTCCAGCAGTCGGGAGGAGCATGAGCAGCATCTTCGAAGTGTGCTTCACACCTTGAAGAATAATAAGTTATATGCCAAATTTTCAAAATGCGAGTTTTGGTTACGCGCAGTTGCCTTTTTGGGACATCTTGTATCGGCAGAAGGCATAAAGGTGGAACCTACGAAGATTGAGGCTATTCAGAGTTGGCCTAGACCTACTTCGGTTACAGAGATCCGGAGTTTCCTAGGTTTGGCAGGTTATTATCGTCGGTTCGTGGAAGGGTTTTCATCTATAGCAAGCACCTTGACCAGACTAACCCAGAAGGGTGTTCCATTCAGATGGTTAGACGAGTGTGAGTTGAGCTTTCAAAAGCTCAAGACCGCTTTGACTATGGCGCCAGTATTGGTATTACCCACAGGTTCAGGATCGTATGCGGTATATTGTGACGCATCTCACATTGGGCTTGGTACAGTATTAATGCAAGATTGAAAGGTAATTGCATATGCATCGCGTCAGTTAAAAGTTCACGAGAAGAATTATCTTGTTCATGACCTAGAATTGGCAGCCATTGTTCATGCGCTGAAGATTTGGAGGCATTACCTCTACGGTGTCTCGTGTGAGGTATTTACTGATCATCGTAGCCTTCAGTATCTGTTCAAACAAAAAGATCTTAATTTGAGGCAGAGAAGATGGTTGGAGTTGTTGAAAGACTATGATATCACCATTTTGTATCACCTCGGAAAGGCCAATGTGGTGGCCCATGCTTTGAGTAGAAAGGCTGTGAGTATGGGCAGTCTTGCGAATATTTCGGTTTGCGAGAGGCCATTAGCTGCAAATGTTCAGACTTTGGCTAATCAGTTCGTGAGGTTAGATGTTTCAGAACCCAGTCGATTTTTAGCTTGTACAGTCGCTCGGTCTTCTTTATATGAGCGCATCAGAGAGAGGCAGTATGATGATCCTCACCTACTTGTCCTTAAGGACACGGTGCGGCACGGTGATGCCAAACAGGTTGTTGTGGGGGAAGATAGATTTCTGCAAATGCAGGGCCGTATTTGTGTGCTTAATGTGGATGGGCTTCGTGAATTAATTCTTGAAGAGGCACACAGTTCCAGGTATTCTATTCATCCAGGTACCGCCAAAATGTATCAAGATTTGCAGCAACATTATTAGTGGAGGAGAATGAAAAAGGATATATTTGCACATGTAGCTCGGTGTCTGAATTGTCAGCAAGTTAAGTACGAGCATCAGAGACCTGGTGGTTTGCTTCAGAAGTTAGAAATTCCTGAGTGGAAGTGGGAGCGTATCACTATGGATTTTGTTGTTGGACTCCCACGGACTCAGCGAAAATTTGACGCAGTTTGGGTCATTGTGGACAGGCTGACCAAGTTAGCACATTTCATTCCAGTGGCAGTTACCTATTCTTCAGAGAGGTTAGCTGAAATTTACATTCATGAGATTGTCCACCTTCACGGTGTGCTCGTGTCTATTATTTCAGATCGAGGTATGCAGTTTACCTCACATTTCTGGAGGGCTGTACAGCGTGAGTTAGGCACGCGGGTGGAGTTGAGTACAACATTTCATCCACAGACAGACGGACAGTCAGAGCGCACTATTCAGATATTGGAAGATATGCTCTGCGCTTGTGTTATAGACTTTGGAGGTTCTTGGGATCATTTCTTGCCACTTGCGGAGTTTTCTTTTAATAATAGCTACCAGTCGAGCTTTCAGATGGCTCTATATTAGGCATTATACGGAAGGCGATGCCGATCGCCAGTTGGTTGGTTTGAACCGGGAGAGGCTCGATTGTTGGGTACCGATTTGGTACAGGATGCCTTGGATAAGGTCAAGATTATTCAGGATCGACTTCGCACAACTCTGGGTTTCACCTATG
The DNA here is from genome assembly GCF_000390325.3 of Nicotiana tomentosiformis. Taxonomy (NCBI): domain Eukaryota; kingdom Viridiplantae; phylum Streptophyta; class Magnoliopsida; order Solanales; family Solanaceae; genus Nicotiana; species Nicotiana tomentosiformis. The sequence goes on from NC_090816.1 coordinate 67,011,698, forward strand.
AAAGAAGTAATGTGATTCGGAAAGAAGGGCGAGTTGAGCACTAGGTATATCGGATCCTTTGAAATTCATGAAAGGGTGGGTGAAGTAGCCTACAAGCTTGCATTACCACCTAGTTTATCAGCGGTTCATCCGGTGTTCCATGTGTCTATGCTCCGGAAATATCATAGTGATTCGTTCCATGTGTTAGATTTCAACTCAGTACAATTGGACAAAGATTTGACTTACGAGGAGGAGCCGGTGGCTATTCTAGCCCGGCAGGTCCGACAGTTGAGGTCAAAGACTTATCCTTCAGTTCGGGTGCAATGGAGAGGTCAGCCGGTATAGGCATCTACCTGGGAGTCTGAGTCACACATGCAGAGTAAATATCCACACCTTTTCTCCAGCTCAAGTAGTTTTTCTAACTCCGTTCGAGGACGAACGTTTGTTTTAGAGGTGGAGAATGTGACGACCCAAAATGTCATCTTTAAATTTAATAAGTAATTCTGTGTTCTAAGACCTCAAAAAGCACCATTTATCATTCCTCGAATTGAGTGCGCAGTCCATACAATTTTTCAGAAAGTTTTTATGTAAAAAATGGATTAAAATGGGAAATAGAGCTTTATAATTCAAGTGAGTTGACTTTGGTCAATGTTTTTAGCAAAAGGACCCGGATCAGTGTTTTGACAGTTCCGGTGGCTCCGTATCGTGATTTGGGACTTGTGCGTATGCCCAGAATTTAATTTGGAGGTACCTAGCTCAAGTTATGACCATTTAACGGAACTAGCAATTTAAAGGCTAAATATTCCAAGTTTGACCACGGGGTTGACTTTTTGATATCGGAGCCGGAATCCGATTCTGAAAATTTGAACAGCTATGTTATGTCATTTATGATTTGTGTGCCAAATTTGAAGTCATTCTGGATTCATTTAATATGTTTTGGCACGAGGTTTGCAAATTGAAAAGTTTAAAACTCAAAGTCCGAATCGAGGTGTGAATTGTAATTTCGATGTTATTTGATGTGATTTGAGACCCTGAGTAAGTCTGTATTATGTTACGGGACTTGTTGGGATATTTGGATAAGGTCCCGAGGGGCTCGGGTGAGTTTCGGAGGAAATTCAGATTGTTTAGAGCATGTTGAAAGCAACAGGTTCTAGGCAGAACCTGGTGTAATCGCACCTGCACAATGGTGGTCGCAGGAGCGCAACCGCATCTGCGAGAAGCTGGTCGCTTCTGCGACCTGGGCACTGGCCAGTTGCATCGCTTCTGTAGAGAAATGGGGCGCAAATGCACGACCGGTTCTGCGTAGGATGAATCGATTCTGCGGTCGTTTGGTCGTTTCTGAGACGTAGCAGGTGCGATAGAAATGTCCGCAGATACGGAACCTCGCCTGGCAGCCCTACTTCGCAAATGCGAGATTTATCTCGCAAATGCCTGACCGCAGGTGCGAAAATATAGCCCGCAAATGTGAAAATGCTGGGCAGAATACATAAAATCGGGTCTTAGCCCTTTTTACTCATTTTTGAGTTTTAAGTCTCGGATTTGGGCGATTTCAAGGGGGATTTTCACGACATTGAACTGGGTAAGTGTTCTTTATCATAAAGTGATTATACTTCACAAATCCATGTCTATATTCATCATTTTTTTCGGATTTAGATGGAAGAAATTGGAATTTTTGTAAAACTTTCCAAAAATGAAAAATTAAGATTTGAAGGTCCATTTGATATCAAAATCGGACACATTTGGTATGGTTGAACTCGTATCGGAACGGGTGTTCGGATTTCGCGAGTTTTCCGGGATTTGAGATGTGGGTCCCATTGTTGAATATTTTAATGAATTTCGGATTTTTATCCGGAAAAATTATAAATTCATATGGAATTAATTCCTATGATTAGTATTGAATATATTGAATTATTTGTGAATAGATTTGAAGATTTCAGAGGCAAATATAAAAGGAAAAGTTGTGGTTGAATAATTGATTGGAATTTGCAAAGCGAGGTAAGTGTCGGGGTTAACCTTGACTTGAGGGAATAAAACCCTTAAATTGTTTGTTATGTGAATTGCATGTAAACGACGTATAGGCGATGTGACGAGTGTCTATACGTCGTCAAATTAATTGTTTGCCTGCTTACTTGAAAAATCATAAATTATTTTTAATCATAAATTAATTATTATTATAATTGTTTCTCTATTATTCTTTGCAAATATAAATTCTTGAATTCCTGCATTAATTACTATGTGCTATTTGAATTATGTGCCTTGATTGTTATTTGACATTTAGCATAATAAATATTAAACTGCCTATTTGCTCCCTGATTTCCATAATAATTTGCTATTTATCATTGTTTGCTTCATAATTAAACCACAATTATTGTATGCTTGTTGTCTCGTAATTTTATTTTAATTGTTACATGTATTGGGAAAATTTCTTCTATAAGAATTGGTAAATGAAATTGTTGGAGGATCGAGTTGCACGCCGCAACATGATTGATTATAATGAATATATTGGAGGATCTGGTTGCACGCCGCAACAGACTTATTAAAAGTAAATATTGGAGGATCGGGTTGCACGTCGCAACAGACTTATTAAAAGTCAATATTGGAGGATCGGGTTGCATGCCGCAACAGACTTATTAAAAGTCAGTATTGGAGTATCGGTTTGCACGCCGCAACAGACTTATTAAAAGTTAATATTGGAGAATCGGGTTGCACGCCGCAACAGACTTATTAAAAGTCAATATTGGAGAATCGGGTTGCACGCCGCAACACACTTATTAAAAGTTAATATTGGAGGATCGGGTTGCACGCCGCAACAGACTTATTAAAAGTCACTATTGGAGGATCGGGTTGCACGCCGCAACAGACTTATTAAAAGTCAGTATTGGAGGATCGGGTTGCAAGCCGCAACAGACTTATTAAAAGTTAATATTGGAGGATCGAGTTGCACGCCGCAACAGACTTATTAAAAGTCAATATTAAAGGACCGGGTTGCATGCCACAATAGACTTATTAAAAGTTAATATTGGAGGATCGGGTTGTACGCCTCAACAGACTTGATTTAAAATGAATATGTTGGAGGAGCGCCGCAACAGAACTGAATGTGGATATATTGTGAGAGCGGGTTGCACGCTGCAACAGAAATAATGGAAATGATAATTGGTTATGACTGTTGAGTTGCCTTCAATTATTATAAATGAATTACCTGATTTATTCCTATTATTGTTGTTGTTACTAATATTGCTTACAGGTTAATGTAAGTGAACTGCCTTAGCCTCGTCACTACTTCGTCGAGGTTAGGCTCAGCACTTACCAGTACATGGGGTCGGTTGTAGTGATACTAAACTCTGCACTTCTTGTGCAGATTTTGGAGTTGGTCCCAGCGGCGTACCATAGACTTGCTCGGATTTCAGCGACAAGAGGAGACTTGAGGTATAACTTCATGGCGTCCGCAGTTCTGAAGTCCCCGTTTATTGTACTTTAGCTGTGTGTTTATTTCCAGACAACTTTACTTTATTCAAACCTTTATTTGTATTTATTCTAGAAGCTCGTGCACTTGTGACACCAATTCTGGGATGGTATTTAGACATCGTTATTATTATGGACTAATTCTAAATTGCTTTCGCATTTGTTTTCTTGTTATTAATACATTTTAAAAAATTATTTTAAAATGGATAATATTATTCTAACTTTGGCTTGCCTAGCAAGTGAAATGTTAGGCACCATCACGGTCCGAAGGTGGGAATTTTGGGTCGTGACAGTATTATGTTTATGGACTTGTTGGCAGAGTTAGACGGGGTCCCGTGTGGCTCGAGTGAGTTTCGGATCACCCAGAGTTAAGTTCCAATTTGTGCTATCTGCTCTTCTGGTTTCCTTCTTCGACTACACGGAGAAGGACACACGTTCGCGATGAAAGAATTAGGTTAGGGAGATTTCGTTCTACGCGTTCGTACAAAGGAACTCGCAATCGCGATGCTATGGGCCACTGGCCATCGCGTTCGTGTGAGATGGTCCACGTTCGCGTAGAAGGCCTGGGCCTGGGCAAGTCAAATGCCCTTCGCGTTCGCGAAGGGAAGGTCGCGTTCGTGAAGGTTGGCGGGATCTGTGATTCGCGCTCGCGTGGGTATTCTCGCGATCGCATATAAGGTTTTTAAGGGCTTGGGAAACTTTGCCTTCGCGATCGCGAGGGCTTATTCGTGATCGCGAAGAAGGCAGGCCAAGGCAATGTTTTAATTAAATACAGGACATAGGCCATTTCTTTCATTTCATACATCTCTTGGCCGATTTTGGAGATTTTTAGAGAGGGATTTTCACCTAGCATCTTGAGGTAACTGTATTCTACATAATGTGAGTTTAATACATGGATTATGGGTACATTTTAACATGGAAATTGTAGGAATTTTTGTATTTTGATGAAAAACCTAGGTTTTGGTAAAAATGGGATTATACCACGAAAATGATTAAGGAATTGACTAGAAATTATATATTTGTATTCGTGTGGTTATGAGTAACATTTATTTTTAAAGAATTTCGAAATTCGAACACCTGGGCCCGGGGTGAATTTTAGGAAACCTTTAAATTGGATTGGGTAATCACTCTAGTAGTTAAATTATGAGCTTTTGAACACGTATTGATTACCTTATATGACTTTTGATTAGCTTCGGATTGCTCGAATTCGTTTAAGGAGTTCTAGTGAATTTAAAGAGCTGAATAATGGACTTAGAAGTGAGGTAAGTCTCTTGCCTAACCTTGTTAGAGGGAATGTATCCCTTTAGGTGTATTAATTGTTGTGTGCTACTTGTTGTGGGGAGCTACGTACGCACGAGGTGACGAGAGTCCGTACATAGCTATATTCATGTTATGTCCGGGTAGACATAGATTCATATCATGCCTTAGTTGTGCTATTTGTATTTATCCTGTGTATTGATTTCCTTGATTATGACTGAGATTCAGGATTATGAATAAGGATACTGATTTAGCCTCTTACTTTGAAAAAAAAGGGAAATGTTTGATGAACTTTGGATTCGTGTCTTCTCGACTTGCATGTGTTTCCACGAGAGAGGAAAATTTCTCTACTCTTATGGGATCAGGCCGTTCGCTTTGGCAGTATGGTAGCACTATTCTTATAAGATCAGACTGGTCGCCTTGGTAGTATTAAGTATCACTATTCCTATGGGATTTGGTTGTTCGCCCTGCCATATTCGTGCTTAATACTCGAGACTGGATTTGGCGGTATTGATTTGGTTTGATATAGATTCATGTTGGGAATTACTATAAATGTTTTTATCTGTTTTGTTGCTACTTGTTGTACATTTCATGTCTACTTTATGTATTTCTATTATTGTTTGACCACTAGTAAGTGCCAAGTGTAACACCCTGGAAAATTTCGAAGTACTTAAGTGTAAAGCCCGGTAAAATATGCAAAGAAAATAATGTTTCATGGTGCCAGAATAGGCTTACGTGTTTGAGGTCCATTATGCGACCGCATAATCACTCTGCGGGCCGCATAATGGCTGCATAAGTGAGCAGGAGAGGGCTATTCTAGAAGTAGCTATGTGGTCGACTATGCAACCGCATAACTGTTATGCGGTGCATTATGCTACCGCATAATAGTTATGCGGACCGCATAGTGACCACATACACATGCAGTTCTTTTGGCTATTTTGTAACCAATTATGCGACCGATATGCGGTCGCATATGCGACCGCAGAACCTGTTCCGGAGCTTCATTTTTGGGTTTTTAAAACCCAACCCTATTTCATTAAATACATGCTTTGGGTCATTTTTTAGCTATTATCTGACATTTTAGAGTGAGAGAGGGTGCCCTGGAGTGAGAAGGTGTTCTCCAATAATTGTTCTTCAATTCTTGCCCAAGTTTTGAAAGATTGAGAAGGGAAACTTACTAGGTCTTCATCCTAGAGGTAAGATTCTACACCCTAACCCTCAATTTTGAACTTTGTGTAGAAATGGATAATAAGCAAGAAAATTTCTGGTTAAGAGGGTTGGTTATTTTACATGCATATGTTATCAAGGGGTGTAGAAAGATTGTTGAGCTAAAAATGGTAAAGGTTGGGTTGTGGGATGTTGGAATCCTCCATAAAAGGATCTTAAAATCTTAATGCACATCTAGTATTTGATAAAATGCTCAAATGAGCTAGCACCATGATCATCTTCCTAATTTTGGTTTAATTTGTTATATTTTTAAAATAGATTGAATTTGCTAAGAATTTCAGAACATTTAGAGTGTAAGGAAGCTCAAGTGAGGTATGTTGGCTAAACTCTTCTTTAAGAGTTGTAATTCTCATTATCCTTGTGAGTTCCGAGATATTGATTATAAATCGAGTATTCCGATAAGTTTTGTAATGAAGATATATGTTCAATTCGTATTTCAAATTCTCTTATCATATTGCATTATAAATTGAGGATGTGTCCCAAACAATAGATTATGTATCCGCATGTTATAATTTCTAGTCATGATTTATGTGAAAGTTATTATGCCAAGTTGTGTAGAGATTGTGATTGTGATACACCTCCACCCGCATACATTGGGGTGAGGCGGCATGACCACTTTGTGTGGGGATTATGGTATTGAGAATGTGATTGTGATACACCTCCACCCGCATATAAACTGGGGTGAGGCGGCATGACCGCTTTGTGTGGGGATTATGGTATAGAGAGTGTGATTGGGATACACCTCCACCCGCATATAAATTGGGGTGAGGCGGCATAGCCGCTTTGTGTAGGAATTATGGTATTGTGGGACTGCACCTCCACCCGCTTACATTGGGGTGAGGCGGTACGACCGCTTTGTGTATAGTTTTGGTATTGTTGTGGCACCACCACCCGCATACATTGGGGCGAGGCGGCATAGCCGCTTTGTGTAGATTCTTGGTACTGTGGTTATACATCCACCTGCATACATTGAGGTGAGGCGGCGGGCCGCTTTGTGTGAAGATGGTTATGGAGGATCTCATCTTAAATCCTAAAAATGTTGTTGATAGCTTTTAATAAGCTTGCTATGGTTGAGACGGTTATCTATATTATACTATTGCCGCACTAGTCCATCATATTCATCTGGTATTTATGAATTCTTAAATTGGTGTTTAGTTTTCATACTAGTACTATTCGACGGTACTAACGTCCCTTTTGCCGGGGGCGCTGCATCTTTAAATGGATGCAGCTGGTTCCACAACAGGAGACATTGATCAATGATAACGGTACACCTTCTTCCCAGCTGACTTGGTAAGCCCCACTTCATTCCGGGGTCATGTATCTTTTGTACATTGTGTATTCGGTTTGAGGTATAGCCGGGGCCTTGTTGCCGGTATTATCATTGTACTCTTCTATATATAGAGAGACTCCGTAGACATAGTGTGGGTTGTGTATTGGTGCTGGGGAAAGACAAACTATGTTATGTTGTGGTTGTATTACTTGTCCATTTGAGAGTTTAAAAATGATAAAACTATTGGAAATGAATTGATATTGTAGACATGAACACATTTTCATTTAATTAATGATAACATGTATTATCTCTATTTGTGGATAAGTTTGGGTAGAATGAAATCTAACATGCTTGCTCAGTTGGGTTCACTCGGTTGAGCACCGGTCGAGCTCCTCGGTTTTGGGGCATGACACCAAGTCGACCCCTTGTCACAACTTCTGCGAGGTTAGACTAGATACTTACTGGGTACGTATTATTTTTTGTACTCACGCTACACTTCTGCACTAAATATGCAGGTACTGAGACATGTACTACCAGTAGTCACACACCGCACTTCCACAGAGACTTAGTGATGAGCTGCTTGCCTTGCTTGGATCTTCAGCAACAGAGTCTCCGTCTACCTTGTTTACGATTTTCGTCTATTATACTTCAGATAATGGTTGTATTAGTTTTGTATATATTCTCTAGATTGCTCATGCACTTATGGCACCGAGTTTTGGGGACTTTTAGCATTTATGTATTGTTATGCTTATTATTTCTATCACTATGGTTTATGTATTTCTCACTCTTATATTTTTTAGAAAGGAGTATGTACGGTTGCATGAAATCTTACTTATTTCGGTGTTTTAAAAGGAAACTTTTGTTTTTAAAAGTTAAAAGAGAAAATTAAAATGGAGGTTTACTCGTGGGCTTGCCTAGTGGTGGCGTTAGGCGCCATCGCGACCTATTATAAGTTTTGGGTCATGAAAATTTGGTATCAAAGCCTTAGTTTGACATAGGTCTCATGAGTCATGAGAAGGCATAGTAGAGTCTTGCGGATCGGTGCGGAGACATCCGTACTTATCTTCGAGAGGCTATAAGGTGTTAGGAAACCACTCTTTCTTTATCTCCTATTATGCAGTTGATATTGTGCTAAGTATTGTTCTATCACAGATGGTGAGAACGCATGCGGCAGATGTACCAGGCGATAGATGAGATTCTCCCTTCATTGCTAGAGGACGAGGTAGAGGCCGGGGGAGGGCTCCAGCTCCTATTAGAGGACGAAGGCGTCCTAGAGTTGCTCCCGTTGTACCACTAGTGGATCCAATGCAGGATCCTGTTATTGAGGAACAGGATGAGGCGCCTGCAGTTGAGCCAGCCCTGGAAGATTTCATGACTGCACCAGGACTTGATGATGTAAGCTAGTATATTTCCCGCAGACCCAGCCACATCTCAGGCAGAAGGGGGACCACAGACCCCTACCACTCAAGCTCTATGGCACACTGCTGCCGTTTATCAGACCCAAGTGCACTACCTGCGGGTGGGTCCATCCAGTTGTAGTGGCTATGCTAGAGCCGATACAAGGCATGACCATTGAGCAGTAGAAGCGACTGGACAAATGGACTAGGCTTCATCCCCCTAACTTTGGAGTGAGCAGTCAGAGGACCCACACGATTTCATTTACTGGTGCAAGAATAGGCTATGTAATATGGGGATATTGGAGTCCAACAGGGTGGACTTCGCCACCTTTCAGCTTCAAGGTAAGGCCCGCAAATAGTGGCAGGCCCACTTCCTTAGCAGGCCAGCAGGTTCACTTCTCTTGACTTGGGATCAGTTTACGCATCTGTTCTTGGAGAAGTACATACCACCTTCGTAGAGAGAGGAGCTTCGGGGTCAGTTAGAGTGACTCCGTCAGGCTCATATGACCGTGACCGACTACGAGGTGAGGTTCACTGACTTGTCTCGCCATGCATCTATTATACTCCCCATAGAAGCAGAGAGGGTGCGAAGGTTCATTGCCGGTCTGCTCCCTGAGATCTAGGTTTCTATGGCTCGTGAGGTAGATATGGGGACTCCCTTTCATCAGGTTGTGGATATAGCGCACTGGATTGACAATATCCACAACTGCAGTGGAGAGTTTGCGCTGAAGGATAGGCGGCCCCGGTAGTTTAGTTGATTCAGTGGTGCCCCGCCTGGGGGTAGAGGTTAGTTCATAAGGGGCCATTCTAGCAGGCCCATACATTCATCACCACGGCCTACTCGGAGTGCACCAGCATGACACCACCTTAATGATATTCCAAAGAGTACATACCATCTGCTAGCTATTCAAGGTTCGTCCAATGGGTATTCATGTCACGACCCAAACTGCTGGGCCGCGACGGTCACCCGGTACCTTACTCAACAAAGTACCAACGTAACATATATTCCTTGTCATACCGTCATGGGTAAGTAGGCCAGAAGGGCTGTCATGAGATAACCAAAATAAAACATAAGGGAATACTCGACATAGGACGACCCAACATGATATACAAATTTATACATGTGACATGCAGGCCTATAAGCCCGACATGATCATTTGTACACACAAACCATAGGCCGACAAGGCCATAGAAGTATCCATATACATGACCTCTGTCTACAAGTCTCTAAGAGTTCATAAATGCCATAAATGCCGGGACAGGGCCCCACCATACCAATCTATACTTGTGCAAAGCATACTGACCAAATAGGCAACTCCGGAGCAAGTAGAGTGCACCAACACCTTCCGCTTAGCTGATAGCCTACTAGGAGGACTGTCAACCTGTATATCGAGACCTGCGAGCATGAAACACAGTGTCCCAGGCAAATGGGATGTCAATACAAATAAAGTACCGAGTATGTAAGGCATGAAGGCAGTATATAAAGACATGAAAGAAACATGGAGTAAAGAACTCAACCTGTAAGTGTGAATAGCTCTATGAATCATGAAACATTTATAATGTCATGCATATGCATATAAATGTCATATCATGCATATGTATATACGTACATAACATCATCAAGCCTCTGAGGGCATCCCATCATATCATCTAGGCCTCTATGGGCAAAATCATCAACGTATACCAGCTGATCAGGTGGTGGGGCGTATATAATGCCGTAACCTTTTCCCATACCCCATATACATATAATATATACGTATATAACACCATATAGTCATGGGTCAATGTACATGTATAAATGAATGCTAATGAAGTACGTCAATAAGATCTCTCGTTCATAAGATCAATATGCCTTCGGATAAACTTTATCCACTTATGTATTTTTCAGACCCATGAACAGATGATATATTAATAGGACACATAGGAAATCAAGAATATAGGCACCCCTAGTACTTCAAAGAGTAGATTCATTTGTAAAAGTTCCGCATTCGCTCGTTTCATTTGTATCATATGGACCATGCCAAAAGGAAAGAAGCGATAATCTTAACATACCTCAAATTGTCAATGCGACTCAACAACAAGCTTACGACAACTATCGCGCCAACCTGATAACAAAGAAATACATGTACAACTTAGATGGCGCTAGTATATCATGCATATCAAACAATAACTCGATTCTAAAATAAAACGGGCAGCATTTTCCCTGATTTTACTACTCCCTCAAGCCTACTATAGGCGAGATACAAACACAATACAATCACCAACTCAAAAATAACCCAACTACAATTCGGGACCTTCAATACAACAAAAACCCTAAATATACCATAACTCACCCAATCAACAATTTATCAATTAGCCTAAAATTGCAACGGCGAGCGACTAGCCTACTACCCAACCACATGTGGTGTTTCTCCACGCCCTTCATCCTTCCAAACTCTATAAATCAGCAGCACAATAGGCCAACACGAGTGGACTACAAAATAGTCCACTAAAAGTGAAATAAATCGAACTCACAGCTTATGGGGGTTATCTGGTCGTTTTGTATGAAAAATGAAGAGAAAGACGATTTAAAACCTATATATATCAACTTTTGAAAAGTCAAAGAGGTGCTAGCTTGGCACCCTAGCATTGGCCCTTCTTCCGACGCTTATATTTTTTTATTCGAATGTCGTATGGACAAACAGTTAAGAGCGCTAGAAACTACATTCCAAGGCCTTAAATTTGGTTTATAATATGTCCCAAAAAGACCTCATATAACACACGAAATATATTGCTCAAAAAGGTTTAGTGACACACCTACTTATCACCTATGCACTATGCGTAGTCTCACGAAATGGCAAATATCTCTCTACTCCGATGTCATATCGACGAAACTAGATGCGTAGATATTCAATTTGATATGTGGATCATCTCGTAATTCAAAGTGTATTGGGAGAAAAGCTCCGCTACATTTGACCTAAGTTTAAGCACATTTATGAATGTAACTTGTCATGACTTTTGCCAACTTTTGTTCCATAACTCGCTTGACTTAAAATGTAACACATGAATATCATACGACTAAAATAACTCATAACACAACCTCATTATCATGTTAAGAACCCTAGTATCACCCTAAAAGTACATGTTATAGCATTCCCAACTTGTGGACATTCGACAAAACTTATTCTCTTCAATTTGTTTAGCTTCTAAGCCTTTCAACTTTCTTGGTACTTGTTATCCATGATCTTAAATATTTTTAACCTCCAAGGTAATATGATTAACTTACTTTATGTACTTTCAAAGATGATCTCATTTCTGAGCTTACATCAATTGACTTATGATGTATTCTCACGTACGAAAATATGGGGTGCAGCATTATTCGCCCTTTTCGAACATTCGTCCTCGAATGTTGACTGATGCGCCTATCATTCTCATAACCTATAGCTTTTATGAATACTTTAATATTGTCCTTGCCATCTAGGCAACTGTTCTATGAATAAATTCAAAGGTCAGGGCATTCCCCCCTTTAGGCATCTTTCTCACACCACGGCTTGTGGTCGGAATCCTTCCAATCTCGTCACTGTTGCTACCTTCTGTGTTTCAGCATGTATGACTCTATCCTTTTATGCGCGACTCTTCTCTCCTTTTTCCTCCAACTTTTAAACAATCTCTTGGCCTCACTTTGTGAACATATACAGAACTATGATAAGTTATCCCTCTGGGAATCTATAGGTGTACTGAAGTTGTTCGTTCGGTATTTTGTCGAACTTACAACTATTGCTATATCTTGTTTCAAAGCCTCGGTTATCTATGATTATGGCTTTACTACATCTACGTAGGTCATACTATACCATAAATCTTACTTCAGTTTATTATTACCGGGGTCTGCTACCCAACTCCAGGTTACTCTCTCGCTTCCTATCCTATATGTATAAATCCAAGTCCTTTAGTTCTTCTTCATTACTCTTCAATTTAAGAATGACGGACTAATCTCATCTCATACTTTGTAACTTTTATCCATCCATTGTTGATTCACCTTAATGTTGATCAATAATCTACCATTGATAACTTGAAACCTCTTACCTAATACATTATCACTAGGGCTCACATCTCATCGAGGAACATTTGAAGTGACTTGCCTAATCCACCAAGCGATGATACTATACTTCAATAACAGTATTTCATAGTATCCCAACGTGATTCATCACATGGGTTCTAATCCTGTGCAATTCATGAAATTCCTTTTGTCAAAATCATTACTCAATAAAAGGCCGTATGTATCACCATTACACCCTAATTTTACTACCAGGGCAGCATTTCATCTCTTTTAATTGCTCCTATTCTTAGACTCCTCTGAGTTCATTCTGGCTGTACCGAGCTTTCTATAACTTAGGAAAGCCACCAGCTCTGTTATTTTGATGGGTTTAATCCCGATGACTTACCTATTCTCGTCACCTTCTCACTCACTTTTTCTTTTCCTTACTCCTATCTACCAAAAACCTTGTCACTCTACCATGCTTTAGCATGCGATCTACACATATCTATTCATACTACTCGCAACCTTCCTTTAACTTGCTAGCACCATAGATTTCCTCCCGTGCCTCCTCAGTTGCCTTTAAACATAAGCAATTACTTTTCCTGATCGTTCTGCCACTTGTTTCATGAATACATGGCTTATCTCATTCCCCACGAATACTGGAATTTCCTGTAACGCATATGATCTCAAATATCACCTTTTGATTTTTTTCTTCTTCTTTATTAGCCACGATAGTGTGCCACTTTCTTATTGAGCGCATACAATGTTGTTGTGAAACTATTGTTACAAGACCATTTCTTCTTTATATCATGATGCTTAAGTTGAAGCCTTCTTCCTTATTTCCTCACCTTGTCTTTCTTTGTAATACTTAAGGGAGACCCTTTGACTCCTGTAAACCTGTGAGATTATTACATCGTATACCTGAAAGAATTTTTTTGACGTTCTTACTCGCCTATAATTATCTTTAATTAGATACCTCCACGCGCTTGTGCTCGCAGGGTTGCTTCTGAACTGAAATTTTTGACTGTCTTCCCAGTGGCACTGTCTTTTATTTTCATAAAACTTATACGTTACATTTAACAACCCTAACTTCTATCAGAATATTTCTTAAGGATTATGACATCATATATGCGAGACTGAATTTACTATGTTAGGGTTCACTACGTTTATCTTTCACAATCTGTTGATTTATCTGTATCCTCTTGTCTAGACATAACTAAGCTCTTCCTGAATCAACTACTAACTACTCGTTGGTCCATTCTCATATCTATATTATGCGTAATCTCTCTTGGGTTATGTCCTTTGTCTTAACTTACCCCTCGCACTAGCTTCTGATGTATCAAGTGTCCATTCGCACTTATTTATCAATAACATCCTGGCCGGGAACTCTTATTTCCTCTCCTGGCATCGTGCTTGCATAATATTCTAGAGTCGTGACATATCTGTAGGAGCTGAATAAATGCAACCTCTTCCCTTTCGCCCTTTTACCATATTCTTTCTTTACCATTCCATAGTTACCTGAACCACTTAACTCCGATTTAATACCACATCACACCCTCTTCCCCCATTTAGGGGAGAACTAAGCTTTAGTGCTACGGCGATCTACCTATAGATGTTTTACGTCTTCATCTTTGGAATATTTTCACATCATCAATAACCCTTACTCGCCTTACGGTAACCCTTATGTGCCTGGGATAACTGAATTCCTTATGCACAAGGGCGACACCTAGTGTAACTGGCAAGCCTAGTCCTTTAAGCTTAACTCTGCTCACAGTGCTTGCTTTAGGGAAGCGTCTTCCTGAATGACGTTTAAAGTTTATTTTGGTGTTGTCCATTCTATTATTGTCGGAACACAATCTCTGAAATTCTCACGATCTCTGAAATTCTGTAGGATTGACTTTAGGGCTTATACTCTTGTATTGTTTCAAGGCTTGTCTCCTGTTGTCTTTTCCTTCACTTCACTATAGACTCTGACATTCTGTCAGATTTTGATTTACCGTTATCACCCATTTATCACATCTATCCCATAATGCTTTATTTACTCTCTTCTTATTCTCATACTAATATTTCTGTCTATCACTTTATTCTGAAAAAATTCAACAAAACATTCTTTCACTTTTAGCTCCCCTTGCTTTATCTCACTGGCTTTCTGGGTCGCCTAACATTTTTTTTCCTAGGGGCAGGAGTCATACTAAGGTAAATATTTATCCCTTCTAGAATTCCACTGCCTATCTTCTAAAATTTCTGAATATTCTAGTATTCATATATAACTGTACTAGTATAGAGTGCACCATCTAGGTGTCTCACAAGGAGATCTATTACCACGTTTGCACTATCCTTCAGAAATATTAGCTAATGATAATGATCCATCCACAATTTTGGGTTACTCTAACCCCAGCTGGATCTTGATAACCAATTCTTCTCTTAAACTATGTATGTTAGCTTCCATAGGGCATAACTGAGATGGGTGTGGCCAATTGTACATACCTTTGTTACTGTTCAAGGTAACTCAGAATGCTTATATTTCTCTACCTGAATTGTAAATACTAATAATCTTCACTAACTGGGTACCTCGTATCATTCTTCGCCTTTCTTCTTTTACTTGTTGAAACTTATATCTACCTTCTAATTTTCTTGTTGCTTTTTACCAAAGGGGTGGATAGATATTCATGCCTTAGGGTTCCTTATCAAGAAGCTTACACATCTTAGTACACGCATGATCTGCTGAAGACCTTACATTTACTCATCATAAGCATGATGCAAAATCGAGTTCCTCTTACTCAACTCATCCACAACCATATTCAATCTCTTACCGACTGTCATTCTGGATGTAGGTATCGTTGTATTACAAATAAAATAGAATTTAGGAGTTTGAATTCTTACAACCGAGCTCTACCACACGATCTAGAGTAAGAAGAAAGAGTAATAGTCCTAAATGCCCTGTAGCCTCCTGCTTATAAGTGTGGTGCACAACACACCCATAAAAAAGACTCTACTAGACACGGCTTGTACACTTCCCAGGACAGACCTGCTCTGATACCACTTTTGTCACGACCCAAACCGCAGGACAGAACTGCTCTGATACCAACGTAACATATCTTTCTTATCATACCGTCATGGGTAAGTGGGCCAGAATGGCCGTCATGAGATAACCAAAATAAAACATAAGGGAATACTCGACATAGGACGACCCAACATGATATACAAATTTATACATGTGACATACAGGCCTATAAGGCCTACATGAGCATTTGTACACACAAACCATAGGCTGACAAGGCCATACAAGTATCCATATACATGAACTGTGTCTACAAGCCTCTAAGAGTACATAAACACCAAAAATGTCGGGGTAGGGCCCTGCCATACCAATCTATACATGTCCAAAGCATACTGACCAAATAGGCAACTCCGGAGCAAATGAAGTGTACCAATACCTTCCGCTGAGCTGATAGCCTAATTGGAGGACTGTAAACCTATCTATCGGGACCTGCGCGTATGAAATGCAGCGTCCCCAAGAAAAAGGGATGTTAGTACAAATAATATACCGAGTATTTAAGGCATGAAAGCAATATATAAAGACATGAAACAAACATGGGGTAAAGAACTCAACCTATAAGTATTAATAGCTCTGTGGATCGTTAAACATTTATAATGCCATGCATATGTGTATAAATGTTATATCATGCATAGGTATATGCGTACATAACACCATCAAGCCTCTGAAGGCATCCCTTCTATTACACCTCACAGTATTACGTTGATGTTACACTCCGTAGTATTACGACGATGCTACACCCCGTAGTATTGTACGTTGGATTTGTCGTAAGATAACTGACATCAGTTCAAGGACAAGATTATTTTGAGGTTATAAGTATTTATATTATTTATAACAGGTGATAAGTAAGTACCGTGAAGGTTAGAGTGTAAGCGAATCGAAGAAAATGAGTTTCGTCAAAATTTGACAATTTGGGATAAAATACGGTCCAAGATATAATACCCCGTATTTTTGGACTAGTGTCATACAAGGTACCATACGACCATGATAGTAAGGTGTATAAAGTATGTTAAAAGTGATTAGTATTTTAAGTAATTTGAGATAATTCTTAATTAAGTGGATAATATATAAATTATTGATTTTTAGTGGGAGGTTAACAAGGTAATTGATTTTGGTGGATAAGCTTAAAGAGATATCACCCTCAACGTAGAAGCAAGGGGATTTAAGAATCAATGACTCTTTGGTGTATATAATTAGGTGGCATATTTAGAGATTTTTGGGCAAGATAATCCCCAAAAGTGGGACCCACAAACCTCAAAGATAAGAGATTTTCATACATCATTTAAAAGGGATGTGCATGTTGGTTAAGTAACGGATAAAGCCTCCAAAATAATTCATATGAAACTTCTTAATACTATAGAAACGTAAGATTTGCGATTCTAAGGAAGTACGGTGTAATATTTCTCAAGAATATCATACGGATTTTTTCCTATTTCGATCTCGCCGTTATGTGTTTCGTCGCGATTGGCGTGTGTTAGAGGGATTGTTAAGAGAATCGGCTCAGGTATTTTAAGTCTATCCCTTATTTCATTTTAGCATGATCCATATGATACAACGAAACGAGAAAACGTGCAACTTTCATAAATGACTCTTCTATTCATAGAAGTACTAAGGGTGCATATATTATTGATTCCCCACGTGTCCTATTATTATATCATATGTTCATGGGTCTTAGAAAATACTTAAGTTGATAAAGTTTATCCGAAGGCATATTGATCTTATGACATTTCGAGAAATTTTATTAACTTACTTCTTATGGGAAAAGGTTATACGTTGATGATTTTGCTGGTATACCTGATCAGCTGGTATACATTGATGATTTTGCTCACAGTGGCTGAGAGGCTATGATGGGATGCCCTCAGAGGCTTGATGATGTTATGTACGCATATACTTATGCATGACATGACATTTATACGCACGTGCATGACATTATAAATGTTTCAGGATTCACAAAGTTTTTTAGACTTACAGGTGGAATTCTTTACTCCGCATTTCTTTTATGTCTTTTATGCACTGATTTTCATGCCTTACATACTCAGTACTTTATTTGTACTGATGTCCCTTTTGCCGGGGGACGCTGTATTTCATGCCTGCAGATGCCGATAGACAAGTTGAGAATCCTCCAAGTAGGCTATTAACTCAGTTGATGGTGTTGGTGCACTCCATTTGCTCCAGAGTTGCCTATTTGGTCAGTATGATTTGGACATATTGATTGGTATGGCGGGGCCATGTCCCGACCTTTATGACATTTATTTACTCGTAGAGGCTTTTAGACATATGTAATGTATATGGATATTTGTATGGACTTGTCAGCCTATGGTGTGAGTATACAAATGATCATGTCGGCCTTATAGGCCCGTATGTCATATGTATAAGTCGATACATCATGTTGGGTTGTCCTAAGTCAAGTATTTCCCTAATGTTTTATTCTAGTTATCTCACGATAGCCTTTCTGGCTCATTTATCTATGATATTATGATACGACAGATAAGTTATGTTAGTACTCAGTTGAGTAAGATATCGGGTGCCCATCGTGGCCCATCAGTTTGGGTTGTGACACCATCATATCATCTCGGCCTCTGTGGTCAAAATCATCAACGTATACCAGCTAATCAGGTGGTGCTACGTATATAATGCCGTAAACTTTTCCCATACCCCATATACATATAATATATGCGTATATAATTCCATATGGTCATGGGTCAATGTACATGCATAAATGAATGCAATGCATAATGAAGTAATCGAATAAGATCTCTCGGAATGTCATACGATCAATATGCCTTCGGATAAACTTTATCCTCTTACGTATTTTTTGAGACCCATGAACAGACGATATAATAATAGGACACATGGGGAATCAATAACATAGGCACCCTTAGTACTTCTAAGAGTAGAGTCATTTGTTAAAGTTCTGCGTTCGCTCGTTTCTTTTGTATCATATGGATCATGCCAAAAGGAAAGAAGGGATAGCCTTAACATACCTCAAGTTGTCAATGCAACGCAACAACAAGCTTATGAAAACTAATGCACCAACCCTATAAGAAAGAAATACATGTACAACTTAAATGGCGCTAGTATATCACGTATATCAAACAATAACTCGATTCTAAATTAAAACGGGCAGCATTTTCCCTGATTTTACTGCTCCCTCAAGCCTACTATAGACGAGCTACAAACACAATACATTCAACAACTAAAAAACAACCCAACTACAATTCGGGACCTTCAATACAACAAAAACCCCAAATATACCATAACACACCCAATCGATAAGTTATCAATTATCCTAAAATTGCAACAACGAGCGACCAGCCTACTACCCGACCACATGTGGCATTTCTCCACGCCCTTCATGCTTCAAAACTCCAAAAATCAGAAGCACAATATACCAACACGAGTGGCCTACAAAACAGTCCACTAAAAGTTAAATTAATCGAACTCACGGCTTCTGATCACCGTCCCGTGAGTTCTAACTATTAGGAAACTAATTTATCAACCTTCCATGATATTTAAAAGCTTAAATAAAGAAATAATACGGTTTCTTAACTATGAAATACATTCCAAAAATCAAACTACGAAGAAAAGAGAGAGGTGGTATAGCGATACTTATGTTGTATGGATCGTTCTAATGTTATCGCTTTTTGATTTCGTACCCGGAATGTTAATCTTCTTTGAAACCCTTGTAGAGAGCTTAAGGGTAAGTTTATGGGGGTTGGCCCTTCTTCCAACGCTTATATCTTTTTATCTGGATGTGATATGAATGAACAGTTAAAAGCATTGTTAACTAAATTCAAAGAACATATATTTCCTATATAATATGTGCCAAAAATACCTCATATAGCACACCAAATATATTTCTCAAAAAGCATCAGTGACACACCTACTTGTCACATAAGCAGTCTGCGCAGTCTCACGAAACTGCAAATATCTCTCTACTCCTATGTCGTATTGACAAATGGTCTAATGAGTTAGAAACGAGACTCACATATATTCAATTTGATATGTGGATCATCCCGTAATACAAAGTATACTGGGAGAAAAGCTCCACTACATTAGACCTAAGTTTTAGCACATTTATGAATATAACTTATCATGACTTTTGCCAACTTTTGTTCCACAACTCGCTTGACTTAAAACTGTAACACACGACTATCATACGACTAAAGTAACTCATAACATAACCTCCTTATCATGTTGATAACACCTAGTATCACCCCAAAAGTATATGATATAACATTCCCAACTTGTCGACATTCGACGAAACTTATTTTCTTCAATTTGTTTAGCTTTCAAGCCTTTCAAGCCTCTTGGTACTTGTTATCCATGATCTTAAATATTTTTAACCTCCAAAGTAACATGATTAACTTACTTTATGTACTTTCAAAGATGATCTCATTTTAGAGCTTACATCAACTGACTTATGACGTATTCTTATGTACTAAAATATGGGGTGTAATAATTTGTCTTATCAGGGTCAGACTTCAGGTCAGCAGTCCACTAGTCCGAGGGGTTGTTTTGAGTGTGAGGAGTTTTGCAACATGACGAGGTTTTGTCCCAATCTCCGGGACAAGGTCGTGCAGCAGGACCATCAGCCCATGATTACCGCACCAGCTACCACACCGCCCGCCCGCCTGCCTGGCCAGAGGTGGAGGGCAGGTGGGTGGGGGTCGCCCTAGAGGTGGAGGCCAGTCGCCTCTGATGTAGTAATCACAGGTACTATTTTGGTCTACCATAGGGATGCCTCGGTATTTTTTGATCCAGGGTCTACTTATTCTTATGTTTCTTCTCTATCTGATCCTTATCTAGATGTATCTCGCGAGTCCTTGGGTGTTCCTCCATATGTGTCCACGCTAGTGGGTGATTCTATTATCGTAGATCAGGTCTACCAGTCCTGCTTGGTGACTTTTTGTGTTTATGAGACCAGAACGGATATTCTATTGCTCGATATGGTTGATTTCAAGGTTATCTTGGGCATGGACTAGTTGTCTCCATACCATGCCATTTTTGATTGCCATGCCAAGAGTGTCAACTTGGCGATGCCTGAGTTGCCCAGATTAGAGTGGAGGGGTTCATCTGTTGGTACTTCCACTCGAGTTATTTCTTTTTTTATGGCTCGACATATGGTCGAGAAGGGATGTTTGGCCTATTTTGCCTTTGTTCGGGATACTACTACAGAGACTCCTGCAATAGATTCAGTGCTGGTGGTACGATAGTTTTTCGATGTATTTCTTGCTGATCTATCAGGTATGCCACCGGATCAAAATATCGATTGGGACATTGACTTCGTGTCAGGCACCCAGCCTATTTCTACTTTTCCTTATCGCATGGATCCAAAGGAGCTGAGGGAGTTAAAGGAGCAGCTTCAAGAGTTTGTTGAGAAGTGGTTCATCAGACCGAGTGTGTCGCCTTGGGGCGCACCAGTGTTATTTGTAAAGAAAAAGGATGTGCATTGATTACTGCCAGTTGAACAAATTCACCATCAAGAATAAGTACCCGTTATTACGTATTTATGACTTGTTTGACCAGTTACAGGGTGCCAGGGTGTTCTCTAAGATCGACTTGAGATCCGGATATCATCAGCTGAAGATTCGTGCTTTGGATGTTTCGAAGACAGTTTTCTGTACTAGGTATAGGCACTATGAGTTTTTAGTGATGTCCTTCGGCTCGAGTAACGCCCCGGCGGTGTTTATGGATTTGATGAATCAGATTTTCATGTCGTATCTTGATATATTTGTCATTGTTTTCATTGATGACATACTGATCTACTCGCGTAGTATGGATGAGCACGAGCAGCATTTGAGGTTACTACTTTCAGACCTTGCGGGAAAAGAAGCTATATGCTAAGTTCTCCAACTGCGACTTCTGGATTGACTCCATGGTTTTCTTGGGGCATGTTGTATTAGGTGAGGATATTAAGGTGGATCCCAGGAAAATCGAGGCAGTATAGAGTTAGCCTCGTCCTACCACAGCGATCAAGATCGGGAGTTTTTTGGGGTTAGCAGGTTATTATCGTCGGTCTGCGGAGGGTTTCTCGTCTATTGCAGCTCCTTTGACTAGATTGACCCAGAAGGGTGTTCTATTCAGATGGTCTGATTATTGCGAAGCAAACTTCAAAAGCTCAAGACTTCCTTGACTATAACACTGGTGTTAGTGTTTTCCTCTAGTTAAAGGATGTATATTGTGTATTGCGATACTTCACGTGTTGGCTTGGGTTGTATATTGATGTAGGAGGGGCGAGTTATTGCATATGCTTCGCGTATGCTAAAGCCTCACGAGAAGAATTACCTCGTACATGATTTGGAGTTGGCCATGCTAGTTCATGCTCTCAAGATCTAAAGGCATTATCTGTATGGGGTGTCCTGTGATTTTTACACCGATCACCACAGTTTGCATCATTTTTTAAGCAGAGGGATCTTAATTTGAGGCAGCGCAAGTGGCTTGAATTACTGAAGTATTATGATATCACTATCATTTATCATCCGGGCAAGGCAAATGAGGTTGCGTATACCTTGAGCAGAGAGGCCGAGAGTATGGGTAGTTTGTTTTTGGACATTCGCTCCTTGGCAAACAGACTTCAGAGGTTGGATAATTCAGAGCCCAGATGAGTTCTTGCATATGTTGTGGTTCAGTCTTCATTATTTGAGCGGATCAAGGCTCGTCGGTATAATGATCCGCACTTGCCGGTTCTTAGAGAGACGGTAGTATAGGGTGATGCCAAGGAGGTTACTATCGGTGAGGATGGTGTTCTGCGACTCCAGGGTCTCCTATGTGTTCCAAATGTTGATGTCTTGAGGGAGAAGATTCTAGAAGAGGCACACAGTTCTCAGTATTTTATTCATCCAGGTGCTACGATGCCTGAGGCAGCATTATTGGTGGTGGCGAATGACGAAGGACATAGTTGAGTATGTAGCGAAATGTCTAAATTGCTAGGATTTTAAGTGTGAGCACCATAGGCAGGTGGCCTACTCTAGTAGATGGTTATACCAGAGTGGAAGTGGGAGCGCATCACTATGGACTTCGTAGTTGAGCCGCCGCGGATGTTGAGGAAGTTTGATTCCTTTTAGGTCATTGTCGATAGGCTGACCTAGTCGACACACTTTATTCCGGTTGTGACTACTTACACATCAGAGAGATTGGCCCAGATTTACATACATGAGAATATCTAGTTGCACGGTGTGCTTATTTCCATCATTTCTGGTAGAAGCCTCAGTTTATTTCACATATCTTGAGAGCAGTACAGAGTGAGTTGGGTACTCGGGTAGAGCTTAGCACAGCTTTTCATCCGCAGATCGACGGGCAGTCGTAGTGGACAATTCAGATTCTGGAGGATATGCTCAGAGCGTGTGTGATTGACTTTAGAAGGTAGTGGGATTGATTATTGCTCTTTGCCGAGTTTGCTTATAACATAATTTATCAGTCAAGCATTGAAATGGCTCCATTTGAGGCTTTATATGGTCGGCGATGTCGTTCGTCCATCGGATTGTTGGAGCTCGGTGAGGCTAGGTTATATGGCACTGATTTAGTGAGGGATGCCTTGGAGAATGTAAAGTAGATTCTACAGCGACTTCGCGCAGTACAGTCCAGACAGAAAAGTTACGGGGATCAGAAGGCGCGTGATTTATCATTTATGGTAGGCGAGAAGGTTCTCTTGAAGGTCTCGTTAATAAAGGATATCATGAGGTTTGGAAAGAAGGGAAAGCCAAGTCCAAGGTTTATCATCCCATTTAAGGTGTTGAGCTGAGTTATGGAGGTTGCTTATAAGCTTGCTTTGCATCCCAGTCGATCGGGAGTTCATCCAGTCTTCCATGTGTGTATGCTCCAGAAGTACCATGCCGACAGGTCGCATGTATTAGATTACATCATGGTTCAACTAGATGAAAGTTTGGGTTATGAGGAGGAGCCAACTGCCATTATTGACAGGCAGGTTTGCCATTTTAGGTCTAAGAAGATTTCTACCGTAAAGGTCCAGTGGAGGGGGACACCAGTCGAGTAGGCAACTTCGGAGACCGAGGAGGACATGCAGAGCAAATATCCATGCTTATCAAGCATTCCCGATATGATTCTCGACCCGTTCGAGGATGAATATTTATTTAAGAGGTAAAAAATTAATGACCCAACCGGTCGTTTTGCTTTCTAGATCCCTGTTTTCCTAATTAAGACTTCCCGTATGTGTTTTTACTGTTTTATGACTTGCGGGCATGGTTGGTTCGGGTTTGGAAGGGTTCGGGTTGAAATCAGAATTTTGGATGGTTCTAGGATTTGATGGTTCCAATTAATTCGTATGATGAATTTGGACATGGGCGTGTCTTTAGATTGGGTTTCGGGTGATCTGGGAGCGTTTCAGCGCATAATATTTAAAGTTGGCACATTGAAGGTTTTCAAGTTCTTTAAATTTGGTTTGAAGTAGACTTTGGTGTAATCGAGGTCAGTTTGGGATTCTAAGCCTGGGAATAGTTCTGTATGGTTATTTTTGACATGTACGCAATATTTGGCATCATTTTGAATTGTCTAAGTATGATTCGATGCGTTCTGAGCTAGTTGAAGAAGTTTGAAGTTCATAAGTTGATCAATTTGGTTTTGGGATGCGACTCTTAGTTTCGATGTTGTTTTACGTGTTCTGAGGGTTTGAGCAGGTCCATATTATGTTTATGGAGTTGTTGGTGCAGTTGGGCAGGGTCCCGGGTGGCTCGAGTGAGTTAGAGTAGTTCAAATTTCTGCTATTTGTTGTTCTAGTTTCCTTCTTCGTGAACGCGGAGAAGGCCACGCATTCACGATGATGGAATTGGGCTGAGGAGATTCCATTCTACGCGTTCTTCAAAAGGAACTTGCGATCGCGATGCTCTAGGCCACTGGCCATCGCGTTCGCATGAGATGGTTCGCGTTCGTGTAGAAGGCCTAGGCTTGGGGGCTGGGCAAGTCAAATTCCCTCCGTATTCGTGAAGGTTGGCGGGTCTGTGCTTCGTGTTCGCATGGATCTTCTAGCGATTGCGTGGAAGGTTTTCGAGGGCTTGAGAAGCTTTGCCTTCGCGATTGCGAGGTCTTATTCGCGATCGCGAAGAATGGAGGCCTGGGTAGTGTTTTAATTAAAAACGGGACTTAGGCCATTTCTTTCATTTCACACATCTCTTGGCCGATTTTGGATATTTTTAGAGATGGATTTTCACCTAGCATCTTGATGTAAGTGTATTCTACACAATGTATGTTTAATACATGCATTATGGGTAGATTTTAACATGGAAATTTTAGGAATTTTATTATTTTGTTGATAAACCTAGGTTTTGGTAAAAATGAGATTAGACCACGAAAAATGATTATGGAATTGAGTAGAAATTATATATTTGTATTCGTGAGGTTATGGGTAACATTTATTGACGAATATTTCTAGAATCCGGGCACGTGGGATGGGTAATTACTCTAGCAGTTAAATTGTCACGACCCAAACCGATGGGCCGCGACGGGCACCCAGTGCCTTACTCAACCGAGTACAAATGTTACATATCATTCTTATCGTACTGTCATTGGCAAATGGGCCAAACAGGCCATCATGGCTAACCAGAATAAACATAAGGGAATATCCAATATAAGATGACCCAATCTGATAAAAACAACTTATACATGTGACATAGGGCCTATAAGACAAATATTACACTTAACATAGGCCGATAAGGCCGTACAATCTTTCACGTACACGATATATGTCTACAAGCCTCTAAGGATACATAAATGTCATAAAAGTCAGGACAGAGCCCCGCCATACCAATCAACACATGTCCTAATCATACTGACCAATAGCAACTCCGGAGCAAATGAAGCGCACCAACATCTTCCGCTGAGCTGATAGCCAATTTGGAGGACTTTCGACCTGTCTATCGGGACCTGCGGGCATGAAACACAACATCCCCAGGAAAAAGAGACATCTGTACAAATAATGTACCGAGTATGTAAGGAATGAAAATCAGTAAACAATAGTCATGAGAATAACAATAGTCATGAGAAAAACATGGAGTAAAAGACTCGACATGTATGTCTGAATAACTCTGTAAATCATTAATATTTACAATGTCATGCATATGCGTATAAATATCATACCATGTTTAGGTATATGCATTCATAACATCATCAAGCCTCTGAGGGCATCTCATCATATCATCTCGTCTACTGTGGGCAAATCATCAACGTATACCAGCTGATCAGGTGGTGGTGCGTATATAACGCCATAACCTTTTTCCATATCTCATATACATATAATATACACGTATATAACGCCATCTGGTCATGGGTCAATGTACATGTATAAACATGAAATGCATAAGAAATACATTACTAAGATTTCTCAGAATATCATAAAATCAATTTGCCTTTCGGATAAACTTTATCAAATACGTATTTTTCTGAGACCCATGAACAGAAGATATAATAATAATTCACATGGGGAATCAAGAATATAGACGCCCCTAGTACTTCTATGAATTGAGTCATTTATGAAAGTTGCGTATTTTGCTCGTTTCATTTGTATTATTTGGATCATGCCAAAAAGAAAGAAGGGATAGCCTTAACATACCTGAGACGATTCTCTTGACAATCTCTCTAACATATGTCAATTGCGACAACACGTAATGGCGGATCGAAGTAGGGAAAATCCGTATGCTATTCTTTGAGAAAGATTGCACCGTACTCCCTTAGAATTGCAAAATCCTGTTGCCATAATATTACGTAGTCTCGTATGGTTTTTGTAGCAAAATTCACGTTGCTAACAGTTTTTTTGAATAAGTTGCTATAGTATTGAGTAATATAACTCATATGAATGTTGCTGAAGGAAATCGTTTCTTGTAGCTTTTTCCATAAGTATCTCAATTTGCTATTTTGAGAGATCTTTGTTCCAATTGCTAATCTTGTTGAAGATACTATGAGAATCTTGTTGAATTGCTAATCTTGTTGAAGACACCATGAGAATCTTGCTGAAAATTCTTATGAAAATCTCACGTTACATATACTCTCTCTTTTAAGTTTGAGATGACTTTTGTTAGAATTGATATGGGCCCCACCTTATGTAATGGATTAACCACATACCCTTAATCTTGCCACATAAGACCTATGACTTAAGTGTTATAAGGTTTGGGATAGCTTGCTGCCACGTGGGGTTCTATTTATCCAAAGATTCTTAATTAATCTCTCACTAAAAATCTTTAATTACCCAATTATCCACATAATTAAGAATTATCTCAACTTACTTAAAATACTACTCAGTTTTAACATACCTTATACACCTTACTATCATGGTCATGTGGTACCTTGTATGGCACTAGTCCATAAATACGGGGTATTATAACTTGGACCGTATTTTATCCCAAATTGCCAAACTACGACGAAACTCATTTTCTTCGATTTGCTTACCCTCTCTCCTTCACGAATTTACTCATCACTTGTTTGAAATAGCATAATACTTATAATCTCAAAATAATCTTGTCCTTGAAGTGATGTCAATTGCCTTATGACAAATTCAACGTACAATACTACAGGGTATAACATCGTCGTAATAAAATACTGCGGAGCGTAATATCGATATAGTACTGCTGGGCGTCACATCATTCCCCCATTCCCCCCATTTGGAACATTCGTCCTCGAATGTTGACTGATGCACTTATCATTTTCATAACCTATTTCTTCTGAATACTTTAGCATTCTCTCCTTGCCATCTAGGCAACTGTTTTGTGAATAAATCCAAAGGCCAGGGCATTCCCTTCTTTAGGCCTCTTTCTCATACCACGACTTGTAGTCAAAATTCTTCCAATCTCGTAACTGTTGCTTCCTTCTATCATGTAGCCTGTACAACTTTTTCCTTGTATGTGCGCCTATGCGACTCTTCCCTCCAGCTTTTTCGTCCAGTTTTTAGCCAATCTCTAGGGCTTACCTTGTAAACATATACAGAGCTTGACAAGATATCCATCTAGGCATCTATAGGTATACTGATGTTCTTCGCTTGGTACTTTGTCGAACTTACGAATATTGCTATATCTTATTTCATAGGCACGATTATCTATCCGCATGCATTTACTGCATCTCTGTGGATCATACTATACTATAACTCTTACTTCGATCTATCGTTACTGAGGTCTGCTACCAAACTTTCATTGCTTATCCCATATGTATACATCAAAGTCCTTTAATGATTCCTTATTACTATCCATCTTAAGAATGGCGGCCAAATCTCATCTCATACTTTGTGAGTTTTGTCCATTCATTGTTGATTCACTTCAATATTGATCTACAATCTACCACTGATAACTTTAAACCTCTTACTTAATCACTAGGGCTCACGTTGCATCATGGAACATTTGAAGTGGTTTTCATGATCCACCTGGGGGCGATACGATACTATACTTCCATAATTGTATTTCATAGCATCCCAACATGAATTACCTTACGTGGGTATTTTAATCCTGTACAATTCATGAAATCATTACTCAATCGAAGGCCTAAACGTCATCCTTTATTTATCATAATTTCACCTTCATTTTACTACCAGGGCAGCATTCCATCTCTTCAAAATGCTACTAGTCATAGACTCCTTTGAGTTCATTCAGGCTATACTGAGCTTTCTATAACTTAGAGAAATCATAAACTCTCTTATTTTCATGGGCTTAATCCTAAGGACTTATCCATTCTCGTCACCTTCTCACTCACCCTTTCTTATCCTTACTTCTGTCTTCCTAAAACCCTGTCGCTTTATCATACTTTAGCTTGTGACCTACACATATCTATTTATACTACTCACAAACTTCCTTCAACTTGCTTGCATCATAGGTTTTCTTATGTCATCCTGGAACATCAAGCGAGACATCACAACGTCTTTAATTCTTCTTTAATCTCTTAATTAGACCTCTCGATACTTAGAAACCATAGGTTGGAAGATATGCCACTGACGACTCCGCTACTATTCCTGGATACTGAATCCTAGTGCTTCTAACCTTCTATCTATAGTATGGATTATTCGCAACCTTCTGTATTTGAGTATCTCGTACGTTGTTCACCTTTACCTTACATCCCTTAAAATATCACATCATGTCTTCTATCTCTTTCATAACATCGCTTTAGCACAGGTATAATTCACATCCACAACTTGAAGCTCTATTATAATACTTGCACCTCTGTTGCATACACAGTCCGGTGAGAGCGTCATACTGACTTCTTATAAGGCTGGTAGTCTTCTGATTGGCTTTATCGTAGAGCCGTTATAGAATATGGCTATTGTATTGTCTCTCTTGTACCTCTGATATTTAAGAGTGATCCTACAATGTTCGCAATCGCGAGGTCTATAATTTTCTGGGTCCAATAATCAAACTCCTGATTTACTTAGTTGGTGTAATTCTTTAGTTTCCTCTTCCCTCTGATCAACCTTTACGTAGGCTTAAGCTATCTTCCGATCTGCGGCTCATGGTGTTATTACTTTAGCCTTTCATAGACGCTATGGAATATCACTGGTACCATCTTCTAACAATTTAATCCCTTGTCCATCACCTGGACTCAATTCATTCTTTTAACTTGTAACGGAGTCTTCTACAACTGTATGATTGTCAACATACATGTTGCATGGATAATACTCCAAAATCTTGAGTGCGCTCATAATGTAACTAACTCCGGATCATTGATCGAATAATTCCTTTCGTTCCATCTCAGCTTTTTTTAAATGTAAGCAATTACTTTTCCTGGTCTTTCTGCCCCCTTGTTGCGTGCATACTTAGCTTATCTTAGTTCCCATGTATGTCGGAATTTTGTGCAATTCATATGGTCTCGAATAATACTTTTGGTTTCATTTCCCTCTCATTAGCCACGCTAGGTGCCACTTCCTTATGGAGTGCATACAATGTTGTTGTGAGACTGTTGTTACAAGACCATTTCCTCTTTTGGTCACTGTGCTTGTGTTGAAGCCTTATTCCTTATTTCCTCAGCTAGTCTTTCGTTGTAGTATTTAGGGAGACCTTCTGGCTCTTGTAAATTTACAAGCTTATCACATTGTATACTTGACGGAATTTTTAATGTTCTTCCCCGCCTATAATTATCTGTAGTTACTTATTTCCACGCCTTTTTGCTTGTAGGGTTGCTTCTGAACTAATATTTTGACTGTCTTCCCAGTGGCATTCTCTTTTATTTACCTTTAACTACCCTAACTCCTATCTGAATATTTCTCAAGGATCACGATGTCATATCTGCGAGACTGAATTCCCCATGTTGGGGTTCACTATGTTCGTCTTGCACAATCTGTTGATTTGTCTGTGTCCTCTTGTTTAGCCATAACGAGGCTCTTCCTGAATCAACCACTAACTACTCGTTGGCCCATTCTCATATCAATATTCCGCGTAATCGTTTTTGGGTTATTTCCTTTGTCTTAACTTACATCTCGCACCGGTTCCTTATCTATCAATAACATCTAGGGTTGGAACCCTTACTTCCTCTCCTTGACGTCGTGCTTTCATAATGTTTTGGAATCATAGCATATCTGTAGGATTTGAATGAGTGAAATCCCATCCCTTTCTCATTTTTATCGCATTCTTCCTTTACAATTCCATAGTTACTAGAACCACTAAATTCTGACTTAATGCCACATCACACCATATCCCCCCCCCCCGCTTCCTTAGGGGAGCACTAAGATTTAGTGCTACGATGATCTGCGTATAGTTGTTTTACCTTCTCATCTTTGGCATCTTTTCACATCATCGATGATCCTTACTCACCTCGCGGTAATCTTTCTGTAGCAAGGATAACGAAATTCCTCACTCACAAGGGTGACACTTAGTGTAACCGGCACATATAGTCCCTTAAGCTTAACTTTACTCACCTTGGTTTCTTTAGGGAAGCGTCTTCTTGGATGACCTTTAAAGGGTATTCTTCTGTCGTCCATTCTATTATCGCCGGGACGCAATCTCTAAAATTCTCATATTGCCAACTATTACTTAGTCCCTAGTTATGTTTAGTTTATATTCTTCATCAGTCCATGCTGATTTATAATTACTCTAGGGTCTATTTTACCTTTTGGTAATCTCGTTGGAGTCACGAACTTATTTCTCAAAATGAGGATATGACTTTATAGCCTATACTATTTTGTTGTCTCAAGGCCTGTCACCTCTCGTCCTTTCCTTCACTTGACTATAGACTCTGTAATGCTGTCATCTTTTTGATCTACCGTTGTCATCCATGTATCACATCTTACTCATAATGCTTCATTAACTCTCTTCATATTTCCCGCTAACATTTATGTCTATCACTTTATTCTAAAAACTCGAACAAGACATTCTTTCGCTTTTAGCTCCCCTTTCTCCATCTACTGGCTCTTTGGGTTGCCAAACACTCTTTCTCCACTAGGGACGGGAGCTATACTAAGGTAATATTTATCCCTTCAAGGCTTCCAGTGCCTATCTTTGTAGTAGTCATATCTAGTTGTACTATTTTAGAGTGCACCCTCTGGGTGTCTCACAAGGAGAGCTATTAGCACATTTGCAATATCCTTTGGAAATGTCAACTAACGCTAAGAATCCATCCACCATTTTGAGTTACCCCAACCCCAGCTAGATCCTGACATCCTGCTTTCTCTTATAATAATTCTGTTAGCCCCCATAGGGCATAAATGAGATGGGTGTGGCCAATTGTACATACCTTTGTTATTGTTGAAGGTAACTCAAAAGGCTAATATTCCTCTGCGATAATCTTCATTAGCTGGGTAGCTCGTACCCTTTTTCATCTTGTTTCTTTTACTTGCTGAAACTTGTATCTACCTTATGATTCTCTTATTCCTTTTTACCATAAGACTGGATAGACATTTTTGCCTTAGGGATCCTTATCAAGAAGTTTTACACATCTTAGTACACACATGATCTGCTGAAGACCTCACATTTACTCATCACAAGCATCGTGAATAATCGAGTTTCTCTGACTCAACTCTTCCACAGCTATATCTCATACCAACCGTCTTTCTGGATGTAGGCATCGTCATATTATGAATAAGATAGAGTTTAGGAAATTGAGTTATTACAACTGAGCTCTACCACACGATCTAGAGTAAGAAGAAAGAGTGACAATCCTAAATGCCCTGTAGCCTCCTGCTTATAAGTGCGGTGCAGAATACGCCCATAAACAAGACACTACTAGACACGTCTTATAGACTACCTAGGACAGAACTGCTCTGATACCACTTTTGTCATGACCCAAATCGATGGGCCACGACGGGCACCCGGTGCCTTACTCAACCGAGTGCCAATGTTACATATCATTCTTATCGTAGTGTCATTGGAAAATGGCCCAAACGGGCCGTCATGGCTAACCAGAATAAACATACGGGAATACTCAATATAAGATGACCCAATCTGATCAAAAAAACTTATACATGTGACATAAGGCCTATAAGACCAAAATTACACTTAACATAGGCCGATAAAGCCGTACAATCTTTCATGTACATGATATATGTCTACAAGACTCTAAGGATACATAAATGTCATAAAGGCCGGGACAGAGCCTCGCCATACCAATCAACACATGTCCTAGTTATACTGACCAATAGCAACTCCGAAGCAAATGGAGCGCACCAACATCTTCCGCTCAGCTGATAGCCTACTTGGAGGACTCTTGACCTATCTATCGGGACCTACGGGCATGAAATGCAGCATCCCCAGGAAAAAGGGACGTCAGTAAAAATAATGTACCGAGTATGTAAGGAATAAAAATCAGTAAACAATAGACATGAGAAAAATATGGAGTAAAAGACTCGCCATGTATGTCTGAATAACTCTATGAATCATTAATATTTACATTGTCATGCATATGCATATAAATATCATACCATGTTTAGGTATATGCGTTCATAACATCATCAAACCTCTGAGGGCATCCCATCATATCATCTCGGCCACTGTGGGCAAATCATCAACGTATACCAGCTGATCAGGTGGTGGTGCGTATATAATGCCATAACCTTTTCCCATATCCCATATACATATAATATATAATATACATGTATATAACGCCATCTGGTCATGGGTCAACATACATGTATAAATGCATGAAATGCATAAAAAATACGTTACTAAGATTTCTCGGAATATCATAAAATCAATATGCCTTACGGATAAACTTTATCAAATACGTATTTTTCTGAGACCCATAAACAGAAGATATAATAATAATTCACATGGGGAATAAATAATATAGAAGCCCCTAGTACTTCAATGTACAATACTACAGGATGTAACATTGTCGTAATAAAATACTGCGGAGCATAACATCGACGTAATACTGCGGGGCGTAACATAAATTATGAGCTTTTGGACACGTATTGATTAGCTTATATGACTTT
The DNA here is from genome assembly GCF_000390325.3 of Nicotiana tomentosiformis. Taxonomy (NCBI): domain Eukaryota; kingdom Viridiplantae; phylum Streptophyta; class Magnoliopsida; order Solanales; family Solanaceae; genus Nicotiana; species Nicotiana tomentosiformis. Next base: position 67,044,713 of record NC_090816.1, read on the forward strand.
TGATTATCTTCGGATTGCTCGACTTCGTTTGAGGAGTTTTAGTGAGGTTAAAGAGCCGGATAGTGGACTTGGAAGCGAGGTAAGTCTCTTGCCTAACCTTGTAAGAGGGAATTTATCCCTTAAGGTATGTTAATTGTTGTGTCTACTTGTTGTGGGGAGCTACGTATGTGCGAGGTGACGAGAGTCCGTACGTAGCTATATTCATGTTATGTACGGGTAGACAGATTCACATCATGCCTTAGTTGTGCTATTTGTATTTATCCTGTGTATTGATTTCCTTGAGTATGAATGAGATTGAGGATTATGAATAAAGATACTGATTTAGCCTTTCACTTTGAAAAAAAGGGAATATTTACTGAACTTTGGATCCGTGTCTTCTTGACTTGCATGTGCTTCCGCGAGCGAGGTAAATTTCTCTACTCTTATGGGATCGGGTCATTCGCCTCGGCAGTATGGTAACGCTATTCTTATGGGATCAGACCATTTGCCAGCTATTCAAGGTTCCTCTAATGGGTATTCAGGCCATCAGGGTCAGACTTCAGGTCAGTAGTCCACTGCTCCGAGGGGTTGTTTTGAGTGCGGGGAGTTTGGCCACGTAGTGAGGTTTTGTCCCAAACTTTGAGGCAAGGCCGTGCAGCAGGACCATCAACCCATGATTACCGCACAAGCAACCACACCACCCGCCCGCCCGGCCAGAGGCAGAGGGAAGGTTGGTTGGAGTCGCCCTAGAGGTGGAGGCTAGTCTCCTTTGATATAGTGATCACATGTACAATTTATGTCTGCCTTAGGGATGTCTCAGTATTACTTGATCCAGGGTCTACTTATTCTTATATTTCTTCTCTATTTGCTCCTTATCTGGATGTATCCCACGAGTCCTTGGGTGTTCCAGTATATGTGTCCACGCTAGTGGGTGATTCTGTTTTCATAGATCGGGTTTACTAGTACTGTGTGGTGACTTTCTGTGTTTATGAGACCAGAGTGGATCTTCTATTGCTCGATATGGTTGACTTCAAGGTTATTCTGGGCGTGGACTAGTTGTTTCCATACCATGCCATTCTTGGCGATGCCTGAGTTGCCTAGATTAGAGTGGAGGGGTTCGTCTGTTGTTACTTCCAGTCGGGTTATTTTTTTTTTGAAGGTCGACATATGGTCGAGAAGGGTTGTTTGGCCTATTTGGCCTTTGTTCGGGATACTACTGCAGAGACTCCCATATTAGATTTATTGCCGGTGGTACGAGAGTTTTTCGATGTATTTCTTGTTGATCTACCGGGTATGCCGCTTGATCAGAATATTGATTTCGACATTGATTTGGTGTCAGACAGCCAGCCTATTTCAACTTCGCCTTATCGCATGGCTCCAAAAGAGCTGAGGGAGTTAAAGGAGCAGCTTCATGAATTTTTGAGAAGGGGTTCATCAGACCGAGTGTGTCACCTTGGGGAGCACCAATGTTATTTGTGAAGAAAAAGGATGGGAGTATGCAGATGTGCACTGATTACCTCTAGTTGAACAAAGTCACTATCAATAATAAGTACTCATTGTTGTGCATTTATGACTTGTTTGACCAATTACAGGGTGCCAGGGTGTTATCTAAGATCGACTTGAGATCTGGATATCATCAGCTGAAGATTCATTCTTCGGATGTTCCGAAGACGGCTTTTCGGAATAGGTATGGAAACTATGAGTTTTTAGTGATGTCCTTCGGCTTGACTAACGCCCCGGCAATGTTTATGGATTTAATGAATCAAATGTTCAGGCCGTATCTTGACTCATTTGTCATTGTTTTCATTGATGACATATTGATCTACTCGTGTAGTATAGAGGAGCACGAGCAGCATATGAGGTTAGTGCTTCAGACCTTGCGGTAACAAAAGCTATATGCTAAGTTCTCCAAGTGCGACTTCTGGATTGATTCTTCGGCTTTCTCGGGGCATTTGTATCAGGTGAGGGTATTAAGTTAGATCCTAGGAAAATTGAGGCAGTCCAGAGTTGGCCTCGTCCTACCACGACGATCGAGATCAGGAGTTTCTTGGGGTTAGAAGGTTATTATCATTTGTTTGTGGAGGGCTTCTTGTCTATTGCAGCTCCTTTGACTAGATTGACCTAGAAGGGTGCTCCGTTCAGATGGTACGATGATTGTGAGGAAACTTTCAGAAGCTCTAGACCTCTTTGACTACAACATCGGTGTTATTGTTGCCCTACGGTTCAGGGATGTATATTGTGTATGGCGATGCTTAACGTATTGGCTTGGGTTGTGTATTGATGCAGGAGGGGCATGTTATTGTATATGCTTCGTGTCAGCTGAAGCCTCACTAGAAGAATTACCCTGTACATGATTTAGAGTTGGCCGTGATAGTTCATGCTCTCAATAACTGGAGGCATTATCTTTATGGGGTGTCCTGTGAGTTTTACACCGATCACCGCAGTTTGCATTATTTGTTTAAGCAGAGGTATCTTAATTTGAGGCAACTCAGGTGGCTTGAGTTACTGAAGGATTATGATATCACTATCCTTTATCATCCGGGCAAGGTGGATGTGGTTGTGTATGCCTTGAGCAGAGAGGCCGAGAGTATGGGTAGTTTGGCATTCATTTCAGCAGAGGAGAGGCCATTGGCTTTGGACATTCACTCTTTGGCTAACAGACTTCCAAGGTTGGATATTTCAGAGACCAGTTGAGTTCTTGCATGTGTTGTGGCTTAGTCTTCATTATTTGAGCGGACCAAGGATCGTCAATAAATGATCCGTACTTGCTGGTTCTTAGAGAGACTGTACTACATGGTGATGCTAAGGAGGTTACTATCCGTGAGGATGGTGTTCTGCGACTCCAGGGTCACCTATGTGTTCCCAATGATGATGTCTTGAGGGATAAGATTCTAGAGGAGGCACACAGTTCTTGGTATTTTATTCATCCAGGTGCTACGAAGCCTGAGGCAGCATTATTGGTGGTGGCAGATAAAGAAGGACATAATTGTGTATGTAACGAGATGTCTAAATTGCCAGCAGGTTAAGTGTGAGCACCATAGGCCAGGTGGTCTACTCTAGTAGATGGTTATACCAGAGTGGAAGTGGGAGCGCATCACTATGGACTTCGTAGTTGGGCCGTCGCGGACGTTGAGTAAGTTTGATGTCGTTTAGGTCATTATCGATAGACTGACCAAGTTGGCACACTTTTTTCCTGTTGTGACTACTTACACTTCAGAGAGATTGTCCCAGATTTACATACTGGAGATTGTCTGGTTGCATGGTGTGCTTATTTCCATCATTTCCTATAGAAGCCTCAGTTTATTTCACACATCTTCAGAACAGTACAGAGTGATTTAGGTACCCGGGTAGAGCTCATCACAGCTTTTTATTCGCAGATTGACGGGCAGTCGTAGTAGACAATTCATATTCTGGAGGATATGCTCAGAGCATGTGTGATTGACTTTAGAAGGTAGTGGGATTGATTCTTGCTCTTTGCTGAGTTTTCTTATAACAAAAGTTATCAGTCAAGCATCGAAATGGCTCCATTTGAGGCTTTATATGGTCGGCGATGTCGTTCGCTAATCAGATTGTTTAAGCCCGGCGAGGCTAGGTTATATGGCACTGATTTAGTGAAGGATGCCCTGGTGAAGGTAAAGTTGATTTAGGAGTGACTTCACACAGTACAATCCACATAGAAATTTTACGCTGATCAGAAGGCGCGTGATTTATCATTTCTGATAAGCGAGAAGGTTCTCTTGAAGGTCTCGCCGATGAAGGGTATCATGAGGTTCGGAAAGAAGGGAAAGCTGAGTCTGAGGTTAATCATCCCATTTGAGGTGTTGAGCCGAGTTGGGGAGGTTACTTATGAGCTTGCTTTGCCTCCCATTCTATCGGGAGTTCATCCAGTCTTCCATGTGTCTATGCTCCGAATGTACCATGCCGACAGGTCGCATGTGTTAGATTATAGCACGGTTCAGCTATATGAAAGTTTGGGTTATGAGGAGGAGCCAATTGCCATTGTTGACAGGCAGGTTTGCCAATTGAGGTCTAAGACGATTTCTGCGGTAAAGGTCTAGTGGAGGGGGACACCAGTCGAGGAGGTGACTTGGGAGATCAAGGAGGACATGCATAGCAGATATTCATGCTTATTCAGCATTCCCGGTATGATTCTAGACCAGTTCGAGGATGAACGTTTGTTTAAGAGGTGAAGAATGTAATGACCTGACCAGTCGTTTTGCTTTCTAGATCCATGTTTCCCTAATTAAGACTTCTCGTATGTGCTTTTACTATTTTATGACTTGCGGGGATGGTTGGTTCGGTTTTGGAAGGGTTCGGGTTGAAATCTGAACACTTAGTTCCTTATGTTACAACCCATGTTTTCGTACGTAAAAGTAAGTCGCAAGTCAATTGATGTAAACTTAGAAATGAGATCATCTTTGGATGTACATAAAATAAGTTAGTCATGTTACCTTAGAGGTACAAATATTTGAGATCATAAAAAGCAAGTACCAAGAGGGTTGAAAGGTTTAGAAGTTAAACGAATCGAAAAAAATAAGTTTCGTTGAAAGTCGACAAGTTGGGAATGTTATAAACCGTACTTTTGGGATGAGACTAGGGTGCTTAACATTATAAGAATATGATGTTATGAGGTATTTTAGTTGTATGATAGTCGTGTGTTATGTTTTGAAGTCAAGCGAGTTGTGAAATGAAAGGAGACAAAAGTCGTCACAACTTATGTTCATAAATGCGATGAAACTTATGTCAAATATATAAGAGCTTTTCTCCCCATATATATAGAATTACGGGATGACCCACCTACCAAATTGAAGATCTACGAGTTTAGTTTCTAACGCATTAAATCATTCGTCGATTACTTAATGACAAATAAATGTAAGCTTCACAAAGTCAACAGTGGCATAAAAGAGATTAAAGACAAGAAAGTACTATACCAAATAGGTTTTGACTTAAGCATGTAACTGCAAGATTTATCTAAACATGAGACAGTTTTGTCAAGCTTAAAGATAGTCATAACTATGTTTGTTCCATGAAAGATAACATGATAAAAACAGAAGATAGGAAAAAGGGGCACTGAAGTTCATATGAATTCATCCTAACAACACTATTTCACATGGGTACAACCAGAAGTCATATATGAGTACAAGATTGTCATGATAACAATTCATAAGCTATTCTCAAGGTTAACAGATATTAATATGGAGAGGTTTATGTAAATTCGGGCTGCATCTCCCCTATAACAAGGGCCTCCTCCAATACCATATACCAACAACAACAATAGAGCAATCCATCAACATATAAGTTTCATAACAAGACATCACATAACAACAAGTCACAACTACTTCACGACGAGCGGCAAGCTCGGATTGAATCCCTTTAGCACCCTTCAAACCCATTATCATTCATTATTGAACTTAGTAATATATCTAGTATAATAACCAATACTTTTTAAAGAATTTTAAACCTTCTAATCAATTTGAGAGTTACCCGAAATAGCCCAACACAAGATAATATCACAATGGACAACTTCCAAGTGCTTTATAGCCATTTCCTTTTCTAGTTACCAATTTCATCAACAAGCTTGACATGTAAACCAACATAATCATACTAAAAATATCGTAGAAAATTTATTTTTCATAATTTCCAGCCACTTAAAGTTCGCAAGAGCAACATTCAAAATAATCCATCAAGTACAACAACATCTCAAGCTAATCCAAGTATTATCTTGTAGTTTATCATCCTAACAACATAAGCAACATATAAACAAGCCTAAACACAATTATTAGGCTATTATAATCACCTTAACCAATATCAAAAACACAGAAATTTCAGTCAAACACAGCCCACAACTATCCTCAATGACAACACAACCTCAAAGAGGTGTTGTTCTTCACTAGAACTAACTTTTGATGTTGAAATGTGGTGTAATCACTTGGATTTCCCTTTAAACCCATATGGCATCTGTTTAAGAGGGTTAGCAGGAGTGTATGGACAAATTTGGGTCAAAAATGAGAAATAAAGGACGTCCAAAGCATTTTTAAAGTGAAGTAGGTCGACCACTGCATAAGTTGGTCCCGATTGGAGCAGCTTGTGCAGTCTCGCAAAAACGTGAATATCTCTCTACTCTGATATTGTATCGATGAACAGTTTAATGAGTTAGAAACTAGACTCATAGTTTCTTCAATTTCGGTAGGCTAATCATCCCATAATTCCAAGTATATTGAGAGAAAATCTCATTTGCATTTGACCTATGTTTTAGCACATTTATGAAGGTAACTTGTGATGACCTTTGCCAACTTTTGTTCCACAACCTGCTTGACTTTAAAACATAAAACATGACTATCATACGACTAAAATAACTCATAACATATCCTCCTTATAATTTTAAGCACCCTAGTCGGCTTTCGACGATACTCATTTTCTTCGATTCGTTTAGATTCTAATTTTTCCAACCCTCTTGGTACTTGTAGTTCATGATCTTAAATATCTGTAACCTCCAAGGTAACATGATTAACTTACATTATTTACTTTCAAAGATGATCTTATTTCTTAGCTTACATCAATTGACATACAACGTACCTTTACGTACGAAAACATGGGGTGTAACACTCGATATGAACAAAGTGCTCCTATTGGTTGAGCAGACGGGTTGCTATATAAAGGGATTCGATTAGCCAAGCTGGTGGTTCGAGATATGCAAGGCCCTCTGATTGGTTAAACAGATGGTTTACTATTTATAGGGTGCTCCGAATTAATCGAAGACATAGTTCCAGGATACCTGGAAAGAATTTTATGTTAGTCCTTAACCATATGAGAAAATGAATTGAATAATAAGGGAGATATAGGGCTCATGATATTGTAGCAGGTCCGCTGTTGTTCCTGGTGCACTGTGATATCCTTCGATTCCTGTCGATCCTGCGGTCAAAGAAAAATTCTTAGTAGGGAGAGGGGGGCATTGGGCTGTGTTGATTGTAGGCGTGGCCTTGACTCGGATCTGGTAAATTATGCCAAGAAGTTTTGTAGGTGGAAAGATAGAATTTTCTAAAAACATTTTGAAAATCATTTATCTTTATGGAAAATGTCGTTGTGTAAGGCCCCATAAAAAAGTTTGCCAAGGGATTCAAGTTTTGTGGCGCCGAGATAGGGTGATGTGTACGGATATAGTTTTTAATCTTTGAGGCGAGCTTAAGAGCCTAGGTACGTAATTTTTGGTTTAAAGAATGCACTGAGGAGTTGACAGAAAATTTTGGCAGAAGAAGGCGATTATGTGGTCATTTTCGCGACCGCGGAACCACTCCCCGGGCTGCATACCCGTCGCAGAGTTGAGCAGAAAAATTATTAAATTTTGAGGGTCGTTTTGCGGTCCATTCTTGTCACTCCCCGACCTCGGGGAGCACGACCGACGCTCAACAGAGTTACCCCAGTCGAGCAAGCCTGCACATTGCCGTCTACCCCACTCGCCCATGAATAAAGAGAAGAATGCATTTCATTAATTAGATAGTAAGAAGTCATGTGAATAACACCAGTTCATTTCCATTAGTTACCTCATTAACAAGTATCCAAAATAGTACATTGTACAATCATAGTTAAAGTGGAACAGATGATACGATTACAACATTTTTAGTTCTAACCTTCCCCAAAATATATACAACCCACACTATGTCTACAGAGCCTCTAAAAGGAACAAAAACGTGTTATGACAGTGTCGGCAACAAGGCCCCGGCTATGCCTCAAAATGCTATGTACAAAGGATAAGAGATACATGACCCTGCAATGAAGCGAGGTTCACCAAGTGAGGTGAGGAGAGGGTGTGTCGCTATCACTGATCAATACCACCTGCTATGGAACCACCTGCATCCATTAAAGATGTAGCGCCCCCAGCAAAAGGGACGTTAGTACATATGGAATAGTACTAGTATGTAAAACTAAACACCCTTTCAGTAGAACGAGTAACAATAAATGGAGAATAGAACATGAAACCAATAAGAGACACAACAATATCAAGGTGTCAAGTTACGGGAAAGGTAAATTTCAAGTAAGTTTCAGTAATTTAAGTTGGGAGATTTTTAGCACCGATACACCATCGTGTTTTAGCACGGAATCCGATCTCAGCCCGACCGGCTAAGCCGTCTCACCCCAAGACATACACTCATAATATCACCATGTGCGCGGAATGGCGTCCGATCTTAGCCCGGCCGGCTAAGCCATCTCACCATAATGCCGTGTGGGTCGACATTTAAGGGGAAACATCTCAACACACCAATCGCATCCCATATAAGGGGAAACAATCTCATCACATTAACACAGGGATTTACCCATCAATCACTCCTACACCGGCATGTGTAGTTTCGGGGTTAGGTTGTTCCGAGCTACCCTTCATGGGTGGCTAAATGACACTCCCGAGGCATTTGCCATAAAAAGGATTTACCACTGAATTCATATTATTTTACATGTCATTCATTTTATTGGCACCATTGGACATAACGCAATATCACTCTTGGCATGTTGGCCATACTTCATAATTCATGCTCACTATTTCACTTTCAAACATTATCACGGATTGTCAACAACAAACATTTCTATTCAAGACTTTAAGCACACATTTGAGCAATTTAGGGTCGTAGGCACATGCGATTTCTTAAAAAATTTGATATGATCACTTTCATTTGGGCATGACTTGAAGTCACAACAATTTAATACATACTCATACTTTGAACACTCCCCCGAAGAATAACATAATATGATAAGAATATTTCGGAACACATTTTGAACATATTCATATATATACATCTTTCGACACTAAACTTATTCAGAAAAGTCAATTCATAATGGATAACTCGGGACTTACATGATATCGTGGGAATTCAATTCTAAGAGAGAAGTTTAGCCAACATACCTCGCCTCGAGCTTTTTAACTTAATACAATATTCCGGAAATCTTAGCCACTTCGATCTATTTAGAGATATAGCAAAGTTGAACACAAATTAGGAAGGAGTTCATTGTTCCATCTCACTTGAACATCTTATCAAACACTAGGTGTGCATTAAGGTTTTAAGGTCCTTCTATGGTCGATTCTTTCATCCCACTACCCAAAGTCTACCCATTTAAGTTAAACTATCTTCCCATAACTCATTAACGTACATGCATGCATAAAACATCGCCCTCATCCTCAAAACCTTCATCCCACTACCCTGAGTTTTAGGTAAAGTTTTACGGGGCCTTACAATTCTGCGATCGCATATCCATTTCGCGGTCCGCATTTTCATCGCAGATTGGCATGAAGCATTGTTTTGGATGATTTTGCAGTCCATTCTACTTCCGCATAAGTGGTCTGCAGACCACAAACCTATTGCTGACCGGTCCAAACCAGCCCAGTTCTTGGCATCGTTTTCGCAACCTATTTTGCGGGCCGCATATCTGTTATGTGGTCCATTCAACAACCGCAGACCTGAGTTCGGAGGGTACATTTTCCTATTTTTATAACCCTATCCCATTTTGATAAATAGCCTTAGGGGCTCATTGTCTAATGATTTTAGAGAGGGGTAAGAGTATTTTAGAGAGAGGAGGGGAAGGCCTAGCATTCTAAGCCCACCTTGGCACCACGAAACCCCGAGTTTTAGGTAAAGTTTTACGGGGCCTTACATCCCCCCCGCTTAAGATCATTCGTCCTCGAATGAAGGCCAAAATCCGCCATAGAAACCAATGTGACTCAGTTGCTTTAACATATACCAATAGTTCTAAACTTTTGACTAACTCCCCAAATTTCCAAACTTTTCGCCAGAGTTTCCCATGTAACTGGGCCTATCCACCTGTCAGAGAATCCTAGAAACCAACCCTAACAACATATACATGAACCAATGACATAACATAACATAAAAACAACGCCAATCGTGGTCTCATAAGCAGTATATCACCAAAAAGAAACACCATTAACATCAACTGTACAAATGATACATAATTCATAAAAGGTAAACTCTTAGCATTTTCATAGAACACAACTTTCTTAGTATATCTTCTTCATTTCTTCCTCGGCCTCCCAGGTGGCCTCTTCAACCTGTTGGTTCCGCCATAGTACTTTCATAGAGGCAATCTCTTTGGTCCTCAACTTTTGAACTTGCCTATCAAGAATGGCAACTGGAATTTCTTCATAAGTCAATTCTTCATTAACCTTGATAGTCTCGACCGGATCAATAAGCGACGGATCTCCAACCACCTTCTTCAACATGTATATGTGGAACACCGGATGCACTAAAGACATCTTTAGAGGTAGTTCTAGCATGTAAGCCACTTGAATGATCCTCTGAATAATTTTGTACGGCCCAACATACCTTGGACTCAATTTCCCCTTCTTACCAAACCGCATTACCCCATTCATGGGGGGGCCTTCAAGAATACCCAATCATCCTCTTGGAACTCCAAATCCCTACGATGTATATCCGAATAGGACTTCTGACGACTCTGGGCAGTTCTCAACCTTTCTGTAATAATCTTAACCTTCTCTATAGCCTAATGCATGAGGTCTGGCCATATCAACTCTGCTTTCCCAATATCGAACCACCCAATGGGAGATATACATTTCCTACCATATAAAGCCTCGAACGATGCCATCTGAAAGCTAGCATGATAACTTTTGTTGTAGGCAAACTCTAAGAGTGGCAAATGATCATCCCAGCTACCTTTGAAGTCGAGAACACAAGTGCGTAATATATCCTCGAGCGTCTGAATAGTCCGCTCTTCTTCCCCGTCGGTCTGTGGATGGAAAGATGTACTAAGATTTACCTAAGTACCCAACCCTTGCTGAAATTTCTTCCAAAAGTTAGTTGTGAACTGCGCCCCCTGATCAGAAATGATGGAAACTAAAGTGCCATGCAGCTTGATGATTTCCTTGATATACAATTGAGCATACTATTCTGCTGTGTCGGTAGCCTTAACAGGTAAAAAGTGTGTTGATTTTGTGAGTTGATCCACAATCACCCAAATCGAGTCGAACTTGTGAGGCGTGAGAGGTAGTCCCGCCACAAAGCCCATATTGAGCATCTCCCACTTCCATATTAGAATTTCTATATTCTGTGCCAACCCACCAGGCCTTTTGTGCTCGACCTTCACTTGCTGACAATTTGGACATCTTGCCACAGAGTCCGCTACATTCCTCTTCATATCATTCAACCAATAGACTTCCCTAAGATCATGATACATCTTTGTAGAGCCTGGGTGCACATAATACTTAGAAGTGCGAGCCTCGGTCATGATTCTTTCACGGAGACCATCTATATTTGGAACACATAGTCGCCCTTAGTACCTTAGTGTACCATCATCCATGCCAAGAGAAAAGGCCATGGTCTTATGCTTATGAATCCCCTTTTTAATTATAACAACAATGGATCGTTGTATTGCTTTTCCTTGACTTCCACAACAAGCGATGTTTCGGCCTTATTTTGCACAATCACTTCTCCTTCACTAGAATCCGTAAGAAGAACTCCAAAACTAGCCAACCGATAAACCTCCTTGGCCAACGGCCTTTGATATGCCTCCAACTGAGCCAAATTTCGCATAGATTTTCGGCTAAGAGCATCTGCTACAATATTAGCCTTCCCCAGATGATACATAATATCGATGCCATAATCCTTGAGTAACTCAAGCCATCTTCTCTACCTCAGATTCAATTCCTTCTATTTGAAAATATATTGAAGACTCTTATGGTCCGTGAATATACCCACATGGACCCCATACAGATAATGACGGTAAATCTTCAATGCAAATACCACCGTCGCAAGCTCTAAGTCATATGTTGGATAGTTCTTTTCATGATTCTTTAGTTGTCTAGAAGCATAAGCTATCACCTGCCATGTTTCATTAATACACGCCCAAGTCCGATTCTTGAAGCATCACAATATACCACAAACCCATATGTACCCTCTGGTAGGGTCAACACTGGTGTCGTAGTCAATCTTGATTTCAACTCCTGGAAGCTTCTTTCACAAGCATATGACCATTCGAACTTAACCGCCTTCTGCGTCAATTTAGTCAACGGAGAGGCAAGAGTAGAGAACCCCTCCACAAACTTCCTATAATATCCAGCTAAGCCCAGAAAACTGCGAATCTCCGTTGGGGTAGTAGGTCTAGGCCAATTCTTCAAAGCTACAATCTTCTGAGGATCAACCTCAATGCCTTCTCTGGAGACGACATGACCCAAGAATGTGATAGATTCAAGAAAAATTCACATTTTGAAAACTTCACATAAAACTTGTGCTAATATAGGGTTTGTAGAACTGCCATAGGATGACCGGCATGGTCCTCTCGACTTCGCGAATATACAAGGATATCGTCAAGAAAAGGCTTGAAGACTCGATTCATAAGATCTATGAAAGGTGTCGGGGCATTTGTTAGCCCAAAGAACATTACCAAAAATTCAAAGTGCCCATACTGGGTCCTGAAAGCTATTTTCGGAATATCCTGCTCTCTGATCTTCAATTGATGATACCCGGATCTTAAATTGATCTTGGAGAAGTACTTAGGACCATGCAATTGATCAAACAAGTCATCTATCCTTGGCAGTGGGTACTTATTTTTTATTTTAACCTTGTTGAGTTGTTGATAATCTATAAACATTCTTAGCGACCCATCCTTCTTTCTTACAAATAGAACCGGTGCGCCCCAAAGCGACATACTAGGCCGGATGAAACCCTTCTCTAACAAATCCTCAATTGTTCTTTTAGCTCTTTCAATTCTACCGGTGCCATTCTGTAGGGCGAAATAGATATAGGCTGCATGTCTGGCATCACATCAATCCCAAAGTCAATCTCCATGTCTGGTGGGATCCCGGGGAGCTCATCCGGAAAGACCTCCAAAAGTTCATTCACAACTGGCACGGACTCAAGTGTAGGTGCCTCAACATCGGTGTCCGTAACCCAGACCAAATGGTAAATACACCCCTTCTTAATAATCTTCGTGGCCTTAAGGTAAGAAATAAACCTACCCTTCGTACCACATCCTCCCCCTTCCATTCAATCGCTGACTCATTTGGAAATTCAAACCTAATGGCTCTGGTTTGACAGTCAGGCTTAGCGAAACATGAATAAATCCAATCCATCCCGATTATTACATTAAAATCAACCATCCCCAATTCAATGAGATCGGCCATGGTGTCCCGACCATGGCTCATGACAACACAATCCCTATAGACTCGTGCGGCCGCAATAGACTCACCAACCGGAGTAGATACAGAGAACGGCTCATGGAGTTGTTCCGGTTCTATCCCAAATTCCATAGTAACATAGGGAGTGACATAGGATAAAGTGGAACCGGGATCAATAAGGGCATACACATCATGAGATTGGACAGTCAATATACCTGTGACGACAACTGGAGAATCCTCTGAACTCTGGCAACCCCTCATAGCATAGAAACGGCTGGATCCTCCCAAACCCTGTGTACCACCCCTAGATGCACCACGCCCTGCGGGTGCTGGGGTGCCTCGAGCTGGAGGAGGTGCTGCGGATGTAGTAGGTGCAGAACTGGCCGACTGTGTTGCACCTTTGCCCATGCTCTGCTGAGACGAACAATGATCCATCTGAATGTGACCCCTCATACCATACTAGTAGCATATGGGCTTGTCCATGAAGCAGGCCCCAAAGTGCATCTTCCCGCACCTAGGGCATGGGGGCCTCCGCTACTCCTGAAATCTCCCACCAGACCGACCATGTTGGTAGGGTCCCCTATTGCCCTAACCGGGCCTAAAGTGGGTCCCCTGCTACTGACTGGTCCTCGATGACTGCACACTGAGTGAAGACTGTGCAAAAGACTGGGATGGCCCTGATGACCCTCCCCTGAATGCTGACCTACCACCACCACCACTAGAAGAACCACCAAAGTTGCCCATGGACCGGGCCTTGCTGCTACTCTCACGCTCCATCCTATTCTTCAATTTGCCAGCCTCTGTGGGTCGACCAAATACCACCATCTTAACATAGTTCATATCAAAATTCAAGGCAGTTGTAGCGGCCTCATTGATAACCAAGGGGCTAAGGCCCTGCATAAACCGGTGCACTTTAGCCTCCATAGTGCACAACATGTAGATGACATATTTGGATAGGAGCGCGAATCTCATATGATATTCCCACACACTTATGTTACCTTGCTTCAGGCTCTCAAACTCGGTGGCACGGGCTGCCTTAGTCTCGGCAGGCAATAAATGATCAATGAAAGCATCGTGAAACTCACTCCACCTTGTCGGAGGGCTCCCCTCCTCATGGGAGTCTTCCCAGATCTCAAACCAAGAATAGGCCACCCCTTTCAGGTGGTAAAAGGACAACTCTGCTCCCTCCGTGTTAGTAGCATGAATAACTCGGAGGGTCTTATGCATCTCGTCAAGAATGTCCTGGGGTCCTTCATAGGATCAGTACTTGTGAACACTGGAGGATCCAACTGGAGAAACCTATTTACCCTGGTACTAGTGGAATCCCCTAGCTGACTAGAAGAAGTGGGTGCAACATTTGATTTCTGGGCCTGGGAAACCACTATTTGATTGTAGGCCTGGACTAGCCTCGGATCTGGTGGATTATGCCAAGAAGTTTGGTCGGTGAAAATATTGAATTTTCTAAAAACATTTTAAAAATTTATCTTTATGAAAAATGTCATTGTGTAAGGCCCCGTAAAATATTGCCAAGGGATTCAACTTTTGTGGTGCCGAGGTAGGGTGATGTATACAAATGTAGTAATTAATCTTTGCGGTGAGCTTACGAACTGCGGTACAGATGTTTTGGTTTGAAGAATGCACTAAGGAGTTGATGGAAAGTTTTGGCAGAAGAAGGCGATTCTGCGGTCAGTTTCGCGACTGCAAAACCACACTGCGGGCTGCATACCCGTCACAGAGTTGAGCATAAAAATGGTTGAATTTTGAAGGTCATTTTGCGGTCCATTCTTGTCACGCCCCGACCTCGGGGAGCGCGACCGACGCTCAAAGGAGTTACCCTGGTCGAGCAAGCTTGCACAGTGCCGTCTACCCCACTCGCCCATGAATAAAGAGAAAATACATTTCATTAATTAGACAGTAAGAAGTCATGTGAATAACACCAGTTCATTTCCATTCGTTACGTCATTAATAAGTCTCCAAAATTGTACATTATACAATCATAGTTAAAGTGGAACAGATGATACGATTATAGCATTTTTAGTTCTAATCTTCCCAAAAATAGATACAACCCACACTATGTCTACGGAGCCTCTAACAGGAACAAAAGAGCGTTATGATAGTGTCGGCAACAAGGCCCCGACAATACCTCAAAATGCCATGTAAAAAGGATAAGAGACACAGGACCCCGAAATGAAGTGGGGCACACCAAGTCAGCTGAGGAGAGGGTGTGCTGCTATCACTGATCAATACCACCTGCTATGGAACCACCTGTATCCATTAAAGATGCAGTGCCCCCGACAAAAGGGACGTTAGTACATATGGAATAGTACTAGTATGTAAAACTAAACACCCTCTCAATAGAACAAGTAACAGTAAACGGAGAATAAAACATGAAACAAATAAGAGACTCATATACTATCAAGGTGTCAAGTTAGGGGAAAGGTAAATTTCAAGTAAGTTTCAGTAATTTAAGTTGGGAGATCTTTAGCACCGATACATTACGGTATTATAGCACTGTGTCCGATCTCAACCAGACCATCTCACCCCGAGACATACACTTACAATACCACCATGTGCGTGGCATAGCATCCGATCTCAGCCCGATTGGCTAATCCGTCTCACCACAATGCCGTGTGGGTCGACATCACATCACATCTAGCTAGAAATTATCTCATCCCATTTAAGGGGAAACATGTCAACACACCAATCTCATCCCATATAAAGGGAAACAATCTCATCACATTAACACGGGGATTTACCCATCAATCACTCCTACACCGGCATGTGTAGTTTCAGGGTTAGGTTGTTCCGAGCTACCCTTCATCGGTGGCTAAATGACACTCCCGAGGCATTTGTCATAAAAAGGATTTACCACTGAATTCATATTATTTTACATGTTATTCATTTTATTGACACCATCGGCCATAACGCAATATCATTCTTGGCACGTTAGCCGTACTTCATAATTCATGCTCACTATTTCACTTTCAAACATTATCACAGATTGTCAACAACAAATATTTCTATTCAAGACTTTAAGCACACATTTGAGCAATTTAGGCTCGTAGGCACATGTGATTTCTTACACAAATTGATACTTTCATTTGGGCATGACTTGCAGTCACAATATTTTAGTACATACTCATACTTTGAACACTCCCCCAAAGAATAACATAATATGATAAGAATATTCCGGAACACATTTTGAAAATATTCATATAAATACATCTTTTGACATCAAACTTATTCAGAAAAGTCAATTCATAATGGACAACTCGGGACTTACAAGAACATCGTGGGAATTCAATTCTAAGAGAGAAGTTTAGCCAACATACCTCGCCTCGAGATTTTTAACTTACTAAAATGTTCCGAAAATCTTAGCCACTTCGATCTATTTAGAGATATAGCACGGTCACTCAATCCTCCTGGTCACTCAGCCCTCCCAAATCACTCAGCACTCGCCACTCGCACTCAGTGGGTACCTGCGCTCACTGGGGGTATGTACAGACTCCAGAGGGGCTCCTTCAATCCAAGCGCTATAATCTGTACGGACAACTCACGTGTTGCACAGACAACTCACGTACTATAATAATATCTGGATCCGCACGGACAACTCACGTGATGCACGGACAACTCACGTGCTGCATGGAAAACTCACGTGCTATAATAATATTTTGATCTGCACGGACAACTCTCGTGCTATAATAAAGCCTATAAGGCCTGCTACAGGCGGGCAGCCCCGATCCACATAAAATTTCTCACAATCAGGCCCTCGGCCTCACTCAGTCATCAATCTCTCTAGTCTCTCTCTCATGGGTTCACAATGTCATGAAAATAGCCCAAAAATGATGATATGATGTATCAATAAATAACAACAGAGACTGAAATATGATATGTAATGACATGAATATGACTGAGTATGAATTTTTAATTTAAAACAAATAATTCACAGTAATATGACCTCTGTGGGTCCCAATAATACTGGCACATTGCCTCAACATGATTTTTAATATGCTATTCAGCTCAATTTCTTTAACACATAAAACTGTATGGAAAATTCCAAGATTATTTAACTACAAAAATTCCACAAACAAAATTAGGAAGGAGTTCATAGTTCCAGCTCACTTGAACATTTTATCAAACACTGGGTGTGCATTAAGGTTTCAAGATCCTCTTATGGTAGATTCTTTCATCCCACTACCCAAAGTCTACCCATTTAAGTTCAACTACCTTCCCACAACTCATTAATGTACATGCATTCATAAACAACCACCCTCATCCTCAAAACCATCCTCCCCATTACCTATTCCCAAACAAAATTTTGAATTGAGGGTTAGGGAGTAGAATCTTACCTATAGGATGAAGACCTAGTGAGTTCTTCTTGTAAATTCTTTAACTTTGGGCAAGAATTGATGAATTATAATCTTAGGAACTTCCCCTCTCACTCTATGGTAATCCATCTCTCTAGAATTATCAGATTTTTGCTTCAAAAGTGACCCTTTGCCTCAATATATCGAAATAGGGTCAGGTCAAAAATTAGAAATAAATGAAGCCCCGATGCAAATCTGCGGTCGCATATGTGACCGCATAAAGCTTATGAGGTCCACAAAATGGACAGCATAATGGCCCTCCAGAACTGGGCACTCATCCCTCACTCTGCGGCTGGTCTGTGGTCCGCAGACTTATTCTGCGGTCATATATTGCGCCGCAGAACTTCCCTACGGAATTATTTTGTGATGGGTCTATGATGGGTTATGTGGCCCACAAAATGATTATGCGGCCGCATAATGGTCCAAACAATTGCCCGGATTTCTGCCTCAGTCTGCGGCAGATCTGCGGTCCGTAGATCAGTTATGCGACCGCATAATGGGCCGTAGAAACACCCTGCACTTCCAAAAAAATTCTTCAACTCCCCAATGCATTGTTTAACACAAAAAGTCTGAAACATAGGTCTACTTCGGCACCACGAAACACAGGGTTTTAGGTAAATTTTACGAGGCCATACAATTCTGTGATCGCATATCCATTTCGCGATCCGCATTTTCCATCGCAAATTTTGGCATGAAGAATTTTTTTGAAAGAGGACATTTATCTTTACATACTAGTACTATTCCATATGTGCTAATGTCCTTTTTTTTGGTATCACTGTATCTTCAATAGATGCAGGTGGTTCGTTAACGGGCAGTTTTGATCCTCGTTACCAGTTACTCTCTATTCAGCAGATTTTGGTGAGCCCTACTCTGTTTCGGGTTTCATGTAATTTGACATTGTACTTTATGTTTTGAGGTATAGCTGGGGCCTTGTCTTTGACACTTCCATACTACTCTTCTGTTGTACTTAGAGGCTCCGTAGACGAGTTGTGAGTGGTATTTGATGTTGGGAATTAAACTAGTAAGTGTTGGTATTTGGGCAAACATGTTTTTAGTCATATCTATAAATAACTAATATTTTTGGAAATAATGAATGAATATCCTTTAGTAATGGAAAAGAGAACGTGGAATACTTGACTATTCTCATGTTTATCACTAGTACTGATTCTTATATTGTTAATGGGCAAGGTTGGGTAGAAAGTATCTAGCAGGCTTGCTTAATCGGGATATCTCGATTGATCACTGGTTGCGCTCCCCGAGGTCGGGGAGTGACACGTTATTCTGTATTTTGACATGTTTATAAATCTCCTTTGACGCGAGTGTCATTTCTGGGTGATTCCGTCCCGTTGATGACGATTTATGGATATGTCCCTGATGACGTAGCTTTTTGCCAGAGTTACAAAGGTTTTCCTAGGGTTATGATCAAACATTTTCAGGTTTCCTATGTATCCGATCAGAATCAGGTCTGAACGTAGTTCGAGGATGATAAATGATGAATGACTGGAATGATCGAGCCTGACTCGAGCAGCCTACGTATCCAAATGGAATTAGGTCAAAACATAGTTCGATTACAATTGATGCAAAATGATAAGGAATTGAAATGAAGTGGCCGAGTCTGACTCGGACTGCCTATGTATCCAAAAGGAATCAGGCCAAAACTTAGTTCAATTATTGTAGATGATTGAACCCAATGTGGATTGCCTACATATTCCCACCAAAGGAAATCAAGTCATGGCATAGTTCGAACTACATACAAAATGACATTTGGATTTTCTATAACAAAAGGGGGAGAGAGACCGAACCCTACTTTGGTTACCTACGTATCCCACCGTGGGAATTCAGGTGAGGCGTAGTTCTGTTGCAACCAAACCCTAATTCTACTGTCTTCAAATGTAGTATCTCTTGATTGTGTCCGAGTTGATGAGCTTTGTGCTGACTCTACCGTCCTTTTTTGCTAGGATTAATGCTCCTCTTGACAATACTCTATTGACCACATAAGGACCTTACCAGTTCAATGCAAACTTTCCTTTGGCCTCTTCTTGATGGGGGAATATCTTCTTCAAAACCAGCTGTGCTGTTGCGAACTACCGAGGTTTCACCTTTTTGTTGAACGCATTGGCCATCCTATTTTGATATAGCTGGCCATGACACACTGCGTCAATTCTCTTCTCATTGATGAGCTTGAGTTGTTCTTGCCTGACCCGTATCCATTCTGCATCATCTAGTTTGGCTTCCTGAATGACTCTCAAAGATAGTATCTTGTCCTCTGCGGGTATCACAACTTCAGTGCCATATACCAACATGTATGGAGTTGGCCCAGTAGACATTTTCATGGTGGTGCGGTAACCCAGTAAGGCAAAGGACAGCTTCTCAAGTCACTGCATGTGATTGTCCACTATATTCCATAAGATTCTCTTGATGTTTTTGTTAGTTTCTATAACTGCTCTAATCATTTATGTCCTGTAGGCTATGGAATTACAGTGGACGATTCTGAACTTCTCGTAAATCTCCCTCATGAGATCGCTATTTAGATTGGTTTTATTGTCAGTTATGATTGACTCTGGGATAGCGAATTTGCAGACTATGTTGATACGGATGAAATCTATCACCATCTTCTTCGTGAAAGCCCTGTATGTAGAGGCCTCAACCCATTTGGTGAAGTTGTCGATGGCTACTAGGATGAAATGATGTTTGTTTGATGTGGTCGGTCCAATAGGTCAAATCACATCAATTCCCCAAGCAGTGAATGGACAAGGAGAACCCATTACATTAAGCTCATTAGGTGGAACCCGGATGAAATCCATATGAATCTGGCACTAGTGACATTTCTGCACGTAACGGATACTATCACTTTCCATGGTCATCCAAAAGTATCCAGCTCTTAAAATCTTCTTGTCTAAAGTGAAACCGTTAATGTGAGGCCCGTATGTTCCTACATGTATCTCTTCCAGTAATCTTGTTGCTTCAGCAGCATCCACACATCTTAACAGACCAAGTCCGGGGTGATCCTGTATAGGACTTCCCCGTTAAGGAAAAAGTGATTTGCTACTCTTCTTCGTGCGCTCTTCTGACTATTGGTGGCATTCTCTAGGGATTCTCTTACTTTGAGGAACCTTTTGATGTTGTAGTACCAAGGCTTACCATCTGGCTCTTCATCTACATGGAAATAGTATGCATGCCGGTCTCGAACCTCTATCTCGATGGGATCGATGTAATTCTTATTTGGGTGCTGGATCATAGATGACAAGGTAGTAAGAGCATCGGTGAACTCATTTTGGATTCTAGGAACATGCCTGAAATGTATCTTGGTGCATTTCTTACACAACTCTTTTACGCAGCGCAAGTATGGGAGGATCTTGACATTCTTTGTGGTCCATTCACCCTGAACTTGATGTATCAGCAAATCAGAATCTCCTATGACCAAAAGTTCCTTGATGTTCATGTAGACTGAACCTCATATTCCGCCATATTATTTGTGCAAGGGAACATTATCTTGGCTGAAGCCAGGTAATGTTGTCCGGACTCAGAAATTAGGACTGCCCGAATCCCTGCACCTTTGAAATTTGCCGCTCCATCGAAAAATATTCTCTACCCCAGTACGGGTGAGTGGCTCATAATCCTTGTCCTACGGGTTCTCCGTGAGATGATCAACCAATGCTTGTCCTTTGATAGCTTTCTATGTCATGTATGCAATATCGAATTCTTTGAAAAGAATCTGTCATTTGGCCAACTTTCCTGTAGGCATTGGCTTCTAGAATATGTACTTGAGAGGGTTGAGTGAGGATATCATATACGTGGTATATGCTGACAGGATGTCATCACGTAATTCTTGCTTTTGGGCGGAGGCAAGTCATGTATGGCCTTGATCTTCGAGAGATCCAACTTTATCCCCTTTCTGCTAATGATGAATCCTAACATTTTTCTGTGGGGTCTACGAATGCACAATATGCAGGATTTAACTTCCAATTGTACCTTCGTAACCATTCAATGAACTTCCTTAAATCACCCCAGTGATCCGCACTCTTCCGAGATTTAATTATGATGTCATCTATACCTCGATTTCCTTGTGGATCGTGTCATGAAAGAGGGTCATCATGGCCATCATGTAGGTAGTGCAGACATTCTTGAGACCAAATGGAAAGACCCTATAGAAATAAACTCCCCATGGAATGGTGAATGTTGTTTTCTCCACGTCTTCTTCGTGCATCAGAATCTGGTGGTATCTAGCGAAACAATCCACGAACAATTGCAACTCATGCTTCGTGCAGGTATTGATTAGGATATGAATATTTGGTAGAGGAAAATCATCCTTGGGGCTAGCTTTGTTAAGGTGCTGATAATCCACACATATCCTAATGTTTCCATCCTTTTTTGGTACCGGTACGATGTTTGCCAACCATGTAGGATAATTAGTAACTCTCACCACATTCTCTTCTATTTTCTTGGTGACTTCTTCTTTTATCCTTAGACTCAAATCTGGCTTGAATTTTCTGTGTTTCTGCTTGACTGGTGGCCTAGCGGGATCAGTAGGTAATCGGTGTGAGACTATGTCGGTACTTAGCCCATGCATGTCATCATATGACCAACCGAATACATCGATGTATTGTCAAAGGATCTCTATCAATTCTTCCCTCTGTTCTGTCTTCAGATGGGTGTTGATTCAAGTTTCTTTCACATCCTCTTCACTTCCCAAGTTAATTACTTTCGTTTCTTCGAGGTTGGGCTTCTTCTGGCTCTCGAGCTGCTCGGTCTCTTGTGGGAGTTTCTCAGGCATCATGCTTTCGTCATACTCTTCGTAGTCTGGATCATTTTGCTCAAGAGTTTCCTTACATGTCATAATCGCGGAACACTGGTTTTTTCGATTTGATTACTGAAAAGGAAAACTAATTACAAATAAAGCAAAAATGAATTTGCAATGATTTCAGAAAAAATAATTTTTTTTATTTCATCAAAAGGAACGTCTCAGCGTTCAAAGAGGCAATTTTAACAAAAAAGTACGAGCACGGTTCAGGCCTCAATTGACCGTCCGATTTTTCAAAATTACTACAATTCAACACTACCAAGACTCCTGGTGAACTAGAGATGGACTGGCAGTCCAATTTTGCAAGGTCTTTCCTTGTTTGGCATCCCGAATGGTCGGTGTCTTGATATCAGCTTCGCCACAACATTCCTCAATCATGGTCATGAACAATCTTCCCATTCCATCAATGATGTCATCCTATGGTGGTGAGCTCTGACCCAGGCCCGGAACATGCTCTAAAACAAAAGCCTTCTTCCCAGGGTTACCGTTATAGGTTGTCCCGGTTGTAGGTTGATACCCCAAGCCAGCGGTACCTTTCTGCCCCCTTGGTTAAATTGGCTTTGTTATCCCATCTAATTGGGCTTCCAGCCCGATCCCTAGCCGATACCGATACTTCATCATCTTTTGCATCGATATGTTTGACCTGTACGGTGTCTGCATACCGTGGTCCTGCTCACTCTCCTTCATTTATGCTGCTTGCATGATCTCGACCGAATGAAAGGGGACCCCATCTAACCCTTCTACGAAAGGGACTGCATGCTCCAGGGAAGTTGACCGGCTCCACTACCCATGTATCGCATCTCCTAGAAATCCCACTCGAATTTCATACACTGATATAGAGTGGAGTGAACTTCCCCCACCATATGTATCTAGGGTCTTCCTAGCAGCATCTTGTACAAAGACAAAATATCCATCACTTGAAACAATATCGTAAAATCGATCGGCCTAATCTGTAAGGCTAAGTAGATCTCTCTGATGACATCATTCTGCGACCCCTCCAAACCTCCGCTGCCTCAGCATCTATTATGTTTCTTTTTTGGTCCTGTTCTCTACTCGGGTTCTCTCGGTTCACCTCTTCTGGAGCGTAACACCTTCCTAATTTAGTCATCCCATGAGCAGTTGTAGAGTCTATCATTTTTCTTTTTCCTTTTAACTGGAAAGTCCATGGAACTCTTTTGTATTCTCGACTCCCCTTATCTCTAATGATGGCAGTGGACCATTGTTAGTGTGTATAAACAATCAGAGAAGGTTTCAACTTCACATTAATCAATGGAGTCACTCGGGGTTGCACCCTTGCAGCATCGAAATTCCCAATAGTGATGATGAGATCATAATCCTTGTCCAATGCAATCATATTGGATCCTTGGTTTCGATAGTTTGGCAATGGATTATGGTTTATATTTGGTGAAGCTTGGGTACATTGGATGGCTCCATTCTTGATCAGCAGCTCGATCTCATTCTTTAGTCTATAGCAATCCTCAGTGACATACCCAGGAACACCTGAATGGCAGGCACAGCCCTTGATCACGTCAAAACATTTGGAGGGTTGGACGGGAATTCTACCTTCCACTAGGTATATTAATTCTGCTCTCCTCAACCTTTCAAACAACTGGTGTAAGGGCTCAGCGATTGGAGTGAAGTTTCTGGGATTTTCTCTCTTCAAACATTGGGCGTGGCCATGGTGCATAAGCGTGCCTATTTTGGTGGGTGGTGGTTTGTACTAGGGCATATAGTCATGGTAGGTTTGGATGTATATTGGCTCGGGTAGGGTTGTATTAAGGTTGAACATTATAATACAGTTGGGTGTTATATACCGGGGCATAGGTGGGTTAATGTAAGGGGTGAGTATTTGAGGGGTAAGAGATGGTTCGGCGAAGAGGACATGACCGATAGTAAGGGACGATCATTGTTACTTCCTCTTTCTTCTTCTTTCCACTTCCTATGGAACCTGATTGTATAGACTTGTTGGCAATTTGCAGTGCGACCATTGACTGTATTTTTCCTGATTTTATATCTTCTTCCAAGAAATCTCCCATTTTGACCAGCTCGGGAAATTTTTGACCCATCATACCCATCATCTTTTTGAAATAAATTCCTTCTTGGGCACGGATAAAATACTTGGTTAGCTCGTTATCATCCAATGGGGGTTGAGTCCTAGCAGCTTTCGATCTCAAGTGATGAGCGTACTCTTGAAATGACTCTGAGGGTTTATTCTGCAAATTCACCAAAGCGAACCAGTCTGGAGTGATCTTGGTATTAAACCTGAAGCGATTCCTGAAATCCTTCATAGTGTCCTTCCACTCTCTCTAATTGTTTGGGTAAACCAAGTAAGTGATTCTCTCGTCACACTCCTTATAAACAACTTCATTCTCAGCTTTTTGTTTCTTCCCACTCCGACCAACTTGACGCACTAGGCCCTCAAATGAGCGTGGGGATCACTCGTTCCATCAAAAATGTCGAACTTTGGAGGCTTTGTACCCTGCGGGCATGTCAAACTCAGGATGTATACACAGGTCCTCATAATCTAGACTCTCGCTCCCTCGAGCAACCTGGAGACTCTTCATTTGTTTTCTCAACACTCGTAACTATTCTGACACTGACTCTTCTTCCTTGTACTTTGCTTCTTTCTCCATATCAGAGGTGGCATATACAGGTGGAACATACCGCTCATGTGTGGCAATGTGTGTCGCAGGTATGCATTGGGTCGGGTTATTAGCAAAAGTGACGCTTTCACGAGGAGGGGTGTGAACTAAATTGGTAGTGGTTGGTGGATTTTGTGGTGTTTGGACATAATTCGGGACATAGGGTGTGTGTATATGAAGGTTTGTGTCACGGCCCGACCTCGGGGAGCATGACCGGCACTCAACCAAGATACCTTGGTCGAGCAAGCCTGCATAATTCCATATACCCAATTCACCCATGAATAAAGAGGAGATGCATTTCATTAATTAGAAAGTAAGAGGTCATGTGAATAACACCAGTTCAATTCCATTAGTTACGTCATTAGCAAGTCTCAAAAATAGTACACTATATGTTTGTAGTTAAAGTGGGACATGTGATACAATTACAACTGTCACGCCCATCCTCGGGAAGCGCGACCAGCAGTCAACCGAGTGAACCAGGCCGAACAAGCTTGTTAGACACTTTCTACCCAATTAACCCATGATCAAGAAAAGACGTGATTTCATTAATTATACAGTAGTAATCTCATTCATACAATCCTAAATCATTCCATTAGTCATTGTTCCTTTAAGTCTCAAAATACACATTTCTTATAGTTCAAGTGGAACAAGTGATCAAACACAACATAACTTGTTTAACATCCCCATCACCCATATACAACCCACATAGTGTCTACGGAGCCTCTAAAGATACAAAAGAGACTAAATATAGTGCCGGAAATAAGGCCCCGGCTATACCTCAAAAGTTACCATAATATTAACAAAAGGTACAATACATGTCTCCGGAATGAAATGGGCCTCACCGAGTCCGCTGAGAATAGGATGCAGCACTATCTGT
Organism: Nicotiana tomentosiformis; assembly: GCF_000390325.3. Lineage (NCBI taxonomy): Eukaryota > Viridiplantae > Streptophyta > Magnoliopsida > Solanales > Solanaceae > Nicotiana > Nicotiana tomentosiformis. Next base: position 67,070,511 of record NC_090816.1, read on the forward strand.
GATCCGCATTGTCTGCTATGTGACCACCTGCATCTATTTAAAGATGCAGCGCCTCCGGCAAAAGGGACGTTAGTACCGTCGAGTAGCACTAGTATGTATAGCTAAACACCAACTCAATACAATGAATAATAATACAAGAGGAACAGTCAAGAATTCAATAAGGGCTTCAAATAATAGTAAAGCAACAAGTTAAGGATCATATACATTTTCAAGAAAATTCCATATTACTAGGTTGGGTGACCTTTAGTACCGATGTTCCACAATTCATAATACCTCCATATTCTTACACGGAGTCCGATATTGGCCCGATCGGCTAGGCCATCTCATTTGAGACATTACCATAATTTCATTACAATTTTCGGTATAGTACCACTATATGTGCGGCGTGGCATCCGATCACGGCCCGATCGGCTAGGCCATCTCATTGGAGACATTACCACGATTTCATTCACAATGCGACTGTGTTCTTACATGGAGTCCGATCTCGGCCCGATTGGCTAGGCCATCTCGTTGGAGACATTACCATATTTTCATTCACAATACCATTGTGTTCTTATACGGAGTCCGATCTCGGCTCGACTGGCTAGGCCATCTCATTTGAGACATTACCTTTTTCATTCAGTCATCTCACATCGTACTTCTTTCATATACTTTCGATTCATTGGCACTAGTGATTACGATTACAAAGTCTTTCTTGGCACTTGGCCGTATTTCATAGTTCCAGACCCCTTTTTGCACATTCAATATCATTATCATTATCAACAACAATAAGGCTTCCCATTCAAGACACTAAATTCACATATGAGCAATTTGGGAATCTTAGGCACAAAGAGGCTTTTCATACAATTAGGCATAACAGCTTTTTATCTCAATCTTGACATGAAGTCTTAACAGTTCTAACACATATTCCATATTTTTTGAACACATGATGAAGCCTTTGGAATAAATACTTAACTTACATCCTTCAACACAAACACATTAAAAATCGCCAATTCTATAATGATCAAGAGCTTACTCCAATTACATTAACACGGTGGGGTTCGATTCTAAGGAGAAGGGGGTTTTGGCAACATACCTCAATTGAGCTTCTTAAAACTCTAAGATGTTCCGGAATATTAGACACTTCAATCTATTTAAGCAATATAACAAAATTGAACCAAAAATTAGGAAGATGAACATGATTTTAGCTCATTTGAGCATACTATCAAATACTAGGTGTGTATCAATGCTTTAAGCCCCTTTTTTGTGGAAGATTCCATCTTTCCCCAACCCATTCTCTATCTTTTTTAGCTCACAATCTTCCCATATACTACAAGGATACATGCTTGCAAGGTAAGCACTCCCATCCCCATGAACTACCTTACTAATGGCCCATTCTAGTTACATTTTGAAATTAAGAGTTTGGGTGGTATAATCTTACCTCTTAGGAAGAAGACCTAGGTGCCTCTCTTGATAATCTTCAAGATTTAAGTGAGAATCGAAGAGCAATTTGATGAAGATCACTTCTCCCTCTAGGACCCTCTCTCTCTCACTCTAAAAATATCAGAACATATGCTCAAAATGGTCCATGGGATGTGTTTTAATGAAATAGGGTCGGGTTTAAAAACTCCAAAAATGAAGCGCTGGAACAAGGTCTGCAATCACATAATTGATATGCGGACCGCATATTGGTCGCATAATCGGTGACCGAAATAGCCAAAAACATGTTCGTGTCTACCGTCATTATACGGCCCACAGACCTATTCTGCGGTCGCATAATGAACCGTAGAACAGTTATGCGGTCGCATAGTCGACCGCAAAATTTCATCCAATCTGGCCCAATTAACTACCTCTCTTTGCGGCCATTATGCGGTCCGCAGAGTGATTATGCGGTTGCATAATGGACCGCAGAAATGTATAACACTGCCAAACAGTTTCCTTCAACTCCCAGTGCACTGTTCAATCCAAAAAGTCTGAACCGCATACTATTATTAACCTCTACGCCTACTTTGGCATCACGGAACCCGGGTTTTTAGGAAAAATTTTACGGGGCCTTACAACAACAATTTTAGTTTACTTTCCCAAAACAAGATACATCCCACACTGTGTCTACGAAGCCTCTAACAAGAAAAAAAAAAGAGTGCTACGATAGTGCCGGCAACAAGGCCCCGGCTATACCTCAAAATGCTATGTACAAAGGACAAGAGATACAGGACCCCGAAATGAAGTGGGGCTCACCACTTCAGCTGAGGAGAGGGTGTGCCGCTATCAATGATCAATTCCACCTACTATGAAACCACCCACATCCATTAAATAAGCAGCGCCCCCGACAAAAGGGACGTTAGTACATATGGAATATTACTAGTATGTAAAACTAAACATCCTCTCAATAGAACAAGTAACAATAAACGGAGAAGGAAACATGAAATCAATAAGAGACTCAAACAGTATCAAGGAGTCAAGTTAGGGGAAAAGTAAATTTCATGTAAGTTTCAATCTTTTTAAGTTGGAGATCTTTAGCACTGATACACCACCGTGTGTTTAACACGGAGTCCAATCTCAGCCCGACCAGCTAAGTTGTCCCACCCTGAGACATCCACTCACAATACCACCATGTGCGCGGCATGACATCTGATCTCAGCCTGATCGGCTAAGCCATCTCACCACAATGTCATGTGGGTCGACATCACATCACGTCTCGCTAGCAATAATCTCATCCCATTTTAGGGGAAACATCTCAACACATCAATCTCATCCCATATAAGGGGAAACAACCTCATCACATTAACACGGGTATTTAACCCTCAATCACTCTTACACCATCACGTGTAGTTACGGGTTAGGTTATTTTGACCTACCCTTCCTAGGTGACTAAACTATACTCCCAAAGCATGTATTATTTAAAGAATTTACCATTCATTTCGTAATCTTTTACATATCATTCATTTCATTGGCACCAATGGCTATAACGCAATATCATTCTTGGCAGGTTGGCCGCACAAGTGGAACCTTACCTTATGGATGAAGGACTTGTGAGGTTCTCCTTGTATATCTTCCAAATTTTGAGCAAGAATAGGTGAACAATTAGCTTATGAGCTTTCCCTCTCACTCTATGGCACTTCCTCACTCTCAAATATCAGATTGTTTAATCAAAAATGGCCCTTTACATCTATATATAGAAATAGGGTCAGGTTAAAAAAACCAAAAAATGGACCCTCCGAACACAGCTTCGCAGTCGCATAGTGGACCGCAGAATGGATATGCGGTCCGCAAAATGGGCCATAGAAGTGATGTTACGAACTGGTTTGTTCGGGTTAGGTATGCGACAGGTCTGCGGTCCACAGACCAGTTCTACGGTCGCATAATACGTCGTAGAACTCCACTCCGGAAATCATCATGTTGTGTCTGTGATAGATTGTGCGGCCCACGAAATAGTTATGCGGCCGCATAATGGACCGCAAAACAACCTCCAAATATAGGCCATTTCTCTGCTTCACTCTGTGGCGGATTTGCGGCCCACAAATTGATTCTTCGTTCGCATAGTGGACATAAGTCTATCTTTGCATCATGAAACCCCAGGTTCTGGGTGAAACTTTACGGGGCCTGATAGCATCCTAGGAAGCTCAACTCTATTCAAGGACAAGGATGAAGCTTTTTAATCTCAAAGATGGCCTTTAACAATATGTCAAGCTAAAGAGTTACAAAATAAGGCCATTAGACTTCAAGTGCAAATAAAGAAGCTTTAATTGTGGAGGACGAGCTCAAGACCAAAGGAGATAAATTATACAAGTTTTACAATTATTTGGTGGCCCAAATTGAAGTCCAAGAGGAGGAAGATTGAGTCCCGAACTCGGCCCTTGAAATCTAGCAAAAGGGCACCCAGAAGAGCCCAAAATGAGCTTAAAAGAGGTCCAAATGGGGGTGTTTGAAATGGAGCCCAATTGGAGTCCAAACCAATGGCCCAAACTAGTAGTTTTAAGGCCCAAATCTGCCCCAAAGGGATTTGGCCACCCCCTACCTAACTTTGTGACTTTTCTTATTTCTTAGCAACCACCCTACCTAATTTTGATGACTTTGTTACCCCTTAGCAGCCCCCTACCTAATTGTAATGACTTTTTATGCCTTAGTACTCCTATAAATAAGGAGTTCTTCTCATTCATTGTGACACTTCATTATTGATTAAGTATATAATACTTTGAGAGTTCTTTTGAACCTTTGTTACTTGTGCTTTGAGATTTATCTTTCAACCTTTACTAGTTCATAGTTCAAGGTAGTAAGATTACTTCTCTATTGTGATATCTTTGATTCCTTTGTGGTATTCTTAGAAGGCGATTAATACTAGTTATTAATTGTTGTCTCAAGTTACTCGTAAAGCGGTCAAGATCCGAATCTATTGTTTTGATTTGCTTTTAAGTAAAGGCATTTGTTTTCTTCAATAAATCAAGACGTTGTTACTTTGATCTTGTCAAGGCTATAGAACTTGCGTTCTTGGAAGTTCTTGGAATTCTTTCCTTGAATTTTCCCATATCCTTTATTTTCTGCCCCTAAGTGCTAGTTGTTCAATTCCTTATTGTTATTGCTTCCGTATTTACTTTTCAAATTCTTACTCTAGTTTGGATTCCCGACCTTGTCGTTATCAAGTGGTATCAAAGAGGTTCTATCAAGGTTTCATTCTAGATAATTCTGGGGATTTCTTGAATACTAAGAGGAAAAAAAACAAGTTAAAAAGAAAAACAAAAAAAAAACGAAAATCAATTTTTTTAAAAAAAATTTGCTTGCTCTCCAGGAACTTTCTTTTGTATCTAATTTGTTTCCAAAAACTATCAAAGGAAACAAGAAGAGGGGATCCCAGATTTCAAAGATAAGATAAAAATTTAATTTCTCTTACTCTTTCAAATCTAATCATTTCTGTTTTGTTCGTGTCTTGTTTCAACCGAGCCTAATAGTTTTAGGATTTGGTTCTTCTTTCATTTGTTCCCCAAAAATCTATATTTTACTACTAAGAACTTTATATGAGTTGGGTTTAACCATAAATCTACAAAGTATTTTGTTCAAAGGTTATTTCGAGAGGAAAAAAAGGCAAGAGAGGTGAGAGCATTATAGGGAAAAAGCCAAATTTGAGAGATACATATTTCCCTTAATCTATGTCAAGATGTCTCAAACAGGTAGTTACAGTGGAAGGAGGAAAGCTATGACTCAACAACTTGAAAAGTTGAACTTACAGTATACCGAATGGAAGGAAGACAATGGTAAAGTTATTTTTCAAACAAGAGCTAAAGTGATGTCTGCAATTTATGCCCTTAGAATTGACAAAGCATTTGGCTATAACTTAATTAGCACTTATATGGTTGAGAAATTGAACTTACCTTGTGTTAAACATATTGAACCCTACATGTTGAAAGGGGTAAAAGTAGATAAAAGAGTGTTCTTGCCATTCTCTATTGGAAGGTATGAGGATGTGATTTGGTGTGATGTCATTCCGATGAATAGTTTTCATATCTTGTTGGGATGGCCATGGTATGCCTATAGAAGTGCTTCATATAGTATAAAAAAAAATAGATACTCTTTTGAGATTAATGGGAAGAAACTCATTCTTGGGCCTTTGACTCCCTCACAAATTTGTGAAGATGAAAAGATTGTTAAAGAGAATATGAAAAAATATGAGAGAGAAAAGAATGAGAGGAGTAAGGGAGTGCATTTTGACATTCCAAGAGAGGAAAAAGGAGAGGCTGTCTTGAGTGAAAAGAGTGGGATGTCAAGTGAGGTAAAGAGTGATATTGAAAGAAAAGAAAAGAGAAAAGGTAATGAGATGAACAAAGTTTGTGAGGTAGAGAGATAAAAGCAAGAAGGATTGAGTGAAAGCAAAGAAAAACTCGTTAGTGAGAGAAAAGAGGCTAAGGGTGAGGAAAACGTTAGTCTTGTGATAAAAGCCAAAGAGAGTGTAAGCAAGAAAAAAGTTTCTTTACTTCCTAACCCATTAACTCATTCTTGTTCTAGTTCTTGTGATTTTGTGCAACCACGTGTTGAAATACCTTTTGAAAGGGGTGGTGAGGCGCAGGAGATGGTAGCAAAAGATCCAATTGGATTCAAACATGAATTTGGCGATATCTATTCTTGTTGGATGGTGGAAGATAAAAGCTTGGTTAAATTCTTTGTTATTGAACCTTTTGACTATTTTCATTCTTATTTACAGTATTATGACATGGAGTTTCCTAAAAGCATTGCTAAGTTGGAGCCATTGCATAAAAGAATACAAGGTGATGATGTTCCATCGGTAAATAAGTCCAAGTATGGTATGTATAATTGGTTTATTTGCATTCTTGGCCTTTCTAGAACACCTAAGGTATTTTTGGAGGTAATGAATTATACTCTTATTTCTTATATTGGTGACTTTATAATTTTTGTGGATGATAATATTTTGATGCACATCAAGTCATTAAAGGTAAGATCTAAGTTAAAGTGCAAGTGTAATTTGCTTCCTTTTGAAATTGTTTATGACATAGATGATTATGTATTCCAACTTGGTGGAAAGAGGCATGAAATTTATGAGAAGAGGCTTGTGAATGAGTTAAATATTTCTTCTTCTCTTATTCAAGTGGCTAATGAGTTTTCATGTGATAAATTGCTAGAATGTGATTTTTGTTGTGTGATGGGGAGTCATTCTTCAAGTCATGTTCAATGTGAGCTTGTAAAAGTATTTGTTACTAGTAAGGATGATATGCATGATTGTTGTAACACTTGTGATCAAATACTCTTTCATGTAGAGGAATCCATGAGATTTTTAATTGTAGATAGTTGGCTATATCATGAAAGTATCTTCTTTGATACATGTGGTAGATATACTTATATTAAATGGATGTGTTGTCAATCTTTTATAATTTCTTTGTCATGTATACCTATGGACTACCTTACCGACAAGATCGAATTGCAAGTTCCATTGCATGGCGCATCTACGAGAGGTTTTTATTGTATTGATCTAGGTAGGCATAAATTTTGTTGGGATGATGATATCCATATGCTTTATTTACACCTATTAGGATTAATTGGGTTAAATGGACACATGGTCACTATCTTATTTTATTCCTACTAGTTTTTCAGATTAGTGGATGCCATTTACAAGGGCGTGTTTTCTTTTTCTTGCAAGGTCGAAATTCGAGGACGAATTTTCTTCAAGAAGAGGGGAATGATAGCATCCTAGGAAGCTCAACTCTATTCAAGGACAAGGATGAAGCTTTTTAATCTCAAAGATGGCCTTTAACAATATGTCAAGCTAAAGAGTTGCAAAATAAGGCCATTAGACTTCAAGTGCAAATAAAGAAGCTTTTAATTGTGGAGGACGAGCTCAAGACCAACAGAGATAAATTATACAAGTTTTACAATTATTTGGTGGCCCAAATTGAAGTCCAAGAGGAGGAAGATTGAGTCCCGAACTCGGCCCTTAAAATCTAGCAAAAGGGCACCCAGAAGAGCCCAAAATGAGCTTAAAAGAGGTCCAAATGGGGGTGTTTGAAATGGAGCCCAATTGGAGTCCAAACCAATGGCCCAAACTAGTAGTTTTAAGGCCCAAATCTGCCCCAAAGGGATTTGGCCACCCCCTACCTAACTTTGTGACTTTTCTTATTTCTTAGCAACCACCCTACCTAATTTTGATGACTTTGTTACCCCTTAGCAGCCCCCTACCTAATTGTAATGACTTTTTATGCCTTAGTACTCCTATAAATAAGGAGTTCTTCTCATTCATTGTGACACTTCATTATTGATTAAGTATATAATACTTTGAGAGTTCTTTTGAACCTTTGTTACTTGTGCTTTGAGATTTATCTTTCAACCTTTACTAGTTCATAGTTCAAGGTAGTAAGATTACTTCTCTATTGTGATATCTTTGATTCCTTTGTGGTATTCTTAGAAGGCGATTAATACTAGTTATTAATTGTTGTCTCAAGTTACTCGTAAAGCGGTCAAGATCCGAATCTATTGTTTTGATTTGCTTTTAAGTAAAGGCATTTGTTTTCTTCAATAAATCAAGACGTTGTTACTTTGATCTTGTCAAGGCTATAGAACTTGCGTTCTTGGAAGTTCTTGGAATTCTTTCCTTGAATTTTCCCATATCCTTTATTTTCTGCCCCTAAGTGCTAGTTGTTCAATTCCTTATTGTTATTGCTTCCGTATTTACTTTTCAAATTCTTACTCTAGTTTGGATTCCCGACCTTGTCGTTATCAGGGCCTTACATTCTCCCCCGCTTAAGATCATTTATCCTCGAATAAGGGTCAAAATCCGCTATTAGAAACCAATGTGACTCAGCTACTATTTCACACACCAGCAGTTCCAAATTTTTGACTAACTCCCTAAATTTCCAAAATTTTCGCCAGAGTCTCCCATGTAATTGGGCCTATCCACCTGCCAGAGAATCCCAAAACCAGTCCTAACAATATAACCACAACACAACAATGTAAAACAACATGGAAACAACACCGGCCACAATATTATAAACATTACATTACTAAGAAGGAGTAACCTCAACATAGGTTGTACAGGGGAAACATAATTTGTAGAAAGTTAGCATTCAACATCATGGACAGAATTACGTAGCTATTCACATAAATTAGGGTACTTCTTCTTCATCTCTTCCTCGGCTTCCCAGGTGGCGTCTTCAACTTTTTGGCTTCGCCATAATACTTGCACGGAGGCAATATCTTTATTCCTCAACTTTCGAACTAGCCTATCAAGAATGGCAACTGGAATTTCTTCATAAGTCAATTTTTCATTAACCTCAATAGTATCCACTGGAACAATGAGTGACGGATCTCCAACCACCTTCTTCAACATGGATCCATGAAATACCGGGTGCACTAAAGACATCTCTAGAGGTAGTTCAAGCTTGTAAGCCACCTGACCAATCCTTTAAATGATTTTGTATGGCCTGACATACCTCGGATTCAATTTCCTTTTCTAACTGAACCGCATTATACCCTTCATGGGGGAAACCTTCAAGAACACCCCAATCATCTTCTTTGAACTCCAAATCCCTATGACAAACATCCGAATAGGACTTATTATGACTCTGAGCAGTTTTTAACCGCTCCTTAATGATCTTAACCTTCTCCATAGCCTGATGTACGAGGTCTGGCCATATCAACTCTACTTCCCCAATCTCAAACAGTCTAATAGGGGATCTACATCTCCTGCCGTATAGAGCCTCGAACGGCGCCATCTGAATGCTAGCATGGTAGTTGTTGTTGTTGCAGCAAAATTCTATGAGTGGCAAATGATTATCCTAGCTACCCTTAAAGTCGATAATACAAGCACACAACATATATTCAAGCGTTTGGATGGTCCGCTTTGCTTGCCCATTGGTCTATGGGTGGAAAGTTGTACTACGATTTACCTGAGTACCCAACCCTTGCTGAAATTTCTTCCAGACATTAGCTGTGAATTGTGCCCCCGATCAAAAATGATGGAAATTGGAGTGCCATGCAACCTGACTATTTCCTTTATATACAACTAAGCTTACTATTCTATTGTGTCGGTATTCCTTAACAGGTAAGAGGTGAGCTAATTTCGTGAGTCGATCCACAATCACCCAAATCGAGTCAAGCTTGTGAGGAGTGCGAGGTAGTCCTACCAGAAAGTCCATATTGATCATCTCCCGTTTCCACATAGGAATTTCTATATTTTGTGCCACCCCACCGGGCCGTTGGTGTTCGGCCTTCACTTGCTGATAGTTTAGACATCTTGCCACAAAGTCTACTACATTCCTCTTCATATCATTCCACAAGGAGACTTCCTTAAGATCATGATACATCTTTGTAGAGACTGGGTGCACGGAATATCTAGAAGTGTGAGCCTCGGTCATGATTCTTTCCTGGAGGCCATCCACATTTCGTACACACAGTCCCCCTTGGTACCTTAGTGTATCATTATTCATGCCAAGAGAAAGAGCCGTGGTTTTAGGTTTATGAATCCCCTCCTTCAATTTTACCAATAATGTATCATTGTATTGCTTCTCCTTGACCTCACCACAAGCGATGATTCAGCCCTATTTTGCACAATCACCTCTCCTTCACTAGAGTTCACAAGACAAACTCTCAAACTAGCCAACCGATGAACCTTCTCGGTCAACGGCCTTTGCTAAGCCTCCAAGTGAGCCAAACTGCCCATAGATTTCTGGCGAAGAGCATCTGCCACAACATTAGCCTTCCCGAATGGTATAGAATATCGATGTTGTAATCCTTGAGTAACTCAAGCCATCTTCTCTTCCTCAGATTCAATTCCTTCTATTTAAAAATATATTGAAGACTCTTATGGTCCGTGAATATATCCACATGGACCCCATACAAATAATGACGCCAAATCTTCAATGTAAAAATCACTGTCGCGAGCTCTAAGTCAGAAACCTTCCATTTGATCCCATCCAGGAGAAAATCATAATACGCAACATGCTCCTCACGCCGGTAGGAAATATCCATCTCAAACCGTGGTAGAACCATCGAGGACTCTTCGAAACTCATTTGCACATAACCAAGCCATCAGAACTGAATCTCTCTAACTCCACCAAACCACGCAAGTCACCAAACCCAGAATATTGCCACAAAACACCTATAGAGACTCACCACATCATAAGTACCCAAAGAACCGATCATATCCATTACCGTGATGATCCAACCTACTACCAAGCTGTCCTATTTCTCTGAGTTCCTTCCGAATTACCCTCAAGTTGACACTCCTCCTTGCCTAAACAACAAGATCCTTGCCTAAAGCTCACCACTAGAGATCCTAACATAAAACCACACCGCCCTAACGCCCATAAGCTGTTGTATTCCCTCTTAAGCACCCCAAAAGTACCACAATCGAGACACCCACTCAGAAGAGACCTTCTATAAATCTAAAGATGTTTCCTTCACCTTCCTGATACTAAAATGTAGAATCCATAATGATATAGAAATACCGCAAGACCTGATACCATCTGATGAAAATCTCATATACTAGCCATATACAAGTCCAGAAAATTCTCAATTGCCATGTATAAATCTTGAATCCATTAGAACCTTCTCGAGAATCATCCACTCAGAGGTAAGAAGTGTGCTGATTTCGTGAGTCAGTTCACAATTACCCAAATCAAGTCGCACTTCCGAGGCGTGTGAGGTAGTCCTACCACAAAGTCCATATTGATCATCTCCCAATTCCACATTGGAATTTTTATGTTCTGTGCCAACCCATCGGGCCTTTGGTGCTCGTCCCTTACTTGCTGACAATTTGAACATCTTGCCACAAAGTCCGATACATCCTCTTCATATAATTCCACCAGTAGACTTCCCTAAGATCATGATATATCTTTGTAGATCCCGAGTGCACGGAATACCTAGAAATGTGAGCCTCGGTCATGATTCTTTCGCGGAGACCATCCAAATTTGGAACACAGTCGCCCTTGGTACCTTAGTGTACCATCATCCATGCCAAGAGAAAAGGCCATGGTCTTATGTTTATGAATCCCCTCCTTCAATTGTACCAACAATGGATCATTGTATTTCTTCTCCTTAACTTCCACCACAATCACCCCTCCTTCACTAGAGTCCGCAAGACGAACTCCCAAACTAGCCATCTGATGAACCTCCTTGGACAACGGCCTTTGATATGCTTCCAAGTGAGCCAAACTACATATAGATTTCTGGCTAAGAGCATCAGCCACAACATTAGCCTTCCCCGGATGATATAGGATATTGATGTTGTAATCGTTGAGTAACTCAAGCCACCTTCTCTACCTCAGATTCAATTCCTTTCGTTTGAAAATATATTGAAGACTCTTATGGTCCGTGAATATATCCACATGGACCCCATACAGATAATGACGCCAAATCTTCAATGCAAATACCACCGCCGCAAGCTCTAAGTCATTTGTTGGATAGTTCTTTTCATGATTCTTGAGTTGTCTAGAAGCATAAGCTAAAACCTTGCCATGTTGCATTAATATACACCCAAGTCCGATTCTTGAAGCATCACAGTATACCATAAACCCATTTGTACCCTCTGGTAGGGTCAACACCGTTGCCATAGTTAATCTTGATTTCAACTATTGGAAGCTCTTTTCACAAGCATCTGAATATTGGAACTTGACCGCCTTCTGGATCAATTTAGTCAACAGAGAGGCAAGAGTAGAGAATCCCTCCACAAACTTCCTGTAATATCCCGCTAAGCCCAAGAAACTACGAATCTCTTTTGGGGTAGTAGGTCTAGGCCAATTCTTCATAGCTACAATCTTATGAGGATCAACCTCAATTCCTTCTCTAGAGATGACATGACCCAAGAACGTGATAGATTCAAGCCAAAATTCACATTTCGAAAACTTCGCATATAACTAGTGCTGATATAGAGTCTGTAGAACCACCCCTTACCTAACTCTCGGGGTCCTCTCAATAAACATTATCACGAATGAGTCAAGAAAAGGCATGAAGACTCGATTCATAAGATCCATGAAAGTTGCCGGGACATTTGTTAGCCCAAAAGACATTACCAGAAATTCAAAGTGCCCATACCGGGTCCTGAAAGTTGTTCTCAGAATATCCTGCTCACTGATCTTCAATTGGTGATACCCGGATCTTAAATCAATCTTGGAGAAATACTTAGCACCCTGCAATTGGTCAAACAAATCATCTATCCTTGGCAGTGGATACTTGTTCTTGATCGTGACCTTGTTGAGCTGCCGATAGTCAATACACATCCTTAATGACCCATCTTTCTTTATTACAAATAGGACCGGTGCGCCTTAAGGCGACACACTCGGCCGGATGAACCCCTTCTCTAACAAATCCTTCGATTGTTCTTTTAGCTCCTTCAATTCTGCTGGTGCCATTCTGTAGGGTGGAATAGATATAGGCTGTGTGCCCGGCATCACATCAATCCCAAAATCAATCTCCTTATCTGGTGGGATCCCAGGGAGCTCATTCAGAAAGACCTCCGAAAATTAATTCACAACCGGCACAGACTCAAGTATGGGTGCCTCAACATTAGTGTCCGTAACCCGGACCAAATGAATACACCCTTTGTTAATCATTTTCGTGGCCTTAAGGTACAAAATAAACCTAGCCTTTGGCACCACATCCTTCCCCTTCCATTCAATCACTGACTCAGGAACTTCCCTTCTCACTCTATGGCACTCCCTCTCTCTAGAAATACATGTTTTTCCCTTTTAAAGTAATCCCCAAGATTGTTTTATAAGAATGAGGTCGGGTTCAAAAATTAGAACAAATGAAGCCCTGATGTAGGTGTACGGTCGCATATGCGACCGCATAACGCTTCTGCGATCCGTAAAATGGGCCGCATAATGGCCCTCCGGAATTGGGAACCCTGGCCTCACTTTGCGATCGGTATGCGGTCTGCAGACCTATTCTGTGGTCGCATAATGCGCCACAGAATATTCCTCCGTAATTTTTTTGTGTTGGATCTACGAGGGGTTATGTGGGCACATAGTAGACCGCATAATGGTCCAAAACTTTGCCCAAATTTCTGCCTCGGCCTGCGGCAGATATGCGGTCCGCAGATCAGTTCTGCGACCGCAGAATGGATCGCAGAAAATGCCCTGTATTTCAAAAAAAATTTCATCAACTCCCAAATGCACTGTTCAACCCAAAAAGTCTGAAATAAGCCTACTTTGGCACCACAAAATCTCGGGTCTTTGGTAAAATTTTACGGGGCCTTACACGGTCTCACCAGAATCCCTGCCAAACCAGCCTTAACCAAATAGTTCCAAAATGATCCGAATCCCGTCCGAAACGCACCTGATCCACCCAGGACCCCGTCCGAATATACCAACAATTCCTGAAACATAATACGGACCTACTCGAGGTCTCAAATCACACATAACAACATGGAAACAATGAATCGCACCTCAAATCAAACTTAATGAACTTTAACTCTTTCAACTTCCAAAAGTCATGCCGAAACATATCAAATCAACCCATAATGAGCTCAACTTTTTTCACCCGAAGCTATTCAAATTCCCGAAACCACAATCCGAATCCGATATCATAAAAATAAACTCACGGTCAAACTTATGAATTTTCTAAACCTTCAAATTTCCAACTTTCACCAATAGGCGCCGAAACCTTCTAGAAATATCCAAATACAAATTCGGGCATACGCCCTAGTCCAAAATCACCATCCGGACCTAACGGGGCCATCAAAACTCTAATCCGAGGACAAATACTAAAAAGTCAAATTTTGTCAATTATTCCAACTTTAAAGCTTCTATCATGAAATTTATTCTTCGAAATCAATTTCGAATAACCTGAAAACCATAACCGAGAATTCACACAAGTCATAATTTATCATACGATGCTGCTCAGACTTCAAATGGCAGAACAGAATGCAAATGCTCAAAATGACCGGCTGTGTCACGACCCAATTTCTCCTATATGCCGTGATGGCCAACGGTGAACTAACTACGTGATTACTCTTTTTAATAAGTTTCCAAGTAATTAAATTCCATAGATAAAGAGATTAAGAAACAAAATATTTAAATAAATAAAATGAAAGTATCTGAGTGAAATCATAGTGATAATAATACTACAAAACCATTAAGTCTACCAGTATGCATGCCAAGACCTGGTGTCACAAGTGTATGAGCACTAGTAGAATATACAAAACTCTAACTACTATATGAAATAAAAATAGATAGAATATAAGTGCAAAAGAGAGACTCTAGGTATTGTAGAACGGCTCGGGAAGCAGCTCACCACTACGTCTCGGGGTAACGGGGATGCGCACCGGTATGACCGCTAGATGCACCTGCTTCAGATCCTGCACGGTTAGTGCAGAAGTGTAGTGTGAGTACATAACAACATGTACCCAGTAAGTATCAAGTCTAACCTCGAAGAAGTAGTGATGAGGGGTCGACATCGACACTTACTATGGGCTAACAATAAAAATACAGAAGTTCTAAATAAGCATGGGTTATGTAAATAATAATAATTTAATAACAAGCAGGAAATAAATAATTCTTTAACACATAGTAAGTCCCAAATTAATTTCTTTCTTGTATAATTTTAACCTCTCAAGCCATGAAATGATATCAGATATATAATTAAACTCCAAGTATTATCATGTGCGATTATGTCGAGTTCGTACGTCCCAATCCAGAATAATGTGTACACTGTCGAGGGTCGTGCGGCATGAACCATAGATGCATCTATCTACTGCCGAGGTGTTTGGCCTGCTCCACAAGAAGAGAGGATACTTTATGAATAACCGTCTTAAACGACCTCACTGCCTTCAGTGATTTCGCTTCTGCGGACGGACTCCCGCTTTTGCGGAACCATTTCAGAAGAAGCTACGTCACATCTGCAGTCAGGCCTGGCCATCCTCCAAGCGCACCTATGGTCGTTTCCTCATAGAAGCGAGTCTGCTTCTACGGAACTTCTACCGCTTCTGCGGTCTACAGGCCAAAGTCCCAGGCCGCTTCTGCGATAGAAATCCTGCATTTGCGCCTTCACAGATGCGGTCCTTTCCCCGCTTCTGCAACCATAAGGCATTCCACTCCATTGCGCTTCGGCGGCCCTGGGCTCGCTTCTACATGCTCGCACCTACAGCCAAAACCTCGCAGGTGCGGGCACACCAGAACTGGTGCACCAACAGCCCCTTTTATGTTTTAACTCAATTTGTGCATCGTCTGGATTGCACCCGATGCCCCCGAGACCTAGTCCAAACATACCAACAAGTTTGTAAACATGAGATGGACTTGCTCGAACCCTCAGAACGTGGAAAACAACACCAAAACTAAGAATCGCACCGTAAACCCAATCGAATCAACTTATGAACTTCAAGTTCTTCCAACTTACTCCGAACGCGCCGAATCATGCTTAAACTACTTGGAATGATACCAAATTTTGTGTGCAAGTCTTAAATCACCATACGGAACTATTCCCAGGCTTAGAATCTGAAACAGACATCGATAACACCAAAACCTACTCCAAATCAAATTTAAAGAACTTTAAAACCTTCATTGCGCCAACATCCAATATTAAGCACTGAAACGCTCCCGGGTCATCCAAAACCCGATCTGAACACACGCCCAAGTCCAAATTCATCATACAAACCTATTGGAACCATCAAATCCTAGTTTTGAGGTCGTTTACTAAAAATGTTGACTCACGTCAAACTTAGCCTTTTTAGCCAACATTAACGAACCAAGTGTTCTGATTTCAACCCGAACCCTTCCAAATCCTGAACTAACCATTCCCGTGAGTCATAAAATAGTTAAAGCATATACGGGGAGTCTTATTTAGGGGAACGGAGATCTAGAAAGCAAAACGACCGGTCAGTTTGTTACATTCTCCACCTCTTAAACAAACGTTCGTCCTCGAATGGGTCTAGGATCATACGTGGAGTGCTGAATAGGTGTGGATATCTGCTCCGTATGTCCTCCTCGGCCTCCTAGGTCGCCTCCTCGACTGGTTGGCCCTTTGAACTTTTACCGTAGAAATCTACTTGGACCTCAGCTGGCAAACCTGTCTATCGACAATGGCAACTGGCTCCTCCTCATAACCTAGGTTGTCATCTAGCTAAACCGTGCTGAAGTTTAACACATGCGACCTGTCGACATGATACCTTCGGAGCATGGACACGTGGAAAATCGGATGAAATACCGATAGACTCAGAGGCAAAGCAAGCTCGTAAGCAACCTCCCCAACTCGTCTCAACACCTCAAATGGACCTATAAACCTTGGGCTCAACTTGCCCTTCTTCTCAAACCTCATGATCCCTCCATCGGTGAGACCTTCAAGAGAACTTTCTCTTCTACAATAAATGATAAATCACGCGCCTTCAGATCCGCGTAACTCTTCTATCTGGATTGTGCTATGCGAAGTCGCTCCTGAATCAACTTTACCTTTTGCAAGGCATCCTTTACCAAATCAGTACCATATAACTTCGCCATGCTGGGCTCAAACCATCCGATGGGCGCACGACATCGCCGACCATATAAAGCCTCAAATGGAGCCATCTTGATACTGGACTGATAACTGTTGTTGTAAGCAAACTCAGCCAAAGGCAAGAATCGACCCCACTGCCCTCCGAAGTCTATCACACATGCTCCGAGCATATCTTCCAAAATCTGAACTGTCCGCTCCGACTGCCCCTCGGTCTGCGGATGAAAGGCTGTGTGGAGCTCTACCTGGGTCCCCAACTCACTTTGTACTGCCCTCCAAAAATGCGAAGTAAACTGAGGGCCTCTATTTGATATAATGCAGATAGGCACACTGTGCAACCAAACAATCTTCTGAATGTAAATTTGAGCCAACCTCTCTGAAGAATACGTGGTAACAATCGGAATGAAGTGTGCCCACTGGTTAACCTGCCGACAATGACCCAAACTTCATCAAACTTCCGCAAGGTCTGCGGCAACCTAACCACGAAATCCATGGTAATGCACTCCCATTTTCACTCAGGTATAGTCATCTACTGGAGTAGGCCACCTAGCCTCTGGTCCTCGTACTTAACTTGCTGGAAATTAAGGCACCTCGCTACATACTCAACTATGTCCTTCTTCGTCTTCCCCCACCAATAATGCTTCCTTAGGTCACGATACATCTTCGTAGCACCTGTGTGAATATAATACCGAGAACTGTGTGCCCCTTCTAGAAATATTTCCCTTAATCCATCAACATTAGGGACACATAGGCCACCTTGGAGTCGCAGAACACCATCCTCCCAGTTGGTAACCTCTTTGGCACCACCCTGTAGTACCGTCTCTCTGAGAACCAATAAGTGCAGATCATCTAATTGAAGAGCCTTGATCTGTTCGAATAGTGAAGACTGGATGACAACGCATGCAACAACTCAGCTAGGCTCTAAAATATCCAACTTTACAAGTCTGTTATCCAAGGACTGAATGTCCAAATCTAGTGCCCTCTCCTTTGCTGAAATGAATGCCAAACTACCCATACTCTCCGCCTTTCTTCTCAAGGCATCCGCAACTACATTTGCCTTGCCCGGATGATAGAGGATGGTGATATTATAATCTTTTAGTAACTCAAGCCATATGCACTACCTCAAATTGAGATCCCTCTGCTTTCACAAATGCTGCAAGCTACGATGATCGGTGTAAACCTCACAGAACACCCCATACAGATAATGCCTCCAGATCTTAAGAGCATGAACAATCGCGACTAACTCCAAATCGTGTACAGGGTAATTCTTCTTGTGGGGCTTCAGCTGACATAAAGCATATGCAATAACTTGCCCCCTGCATCAATACACAACCCAAACCAACGCGTGAAGCGTCGCAGTACACAGTATACATCCCCGAACCAGAAGGCAACACTAACATTGGTGCTGAAGTCAGTGCGGTTTTGATTTTCTGAAAGCTCGCCTCACAATCATCAGACCATCAGAACGGAGCACCCTTCTGGTTCAATCTAGTCAAAGGTGCTGCAATAGATAAGAAGCCCTCTACAAACCGACGATAATAATCTTCTAACCCCAAGAAACTCCTGATCTCAGTCATCGTGGTAGGACGAGGCCAACACTGAACTACCTCGATCTTCTGGGATCTACCTTAAAACCCTCGCATGATACAACATGCGCCAAGAATTCCACAGAATCCAATCACAACTCATACTTGGAGAACTTAGCATATAGCTTCTGTTCCCACAAGGTCTGAAGCATCACTCTCAAATGCTGCTCGTGCTCCTCTATGCTACGCGAGTAGAGCAAAATGTCATCAATGAAGACAATGAAAAATGAATCAATATATTGCCTAAACACCCGCTTCATCAAATCCATAAACGTCGCCGGGGCATTAGTCAAGTCGAAGGACATCACTAGAAACTCATAATGGCCATATCTATTCCGGAAAGCCATTTTCTGGACTTCTGAATCTTGAATCTTCAACTGATGGTACCCCGATCTCAAGTCGATCTTAGAGAATAGCCTGGCACCCTGCAACTGGTCAAACAAATCATCAATACGCGGTAACGGGTACTTGTTCTTAATAGTAACTTTGTTCAACTGGCGGTAATCAATGCACATCTGCATAGTCCCATCCTTCTTCTTCGCAAATAACACTGGTGAACCCCAGAGTGATACACTCGGTCTGACGAACCCCTTTGCTAGTAACTCCTCAAGTTGTTCCTTCAACTCCTTTAACTCCTTCGGAGCCATACGGTACGGTGGAATAGAGATGGGTTGGGTACCTGGAGCCAAATCAATACAGAAATCAATATCATGATCCGGTGACATGCTTGGAATATCAGAAGGGAACACATCGGAGAACTCCCGGCTACAAGCACTTAATCAATCACCGGAGTCTCTGTAGTAGTATCCCAAACATAAGCTAGATAAGCCAAACACCACTTCTCGACCATGTGTCGAGCCTTTAGAAAAGAGATAACCTGACTAGACGTACTGACAGACGAACCCTTCCACTCCAATCTAGGAAACTCTAGCATCGCCAAGGTAACAGTCTTGGCATGGCAATCAAGGATGGCGTAATATGGAGACAACCAGTCCATGCCCAGGATGATCTCAAAGTCGGTCATATCGAGTAAAAGTAGATCTGCTCTGGTCTCATAACAACAGAATGTAACAATGTAAGAACGATAGATCTGATCCACAACAACGGAATTGCCCACAGTTGTGGACACATACACAGGAATACCCAATGACTCACGAGGAACACCCAAGAAATGAGCAAACAGAGATGAAACATATGAATATGTAGACCCTAGATCAAATAGTATCGAAGCATCCCTACGGCAGACAAAAATAATACCTGTGATCACGGCATCTGAGGCCACTACATCTGGTCTGGCCGGAAAATCATAGAACCTAGCTGGAGCGCCACCTGACTGGCCTCCACCTGACTGGCCTCCACCTAACTGGCCTCCACCTCTAGGACGGACCCTACCCAACTGCCCTCCGCCTCTGGGCGGCCGGATGGCTGGTGCGGCAGCTGGTGTTGGAATCATAGGCTGTTGACCCTACTGCATTGGCTTGCCCCGAAGCCTGGGGCAGAACCTCCACACATGACTGAGATCCCCGCACTGGAAACAACCTCTCGGTACGGTGGACTGCTGACTTGAAGTCTGACCCTGATGGCCTGAATACCCACTGGAGGAACCCTGAATAGCTGGTGGACGGTAGGAACACTCTAGCATGGTGCTGAAATAAGGTCGCACTGGAGCACACCGAGGAGGCGGCGGTGCTGGATATTTGGGCCTGCTAGACTGACCCCTCACAAACTGGCCTCTGCCCCCAGTCGGGGCACCTCTGAACTCTCCAGAATACCAAAATGGCTTATCCCTCAAAGCTTGCTCCCAGCTATGCTGACGTACACCCTTGATCCTCCGAGCTATCTCCACAACTAGCTTGTAAGAAGTCCCCATCTCAACCTCTTGGGAATAGTGGCCTGAATACCATATTTCAAACCTGCAACAAACCTCCGCACTCTCTTTGTGTCGGTAGGAAGTATCATAAGTGCATGGCGAGACAACTTAGAGAATCTCGCCTCAGAGTCGGTTACTAACATCTGACCCTGCTTGAGCCACTCGAACTGAAACCGTAACTCTTCCCTCTGAGAGGGAAGAATATACCTATCTAGAAAAATATGGGTGAACCAGTCCCAAGTCATGGAAGGAGAATCTGCTGGTGTGCCGAGAAAATATGACTACCATTACCCACGGGCCATGCCCTCCAACTGAAATATGGTAAAGTCCACTCTGTGGGACTCCAATATCCACATGTTGTGCAGTCTGTCCCTGCACCAATCAATAAAGTCTTGGGGGTCCTCATGTCGCTCACCTCCAAATATAGGAGGATGAAGCCTGGTCCATCTGTCCAATAGCTTTTGCGGCTCGCCGACCGCATCTAGTCTGGGCTCAAGTATAGCTGTCGCTATTGGCTAGGCTCCTCCCATGGGTAGTGCACCCGAGGTCTGATATACGACAGCAGCATGCCCAGGAGCCTGAGGTGTAGGGTTCTGTGCTCCCCCTCCCGCCTGAGATGTGGCCGGGTCCGCTAGAAATAAACCAGCTTGAGTCATAGAATTCATGCACTGCAGCATATGGCCCATGACCTCCTGGAATCCCGGTGCGGACATGAAATCTACCGGGGCTCGCTTTGTTGCAGGCTCCTCGCCCTGCTCCTCAATAATGGGATCTATTGGTGGCATAACTATAGCAACTCTAGGACGTCCTCATCCTCTACCATGACCTGGAGCCCTCCCTCGGCCTCTAACAACAGGGGGAGCAGCTCCTCCATGATCGGGTACATCTGCCGCACGCGTTCTCACCATCTAGGTCGTGATGGTGCCCAGCGTCACTGCTAGGCAAGACAACAGTGAACTAACAACGTGATTACTCTTTTTAATAAGTTTCCAAGTAGTTAAATTCTATAGATTAAGAGATTAAGAAGAAAAATATTTAAATAAATAAAATGAAAGTATCTGAGTGCAATCATAGTGATAATAATATTCCAAAACCATAAAGTCTACTAGTATGCGTGCCAAGACCTGGTGTCACAAGTGTATGAGCACTAATAGAATATACAAAACTCTAACTACTGTCTTAAATAAAAATAGACAGAAAATTAGTGCAAAAGAGAGATTCTACGTGTTGCGGAACGGCTCGGGAAGCATCTCACCACTAGGCCTTAGGGTAACGGGGATGCGCGCTGGTATGACCGCCACATGCACCTGCCTCAGATCCTGCACGGTTAGTGCAGAAGTGTAGCATGAGTAGATAAACAACATGTACTCAGTAAGTATCAAGTCTAACCTCGAAGAAGTAGTGACAAGGGGTCGACATTGACACTTACTATGGGCTAACAATAAAAATACATAAGTTCTAAATAAGCATAGGTTATGTAAATAATAACAATACCTTAATAACAAGCAGGAAATAAATAATTCTTTCACTCATAGTAAGTCCCAAATTAATTTCTGTCTTGTATAGTTTTAACATCTCAAGCCATGAAGTGATATCAAATATATAATTAAACTCCAAGTATTATCATGCGTGATTATGTCGAGGTCGTATGGCCTAATCCAGAATAATGTGTACACTGTTGAGGGTCGTGCGGCACGAACAATAGATGCGTCTATCTACTGCCGAGGTATTCGGCCTGCTCCACAAGAAGAGAGGATACTTTATGAATAACCGGTTAAGGAACTAATATGAGGCTAATGCACAAAGAGAGCACAATTTCTATTAACGGTCAAGTAGCCCACCAAAAACTCAAGTAAGTGTAACTCAGTCTTTACAAATTTCTTAACAAGTTCCAATGTAATTTAGGCACTTTGATTAACAATTAGGGTGCAAACATTACAAGTATCTCATAATTCAGGTCTTAAACTACCCGGACATAAACATAATTAGTGGCTACGCACGGACTCTCGTCACCTCGTGCGTATGTAGCCCCACAATTAGGAGCATATAGTAATTTAAATCACCTAAGCGGTAAACTCCCTCTTACAAGGTTAGGAAAGAGACTTACCTTGTCTCAAAGCTCGCTTTCCGTCCTCAAATTCACTCTAAAGCCACAACTCGATGCCGAAAAATAAGAAACTTGTCAAATGTTGTATAAATTAATCAATACATGTTCAAAAGTTCATAATTTAACTATTAGAGTAATTACACAACCCAAATTGAAAGATTCCTAAAATTCATCCCAAGACCCACGTACCCGTATTCCAAAAAATTTCAAAGATAATCGTTACCCATAACCTTACGAACTCAAACATATAATTTTCATCCCATTCAATAATCATTTTCGTGGTTAAATTTTATTTTTATCAAAAACCTAGGTTTTTCAAGTAAACCCATAATTTTCACAATTTTTCATGTTAAAATCTATCCATAATCTATGTATTTAACTTCCATCGGATAGAAATTACTTACCTCGAATAGCTAGGAGAAACCCCCTCTCTAAAAGCTCCAAAATCGCCCAAGGAAATGAAAGAAATGAGTCAAAATAATGGTCTAAGTCCGTCTTAAATGACCTCACTGCCTTCTGTGATTTCGCTTTTGCATACGGTCTCCCGCTTCTGCAGAAGCTACATCGTATCTGCGGTCAGTCCTGGCCAGCCTCCAAGCACACCTGCGGTCCTTTCCTTGCAGAAGCAAGTCCGCTTCTATGGAACTTCCACCGTTTCTGCGGTCTACAGGCCACAGTCCCAATCTGCTTCTGCGATAGAAATCCCACATCTGCGCCTTGGCAGATGCGGTCCTTTCCCCGCTTTTTCAACCACAAGGCAGTCGACTCCCTTGCGCTTCTGCAACCTTGGGCTCACTTCTGCGAACTCGCACCTGCAGCCAAAAGCTCGCAAGTGCGGGCATACCTTTCAAGTTTTAACTTAATCCATGCGTCGTCCGGATTGCACCCGAGGCCCCCGAGACCTCATCTAAATATACCAACAAGTTTGTAAACATGAGACGGACTTTCTCAAACCCTCGGAATGTGAAAAACAACACCAAAACTAAGAATCACACCCCAAACCAAAATCAAATCAACTTGTGAACTTTAAGTTCTTCCAACTTACTCCGAACGCGCCGAATCATGCTTAAACTACTCGGAATGACACCAAATTGTGTGTGCAAGTCTTAAATCACCATACGAAACTATTCCTAGGCTCGGAATCCCAAACGGACCTCGATAATACCAAAACCTACTCCAAACCAAATTTAAAGAACTTAAAAACCTTCAATGCACCAACTTCCAATATTAAGCGCTGAAATGCTCCCGGGTCATCCAAAATCAAATCCGAACACACGCCCAAGTCCAAAATCATCATACAAACCTATTGGAATCATCAAATCCCGGTTCTGATGTCATTTACTAAAAACGTTGGCTCAAGTCAAACTTAGCCCTTTTTAGCCAACATTAAGGAAACAAGTGTTTCGATTTCAGCCCGAACCCTTCCAAATCCTGAACTAGCCATCCTCGCGAGTCATAAAACAATAAAAGAACATACGGGGAGTCTTATTTAGGGAAATATGGATCTAGAAAGAAAAATTACTGGTCGGATCGTAACAGGCTGGGTCGTCACAACATCTTAATCACAAACTAGGTTTTACACCCAAATACTATTAGCCATCCATACTTACTCTTCCTCAAAGGTTTAGATACAAATGAGATGTCCATTTAGTGGTCTCACATTGTCAATATGAAATAGGCAAATGTCAAAGGTCCAGCCACACAGAAGCATAAAAAAGGTGAAACAAACAACTATATAAGACATTGCAACCATCAATGGAGTGCTAAAGCATAATTAGCTAAGAACCAACACAATGTCAACCTTAGAGCACTCTTATCAGAGAACTGAGTGTAAAAATAGGTCATCCTATAAGGACTATTAAAATGCTATCAGTATCATGGGCCCTAAGGTGACACAATGTGTATAAAATACACAAGAGGATCACTACTAGGACACAATCAAACATAAGTTTAAAGTGCAGATGGCTAATTACATGTTACCACCAGATATGCCGTATTTATAATCTTAAGGTCAGGGATGTCATATTAAGCAGGCTAAGATATCAGTGATTGACAAAGATAGACCTGCATACTTATCTTGTTATCCTCCTTGGAGGTCCAACATTTCAGAACCTTTTTTAAGCATGATCCAGATCACTTGAGTAGGTTATAGAATAATATAACAGCTTTAGAATAGTTCTAACTGGTATGCACACAACAAGGACTTCCTTTAAACACCTATGCTAATAACATCAATCAGAATCCCCAAAGAGCATGCTAAACAAATAGGTCAACAGAGACATTAACATGAATAAGAAAGCAAGCTTTTAATCTTCATTTAACCTAATAGATATGATATCTAGTTGTGACAATGTACAGGCTATCAGGACCAAACAACACTCATATTTATAAGTGATGATCATCCAAACAATATTGTCAAACAACCATGGTTTACAAGTAGAGGTATTCAGCACTATAATTGGTCAAATCAGGCAGGCAAATCATAACAAGTTCTCATTTTGGATTTGTGAGTAACTTTACTAGCAGGCTACACTAGCAAAGCTAACACTCAGACAAGTTATTAAGTTATCAAGGTAAGCAGTAATCAAATTGACAAGAGAAGTCTGTACAAACAGTATCTTAGACATCACTTCGTCATGATACAATCAAGGAAATATTTACATGAAAATAGCCAAATCAAACAGGTAGATGAATGCAGAACATCACTTCAAATGAGCAGGTAGGATTACTGTGGTACCCTAGGTCAAACAGAATTAATATGAAGCCAAACATAGCTGTTATCAAAGGCTTCTTACTTGGACAAATAGATTAGCATAATGGGAAAAGCATAACTATTGGGAAGATCCTTTTAAATCAAGAGGGGACTATAGGTAAGTTGACATAGTGATTTAAACATGAAATTTTCTCAACCAATGGGGCATGTGAAGGTTCAGGAACCTTATTCGATCAGCAGAAAGAACATGATAAGTGTAGACACAAGTATAGAAGTCAAATAGGAGCCATTTAATCAGTACAGCAATATAGTGGACACCCGGCCACTATCATGGAGCCCAAAATAGACATGAGATAAAAATAATGACACTTGTTATATGATTCCTCTTACTTAAGACTACTATGATATATATATACATAGACTAACCCATCTTTAACATATAGAACAATATGGTATCATAACAAGATTGCCAACCAAATTCTTCAGACAAATCAAACATGAGAACATAAGTAATGAAGAGGATCATTTATTGGACTGAAACAATGCAGCACCATTTTATAGGCATAAAGGTCAAGGCAGCACATTGTTGAAGGCATGAAATCTTAGCAGGATATCAATGGAAGCTCAAGAACATGATTCAATCGACTTAGCTAGCATAGTAGTGTACATGTGGCTATTATTTGACTGACAGTGATAGTTCACACATAATATCATCCACACAAAGTTTAGTATGGCTAATCATGAAGGATTAACAGGATTTATCTATAAGAACAACAACAATGCAAAAACATATTTGAACTAGCTAGGTCATGAGAGGTAAAGTTCAATAACCATCACAGATTGAATAACAACACAAAGACAGTACAATTATCAGGAGATATCATTAATCTTAACAGAAATAAAATGCCATGGATAGCAAGACATATTAAAGAGTCACATATTATCATGAATAGCATGTGATTAACATGTAACTTCACAAACACA
This sequence comes from Nicotiana tomentosiformis, assembly GCF_000390325.3. Taxonomy (NCBI): domain Eukaryota; kingdom Viridiplantae; phylum Streptophyta; class Magnoliopsida; order Solanales; family Solanaceae; genus Nicotiana; species Nicotiana tomentosiformis. The sequence goes on from NC_090816.1 coordinate 67,096,670, forward strand.
AAACTATATAACTAATTTAAGAAATAAAAAAAGGGGGTCAGTGTACACTGACCTTTTTTGGAGCAGCAAACCAGGTAGAGAGTGTTAGTAGTCGTTTAAGGATCAAAAATCACAGCCAACCCACAATTATTGAAATCGAACAAAAAGAGAAGAAAGAGATTAGAAAGGAACTTCTGGACACTTAGGACAAACAGAGAATTCTTAAGTTATTCTCTCTTCTATATTTCAATGTATTTCTGGTGTGTTAGGTAGTGTTAGGTGGTGTTAGGTGTGAACAATAAAAGCCCTATATAAAGTGGCATTCAAGCCCTAGGGTTCCGGTAAACTCGAATCAGTTAGTGGATAGTGACGATAGTAAGGATGATGATAGCAGAGAGGTGTAATCAGAGAAACACGAAGGGTCAAAATAGCACGGGGATTTACCTGGGCATGAAGAAATGAGGAATTGACCGTTGAAGCGTGAAAAGCCATTGGTCGAAGCCCCAGTGTCCAGAGGTCATTGCATTTGACCTCTAGACATCAAATAATAGTGATGAAGCCTAAGTTTATCTCCATGCCTGTTTCGATTTGAAAGCACAGAGCCAAAACGAATGAAATCCCGAGTCATTGATTTAGGTCTAGGGTTTTGATTTGGGTTTTGAATTGTAACGACGAAAGGGGAAATATTCAAGCGGGAATCACGGCTAACAGGGACAGAGGAGATGATTTAGGCTCGATTGAGGTGACCTTGCACTAATTTGTGTAAGGTTCTTTGGATTGATGGGGTTACATTTTTTAGAGAGCAAGGAGAGAAAGAGGAAAAGGAAGGCAATATGGTAGGTGGAAATGAGTAGGGTTTGGGGGTGGTCTTTGAGTTTTAAAATGCGAGACAAAATCTGGGATGTTGGGTCGTTTGATCAACGACCCTAATATTTCAGGGAGATAAGAATTATTGAATTAGTTTTTGATGGAGAATTGGTGGTCGTTGGATCTTTGTAATCCAACGGCGGAGATGAGATCTTAGCAACATTAAAGAAAATAAGAAAATGGAGATTAAACACAAACCATTGATGAATTGAATAAATGATCCAGATCTATTCGTGTTTTTACTCTATGAGTGAGGGAGACGGGTGAAGTGACACTATGCCATTGGTTCTCAGGGGTTGGCATGGATTTTCAAAGTGGATAGAGGGGATTAGTTCCGGACCAGGTCAGGCGATTATGCCTGTGCTATTTTGGCCAAATTAGTTTAAGTCATAGCCACTTGGGTTTAATTGATCAATTGCAATTGTAGCCCTTTGCACTTTTAATCTCTTTAAAGATTAACTTAACTTAATTAATTCTAATTAAATATGATAAAATATAATCATCAAATATATTATAAATACTGTAATTAATTATCAATTAAAATACTTTATTTACTAAATTTGAAACTAATTTTGGATTAATTTCAAATAATAAGCGATGTTATTTAAAATCAAATATTAAATTGTTAAATTAATTGTAAAACTTTCTTATTGAAATATAAAGGTCATCTTAATAATTTTAAAATAGTAAGGGTAATATAATTCGTAGATATTTAATACAAAATTATTAATTCAACCTTATTAATTATTATTTCCTATTATATTTATATAAAAATAGGTATTATTGATTAGAAAATATTTTACCACATTTATTGCAAATTATTAAGCATAAATAATTTAATTTTAAAGGGAGGGTCAAAATTAGCCGTCAACAACGGGGCTAGAGTTCACACGATAAATTAGGGAGAGGGTTGAAGTTGGGTAGAATTGGGTCGTTTTCCGTGTTTGAGGGAGTGAGAAAGAGATAGATAGATGTTCTATTTTTATTTAAAAGGAATTAATTTGAGTGTGACAGTAGTGACACGTTTATGGTATTTTAGGGAGCTTAGGGAGGTGCATGATTTAGGAGGGAATTGGGATAGCAGATGTGGAACAAGTAAACACATCATATGACATCAGCTAAATAAATAGTGAAAGAATACATGTATGCAGGAGACCCAAGGTCTTTGGCTGATTCTTTTTATTACGCAAAGAATCTCCATTCTTGAACATAAGGGTGGAATCAACATAGCCTAGAGAATATAACTCCATAAGAGCTAGAAAATATGAGGATAGAAATAATCACGCGATCCCTATCGTGATAGAAGAAACAATATGATAGGAGTGATGTAACACTCCGAAAAATTTTAAAGTACTTAAGGGTAAAGCCCGATAAAATTTGCACAGAAAATAATGTTTCATGGTGTCGGACTAGACTTTTTGGGTTGAACAATACACGAAAAAGTAAAGGAAATTTTTTGGCGAAAAAGTTCATTTCTACGGTCCATTATGCGACCGTAGAATCACTCTGCGGACCGCATAATGACCGCAGAGTGAGGCAGTTAATTGAGTCAGTTGGAAGCAAATATGCGGTCGACTATGCGACCGCATAACTGTTATGCGGTGTACTATGCGACCGCAGAACAGTTATGCGGACCGCATAGTGACTGCAGACTTAGGCAGATTTTTGATCATTTTGGACACCAATTATGCGACCGATATGCGGTCCGCATAACCATTATGCGGTCGCATATGCGACCACAGAACCTGTTCCGGAGCTTCATTTTTGAGTTTTTAAAATCAGACCCTATTTCGTTAAATACACTCTTTGGGTCATTTTTGAGGTATAATCTGATATTTTAGAGTGAGAGGGAGTGCCCTAGAGTGATAAGGTGTTCCTCTATAATTGATTCTTCAATTCTTGCTCAAGTTTTGGAAGATTAAGGAGGGAAACTCACTAGGTCTTCATCCTAGAGGTAAGATTCTACACCCTAACCCTCAATTTCGAATTTTGTCTAGAAATGGGCAATAAGCAAGATAATTTCTGGGCAAGAGGGTTATTTATTTAACATGCATGTGTTATCAAAGGGTGTAGAAAGATTGTTGAGCTAAAAATGGTAAAGATTGGGTTGTGGGATGATGGAATCCGCCATAAAAGGACCTTGAACCTTAATCCACAGTTAGTGTTTGATAAAATACTCAAATGAGCTGAGACCATGAATATCTTCCTAATTATCGTTCAATTTTGTTATGTCTCAAATAGATTGGGATTGCTAGAATTTTCGGAACGTTGTAGTAATTTAAGGAAAGCTCAATTGAGGTATGTTGGTTAAACTTTCTCTCTTGGAATTGAATTCCATAATGTTTCCGTGAGTTTCAAAGTATGGGTTGCGTATTAAAATGTGGTGGCTTGAATCGTATTTCAAATGAAAGCTAGTATGCCAAATTGTGTGAGAAAATCTCAATATTCTTAAGACTCTTAATTGCTCATATGTGTACCTAAAGTCTTGATTGGGAATGTCTTATTGTTGATAACCTAAAAAGATGGTTGAAAGTGAAATCAGTAAATTGGGAATATAAAGTATGGCCAACGTGCCAATAGTGAAAGTTATACTTGTGACCAGTGGTGCCAATGAAATGAAATAATGTAAGAAAGATTATGAAATGAGCTTTGACTTAACTATTCCAAAATTGACTTCGACAATATAATCGGCTAAAGGTTTATGAACTCAAGTGATGCCCATATGTGGCTGTTTTAGCTAATGCTATGCTTTGTAAGTAATTTTCAATGTGTTCTCCGTTCTTACATATTCGTGAGTGGAAATTGTGTATGATTTTAACTTGTACTTCAATTCCCAATAATTTTACTCCATTTATTAGAAAGAAATCGATTGTGCTTAAAATCCTTCATTACTAATGAATTTAAAGGTGTGATGTAACACCCCAAAAATTTCGAAGTACTTAAGTGTAAAGCCCGTTAAAGTTTGCAAAGAAAATAATATTTCATGGTGTCGGACTAGGCTTACGTGTTTGAGGATTGTAGAATGTTTCATGGTTTCGGACTTTTTGGGTTGAACAATGCACCGTAAAGTCCGAATGTGGCGGACTTTGTGGCAAGATGTCTGAATTGTCAGCAAGTGAATGCCGAACACCAAAGGCCTGGTGGGTTGGCACAAAACATAGAAATTCTAATGTGGAAGTGAGAAATGATTAATATGGACTTTGTGGTAGGATTATCGCGCACTTCACGCAAGTTTGACTCAATTTGGGTGATTGTGGATCGACTCACGAAGTCATCACACTTTTTGCCGGTTAAGTCTACCGACACAGCGGAGCAGTATGCTCAGTTGTATATCAAAAAAATAGTCAAGTTACAAGGTACCCCAGTTTCCATCATTTCTGATCGGGGGGCACAATTCACTGCTAATTTTTGGAAGAAATTTCAGCAAGGTTTGGGTACTGAGGTGAATCTTAGTACAGCCTTTCACTCACAGACTGACGTGAAGGCAGAGCAGACTATTCAAATGCTTGAGGATATGCTGTGCGCTTGTGTTATAGACTTTAAAGGTAGCTGGGATGATCATTTACCACTCATAGAATTTGCATATAACAATAGCTATCACCGTTGGGAGTTAGTCAAATTTGAGGCTTCTCGAAAGTGGTATGAAACAATTTGAGTTGCATAAGATTCTAATGACGGATTTCTACCCTCATTCGAGGACGAATGATCCTAAGCGGGGGAGAATGTAACACCCCGGAAAATTTCGAAGTACTTAAGTGTAAAGCCCGGTAAAGTTTGCAAAGAAAATAATATTTCATGGTGTCGGACTAGGCTTACGCGTTTGAGGATTGTAGCAATTCTTCGCGGCTCGCAAGGTCGCCACGGCTCGGACTTTTTGGGTTGAACAATCCACCGAAAAGTAAAGAAAAATTTTTGGCGAAAAAGTACATTTCTGCGGTCCATTATGCGATCGCAGAATCACTCTGCGGACCGCATAATGGCCCCATAGTGAGTCAGTTAATTGGTCCAATTGGAAGTAATTATGCGGTCGACTATGAAACCGCATAACTATTATGCAATGCATTATGCGACCGCATAACGGTTATGCCGACCGCATAGTGACCGCATACACAAACAGTTCTTTTGGCTATTTTGTCACCAATTATGCGACCGATATGCGGTCCGCATATCGGTTATACGATCGCATACCTTGTTCCGGAGCTCCATTTTTGGGTTTTTAAAACCCGACCCTATTTCGTTAAATACACTCTTTGGGCCATTTTTGAGACATAATCTGATATTTTAGAGTGAGAGAGAGTGCCCTAGAGTGAGAAGGTGTTCTTCAATAATTTTTCTTCAATTCTTGCTCAAGTTTAGGAAGATTAAGAAGGGAAGCTCACTAGGTCTTCATCCTAGAGGTAAGATTCTACACCCTAAACCCTAATTTCAAAATTTTCTGAAAATGGGTAATTAGCAAGATAATTTTTGGGCATGAGAGTTGATTATTTTACATACATGTGATATCAAGAGGTGTAGGAAGATTGTTGAACTAAGCATGGTAAAGAATGGGTTGTGGGATGATGGAATCCTCCATAAAAGGACCTTGAAACCTTGTGCACACTGGCTGATGTTATGATAATCTTGTTTGTATTATTTGTCATTCTATTGAGAGGATATTTAGTTATACATATTAGTGCTATTCGACGGTACTAACGTCCCTTTTGCCGGGGGTGCTGCATCTTTCAATGGATGCAAGTGGTTCCACAGCAGGAGATATCAATCAGTGATAGCAGTGCACTTTCTTCCCAGCTGACTTGGTGAGCCTCACTTCATCCCGGGGTCATGTATCTTTTGTACTTTGTGTATTCAGTTTGAGGTATAGCCGGGGCCTTGTTGCCGGCATTATCATTGTACTCTTCTTTATCTATAGAGGCTCTGTAGACATAGTGTGGGTTGTGTATTGGTGCTGGGGAAAGACAAACTATATTATGTTGTGGTTGTATTACTAGTCCATTTGAGATTTTAAAAATGATAAAACTATTGGAATTGAATTGGTATTGTAGACATGAACACATTTTCATCTAATTAATGATAATATGTATTATCTTTATTCATGGATGAGTTTGGGTAGACTGAAATCTAACAGGATTCCTCGATCAGGTTCACTCGGTTGAGCGCCTGTCGCGCTCCTCGGTTTTAGGGCGTGACAAACTTGGTATCAGAGCCTATGGTTTTAAAGTATCCTAGGATGTCTCGGAGCCATGTCTAGTAGAGTCCTTATTATCGGTGTGTTGTGGACCACATCTATAATTAGGATGCTACATGGGCATTTAGGAATAATACCATTCTTTCATGTTCTTGATCGTGCGATAATGCTTGTTGTAAGATTGTTCCTCCTTTAACTCCTGAGTTGCTCTAATTTTCAGTACATGGTGCCTAAGAAGAAGGCAAGAACTGGCTAAAGAGCCAATGTCATCCCAGGAGTGACAGTTGATCGTATAATTGATGATGTGGGTGAGCACCCAAGGAGTGAGAATATTCCTCCGGTTACTACACTGCCTAACTCTACTACAAATGATTAGACCGCACATGTCCCTTCACCTACTAAAGGCGCAATAGTTCCTCCAACTGATATACCAGTTCCACCTCCAGTTCCAGCTTCCGATTCTGGTGTTTCTGATATTGACCTTAGGTGAGCCATACAGATGTTGGCTCAAATAGTGGCTTCCCAAACCCAGAGGTCAAATGTTGCACCCACTTTTTCCGATCAGCCAGGGGATTCTACTAGTTCCAGGGTGAACATGTTTCTCCAGTTGGATCCTCCAGTGTTCACGGGTACTAACCCAGAGGAAGATCCCTAGGATTTCATTGATGAGATGCACAAGACTCTCAGAGTTTTGCGCGCTACTGAAACAGAGGCAGTGGAATTGGCCTCCTACCGCCTGAAAGAGGTGGTATATTCTTGGTTTGAACTATGGGAGGAGTCCCGTGAAGAAGGGATCTCTCCAGTGAGGTGGGATGAGTTTGTTGATGCCTTCATTGATCATTTCTTGCCTGCCGAGACTAAGGCAGCCCATGCTGCTGAGTTTGAGAACTTGAGGCAAGGTAGCCTGAGTGTGTGGGATTACCATATGAGATTTGCATACCTGTCTAAATATGCTATTTACATGTTTCCCACTATGGAGGCTAGAGTTTGCCGATTTGTGCAGGGCCTTAGTCCCTTGGTAATTAATGAGGCCACTACAGCAGCCTTGAATTCTGATATGAACTATGCAAAGATGGTGGCATTCGCTCAAGCCACCGAGACCTGCAAATTAAGGAACAGAATGGAGCGAGAGGGTAGTAATAAGGCCCGGTCTACGGGAAACTTTGGTAGTTCTTCAGGTGGTGGCAAGTCAACATTCAGAGGAGGGTCGTCAGGGCAATAAGAGTCCTTTGCTTAGTCTTCGGCTAGTGCTCCGCCATCAGGGCCTAGTCAGCAGTAGCAATGGAGCCGTTTCAGGCCCAGTCAGGGCAACAGGGGATCCAATCAGCAGGGTCATCATGTTGGTAGATTCCAGCAGCAAAGGAAGCCCCCATGCCCTAGGTGTGGATAGATACACCTAGGAATATTCTACATGGACTTACCCATATGCTACGGATGCCGATTGAGGGGGCATATTCAGAGGGATTGTCGTTCGTCCCGCTAGGGTACAGGCAGGGGCATGGCACAGTCAGCCAGTTCTGCAGCTACTACATCCGCAATACCTCCTCCAGCTCGAGGCACTCCAACACCCGTAGGGCGTGGTGCAGCTAGGGGCGGAGCTCAGAATTTTGGGAGGATCCGGCCGTTTCTATGCTATGAGGGGTCGCCAGAATTCAGAGGCTTCTCCAGATGTTGTCATAGATATATTGACTGTCCAATCTCATGAAGTATATGCTCTTATTGATCCCGGTTCCACTTTGTCATATGTCACACCTTATGTTGCTATGGAATTTGGGATAGAACCAGAACATCCCTATGAGCCGTTATCTGTATTTACTCCGGTTGGTGAGTCTATTTTAGCTACGCGGGTTTATAGGGATTGTGTTGTTATGTTGCATGGTCGGGACACCGTGGCTGATCTTATTGAATTGAAAATAGACGATTTTGATGTGATAATGGGGATGGATTGGCTTTATTCTTGTTTTGCCAAGCTGTATTGCCAAACCAGAACTGTTAGGTTTGAATTTCCAAATGAGCCAGTTATTGAGTGGAAGGGTGATGATGTAGTGCTGAAGGGTAGGTTTATTTCTTACCTAAAGGCCACGAAAATGATCAACAAGGGATGTATTTACCATTTGGTCCGGGTTACGGACACCGATGCTGAGGCACCTACACTTGAGTCTGTGCCTGTTGTGAATGAATTTCCGGGAATCTTTCCGGATGAACTCCCTGGGATCCCACCAGATAGGGAGATTGATTTTGGGATTGATGTGATGCCAGACACGCATCCTATATCTATTCCACCCTACAGAATGGCACCGGCAGAACTGAAGGAGCTAAAGGAACAATTGAGAGATTTTTTAGAAAAGGGTTTTATCCGGCCAAGTGTGTCGCCTTGGGGCGCACCGGTCCTTTTTGTGAGAAAGAAAGATGGGTCACTGAGAATGTGTATTGACTATCGGCAGCTTAATAAGGTAATAATCAAAAATAAGTACCCACTGCCAAGGATAGATGACTTGTTTGATCAATTACAAGGTGCCAGGTACTTCTCCAAAATTGATTTACGATCCGGGTATCACCAATTGAAGATCAGGGAGCGGGATATTCCGAAAATAGCTTTTAGAACCTAGTATGGGCATTTTGACTTTCTAGTAATGTCTTTTGGTCTAAAAAATGCTCCAGCAGCCTTCATGGATCTTATGAATCGTGTTTTAAGCCATTCCTCGACTCATTTGTGATAGTGTTCATTGATGATATTCTTGTATATTCATGAAGTCAAGAGGACCATGCTGACCTTCTCAGGGTAGTTCTGAAAACCCTACATCAGCTGTGAAGAATTGGTTGATGCCTGCAACTCCAACAGAGATTCGCAGTTTCTTAGGTTTAGCTGGATATTACTGAAATTTTGTGGAGAGGTTTTCTACTCTTGCCTCTCCATTGACTAAATTGACACATAAGGCAATTAAGTTCCAATGGTCAGATGCTTGTGAAAAGAGTTTCCAGGAATTGAAAGCAAGATTGACTACGGCACTGGTGTTGACTCTACCAGAGGGTATAAATGGATTTGTGGTATATTGTGATGCTTCAAGAATCGGGCTTGGATGTGTATTAATTCAACATGGGAAGGTGACAGCTTATGCTTCTAGGCAACTAAAGAATCATGAAAAGAACTATCCAACACATGATTTAGAACTTGCGGCAGTGGTATTTGCACTGAAAATTTGGTGTCATTATTTATATGGGTTCCGTGTGGATATATTCACGGACCATAAGAGCCTTCAATATATTTTCAAACAGAAGGAATTGAATCTGAGGCAGAGAAGATGGTTTGAATTACTCAACGATTATAACATTGATATTTTATACCATCCGGGGAAGGCTAATATTGTGGCGGTTGCTCTTAGCCAAAAATCTACGGGTATCTTAGAACACTTGAAGGCATATCAAAGGCCATTGGCAAAAGAAGTTCACCGATGGCTAGTTTGGGAGTTCGTCTTGCGGACTCTAGTGAAGGAGGGGTAATTATGCATAATAAGGCTGAATCATCGCTTCTTGTAGAAGTCAAAGATAAACAATACCACGATCCATTGTTGGCGAAATTGAAAGAGTGGATTCATAAACATAAGACCATGGCCTTTTCTCTTGTCATGGATGATGGTACACTAAGGTACCAAGGGCGACTATGTGTTCCAAATGTGGATGGTCTCCGTGAAAGAATTTTGACTGAAGCTCACACTTCTAGGTATTTCGTGCACCCAGGTTCTACAAAAATGTATCAGGACCTTAAGGAAGTCTATTGGTGGAATGATATGAAGAGGAATGTGGCGGACTTTATGGCAAGATTACCGAATTGTCAGCAAGTGAAGGCTGAACACCAAAGGCCTGGTGGGTTGGCACAAAACATAAAAATTCCAATGTAGAAGTGGGAAATGATTAATATGGACTTTGTGGTATGATTACCGTGCACTTCGCGCAGGTTTGACTCAATTTGGGTGATTATGGATCGACTCTCGAAGTCATCACACTTTTTGCCGGTTAAGTCTACCGACACAGCGGAGCAGTATGCTCAGTTGTATATCGAAGAAATAGTCAAGTTGCATGGCACCCTAGTTTCCATCATTTCTGATCGGGGGCACACTTCACTGCTAATTTTGGGAAGAAATTTCAGCAAGGTTTGGGTACTCAGATGAATCTTAGTACAGCCTTTCACCCGCAGACTGACGGGCAGGCAGAGCGGATTATTCAGACGCTTGAGGATATGTTGCGCGCTTGTGTTATAGACTTCAAAGGTATCTGGGATGATCATTTACCACTCATAGAATTTTCATATAACAATAGCTATCATGCTAGCATTCAAATGGCACCGTTCGAGACTTTATATGGTAGGAGAAGTAGATCTCCCATTGGGTGGTTCGAAATTTGGGATGCAGATTTGATAGGGCCAGACCTTGTGCATCAGGCTATGGAAAAAGTTAAAATCTTTAAGGAGCGGTTGAAGACTGCTCAGAGTCATCAGAAATCCTATTCGGATGTTCGTAGTAGGGATTTAGAGTTCGAAGAAGATGATTGGGTATTCTTGAAAAAATTTCCCCCATGAAGGGTGTAATGCGATTTGGTAAGAAAGGGAAATTGAGTCCGAGGTATGTCGGACCGTACAAAATCATTCAGAGGATCGTTGAGGTGGCGTACAAGCTTGAGCTACCACCTCAAATGTCATTAGTACACCCGGTGTTTCATGTGTCTATGTTGAAGAAAGTAGTTGGAGATCCGATACTCATTGTTCCGGTTGAGACTATTGAGGTAAATGAGAAATTGACTTACGAAGAGATTTCGGTTTCTATTATTGATCGGCAAGTCTGAAAATTGAGAAGTAAAGAAATTGCCTCCGTGAAAGTATTGTGGCGAAACCAGCAGGTTCAAGAGGCTACTTGGGAGGCCGAGGAAGAAATGAATAAAAAGTATCCTCATTTGTTTGAATGACCATGTATTTAAAGTTGAGATCTAGGAAAAAAATTATAAGAATTACTTTTTATGAATTTTATATCATGTGAACAATTGGCATTAAGGGTATTCCTTTCTGGATATATATTGCTTATGATACCACATTTGGTGTTGTTTTGTATTATGTTACGTCGTTGGAATACGTATATGTTGTTACGATGTGTTTCTGGGGCTCTCTGACAGGTGGATAGGCCTAGTTACAAGAGAAACTCTGGCAAGCTTTTTGTAAATTTTGGGAGTTAGTCAAATTTGAGGCTGCTCGAAAGTGGTATGAAACAAACTGAGTTGCATAAGATACTAATGACGGATTTTTACCCTCATTAGAGGAAGAATGATCCTAAGCGGGGGAGAATGTAACACCACGAAAAAATTCGAAGTACTTAAGTGTAAAGACCGGTACATTTTGCAAAGAAAATAATTTTTCATGGTGTCGGACAAGGATTACGTGTTTGGGGATTGTAGAAATTCTTTGCGGCTCGCAAGCTCACTGCGGCTCGGACTTTTTGGGTTGAACAATGCACCGAAAAGTAAAGAAATATTTTTGGCGGAAAAGTGCATTTTTGTGGTCTATTATGCGACCGCAGAAGCACTTTGCAGACTGCATAATGGCCGCAGAGTGAGGTAGTTAATTGGGCTAATTGGAAGCAATTATGCGGTCGACTATGCGACCGCATAACTGTTATGCGGTGCATTATGCGACCGCATAACGGTTATGCGGACCGCATAGTGACCGCATACACAGACAGTTCTTTTGGCTATTTTGTAACCAATTATGCGACCGATATGCAGTCCGCATATCGGTTATGCTATCGCATACCTTGTTCCGGATCTCCATTTTTGGGTTTTTAAAACCCGATCCTATTTCGTTAAATACACTCTTTGGGCCATTTTTGAGACATAATCTGATATTTTAGAGTGAGAGAGAGTGCCCTAGAGTGAGAAGGTGTTCTTCAATAATTTTTCTTCAATTCTTGCTCAAGATTTGGAAGATTAAGAAGGGAAGCTCACTAGGTCTTTATCCTAGAGGTAAAATTCTACACCCTAAACCCTAATTTCGAAATTTTCTGAAAATGGGTAATTAGCAAGATAATTTTTGGGCATGAGATTTGATTATTTTACATGCAGGTGATATCAAGGGGTGTAGGAAGATTTTTGAACTAAACATGGTAAAGAATGGGTTGTGGGATGATGGAATCCTCCGTAAAAGGACCTTGAAACCTCGTGCACACCTAGTATTTGATAAAATGCTCAAATGAGCTAGAACCATGATCATCTTCCTAATTTTGGTTCAATTTGTTATATTTCTAAAATAGATTGAAGTTGCTAAGAATTCTGGAATGTTTTAGAGTTTAAGGAAGCTCAACTGAGGTATTTTGGCTAAACTCTTCTCTTAGAATTGAATCCCACGATATTCATGTAAATTATGTAAGTCCCGAGTGATTCATTATGAGACTGGCCATTCCGAGTAAGATTGGGTTGAAAGATATATATTCAACAAGCATCCTAAATGCTTTATTCATGTTATGCTCCCAATTGAGGATGTGTTAAAATACGGGCTGTGCATTTATAATGTTTCGACTTTTAGTCAAGTTCAAATGAAGGCTATTATGGCAAATTTTGTGAAATATCTCTATGTGCCTTAGACTCTAAATTGTTCACATGCGTACTACACACCTTGATTTGAGTTGTATTTGTTGTTGATGAGGATAATGATATCTGAAATTGATAAGGTGAGCATGAAATACTAAATATGGCCAACGTGCCAAGAATGATCTTATAATTTTGGCCATTAGTGCCAATGATATGATAAGATGTGAAAGTAATATGAAATGCGATGATTGATATAAAAAGGTTGATGTCTCAAATAAGACAGCCTAGCCGATCGGGTCATGATCGGACACCATGTCGCACACATGGTGGTGATTGTGCTGGAAATTATAATTGAAATTGTTATTGTGGTCGATGTCCCTAATGGATAGCCTAGCCGATCGGGTCGTGATCGGACTCCGTGTTAAAGACGATGGTATTAATATTGAGAGAAATTGTGGTTGATGTCTCTACTTAGATAGCCTAGCCGATCGGGTCATGATCGGACTCTGTGCTAAAAGTGCGGTGGTACTGGTTTTGTGAATAATGGTATTGTGAATAGTGGTATTGGCATGGTGAATAATGGTACTTGTATTGTGGACAATGGTATATCGATACTAAAAATCTCCCAATGTGAGATATGAAAATTAATTTGAACACTGTCTTGATCCTAAATTGAGGTTTGATGTTGATTAAGTATTTCATTGATATTATGATAATCTTGTTTGCATTATTTGCCATTCTATTGAGAGGATGTTTAGTTATACATACTAGTGCTATTCGACGGTACTAACGTCCCTTTTGCTGGGGGGGCTGCATCTTTCAATGGATCCAGGTGGTTCCACAGCAGGAGATATTAATCAGTGATAGCAGTGCAGTTTCTTCCCAGTTGACTTGGTGGGCCCCACTTCATCCCGGGGTCATGTATCTTTTGTACTTTGTGTATTCGATTTGAGGTATAGCCGGGGCCTTGTTGCCGGCATTATCATTGTACTCTTCTTTATCTATAAAGGCTCTGTAGACATAGTGTGGGTTGTGTATTGGTGTTGGGGAAAGACAAACTATATTATGTTGTGGTTGTATTACTATTCCATTTGAGACTTTAAAAATGATAAAACTATTGGAATTGAATTGGTATTGTAGACATGAACACATTTTCGTCTAATTAATGATAATATGTATTATCTCTATTCATGGATGAGTTTGGGTAGAATAAAATCTAACAGGCTTGCTCGGTCGGGTTCACTCGGTTGAGCGCCGGTAGCATTTCTCGGTTTTGGGGCGTGACATGTGATTTTCGAAATATTCTACTTGTTGATAATTATGATAATGATCTATGAAAGGGAAGAAATGAAAGTGTGGAATATGAAATACGGCCATTGCGCCATGAATAAAGAATCATATGTATGGCCAAGAGAGCCAATGAAATAAATAATATTGTAAGTGGTTGAAAGTACGGATGAGGTGATATGTGGTGTGAAAGGTTATGAGATGTACGTATTTGTACTTTTATTTCCAATGTGTTATGAAACCCTATGGACGGTCTATGAAACGCATAGGTATATTATGTTATGAAACCCTATGGACGGTCTATGAAATGCATAAGTATATTATGTTATGAAATCCTGTGGACAGTCTATGAAACGCATAGGTACATTGTGTTATGAAGTACATTGTTCTATGAAATCTTGTGGACGGTCTATGAAACGCATAGGTATATTGTGTTATGAAATCCTGTGGACGGTCTATGGACGCATAGGTACATTGTGATATGAAATCTTGTGGACGGTCTATGAACGCATAGGTACATTGTGTTATGAAATCCATTGTGATATGGAATCCTGTGGACAGTCTATGAAATGCATAGGTGCATTGTGTATAAGAGGTATAGATGTACAGTATGAATAAACACTATGGACCGTGTATGAAACGCATAAGTGTATAATATGATATGTGAACACTAAGGACGGTCTAATGAGACACATTATTAATGCAGACAATAGGTGCCCCTTTCGTTGTCCTTGTTTGTACAGGTTGTTTCAATTACATTATATTATGTGTTCCACGTATAGATCATATGGGCATTCTATTTTGAAAGAGGATTTCTAGCTACACATACTAGTGCTATTCGACAGTACTAATGTCCCTTTTACCGGGGGTGCTGCATCTTTAATGGATGTATGTGGTTCTATAGCAGGTGGCATTGATCAGTGATAGCAGTACACTCTTGTTAGCCGATTTGGTGAGCCCCACTTCATTTCGGGGTCATGTATCTTTTGTTTCTCATGCACTTTGTGGTTGAGGTATAGCCGGGGCCTTGTTGCCGGCATTTCCATATTACTCTTCAGTTGTACTTAGAGGCTCCATAGACAGGTTGTGGGTGGTATTTGATGTTGGGAATTGGATTAGAACTGTTGGTATTTGGCAACATGTTTTTCATTAAATCTATCAACTCGTACTATTTTGGAAATATTGAATGATGCTTTTAATGGGAATGAAATGGAAGCGGTTACTGAAATTTCTTCAGTATTTTATTAACGGAGTACATCTCCTCTTTATTAACGAATGAATTTGGGTAGAATGAAATCTAACAGGCTTACTCAGTCGGGTTCACTCGGTTGAGCGCCGGTCGCGCTCCTCCATTTTGGGGCGTGACAAACTTGGTATCAAAGCCTAAGGTTTTAAAGTGTCCTAGGCTGTCTCAGAGCCGTGTCTAGTAGAGTTCTTATTATCGGTATATTGTCGACCACATCTATAATTAGGATACTACATGGGCATTTAGGAATAATACCCTTCTTTCATATTCTTGATCGTGCGATAAAGCTTGTTGTAAGATTGTTCTTCTTTTAACTCTTGAGTTGCTCTAACTTTCAGTATATGGCGCCTAAGAAGAATGCAAGAGCTAGCCAAAGAGCCAATGTCACCCCAGGAGTGACAGTTGATTGTATAATTGATGATGTGGGTGAGCACCCGAGGAGTGAGAATATTCCTCCAGCTACTACATTGCCTGACTCTACTACAACTGATCAGGCTGCACTTGTCCCTACAGCTACTGAAGGTATAACAGTTCCTCCAACTGATATACCAGTTCAATCTCCAATTCCAGCTTCCGATTCTGGTGTTTCTGATGTTGATCTTAGGGGAGCCATACAGATGTTGGCTCAAATAGTGGCTTCCCAAACCCAGAGGTCAAATGTTGCACCCAATTCTTCCAGTCAACCATGGGATTCTACTAGTTCCAGGGTGAATAGCTTTCTCCAGTTGGATCCTCCAGTGTTCACGGGTACTAACCCATAGAAAGATCCCCAGGATTTCATTGATGAGATGCACAAGACTCTCATAGTTATGCGTGCTACTGAAATTGGGGCAGTGGAATTGGCCTCCTATCGCCTGAAAGAGCCTGGTGTATTCTTGGTTTGAACTATGGGAGGAGTCCCATGAAGAAGGGAGCCCTCCGGCAAGGTGGAGTGAGTTACCGATGCTTTCATTCACCACTTCTTGCCTGCTGAAACTAAGGAGGCCCGTGCCGCTGAGTTTGAGAGCCTGAGGCAAGGTGGCCTGAGTGTATGGGAGTACCATATGAAATTCCTGCACCTATCCAAGTATGCTATTTACATGTTGCCCACTATGGAGGCTAGAGTGCGCCGGTTTGTGCAAGGACTTAGTCCCTGGTAATTAATGAGGTCGCTACGGCTGCCTTGAATTCTGATATGAATTATGGAAAAATGGTGGCATTTGATCAAGCTACAGAGGATCAAAAGTTAAAAAGAAAGAGAGAGCTAGATAATAACAAAAAGACCCGATCCACGGGCAATCTTAGTGGCTCATACAGTAGGGGTAATGGTGGAAAGGCATTACATAGCAGAGTGTCATCCAGACCCGCGCAGTCAATTGCTCAGTCTTCATCTAGAGCACTACCATTAGGGCCTGATCAGCAGCGGTGGGGCCATAGTAAGCAAGGCAACCATGGGTCTAATCAGCAGGTCCAGTCAAATGGGGATTCTCAGCTGCAGCGAAGGCCCCCATGTCCCAAGTGTGGGAGGCGTCATTTGGAGTCAAGGGCCACTAGCTAAGGCACTTCCCCAACAGTCAAGGGACAGCAAGTAAGTCCCTCAACCCCAATATTAGCATATCCTAGCTATGTGGTTTCACTCGTGAATGTTTCAGATTCTAACACATATCATGAACATGTTGAATTGAAAGACAGATTCGTCGTATCTCTAGTCCTCTCATATAGGATCAACTATTGTGAAGGGTTAAGCTGTTAGAATGATAATAATATTACAAGTGCTCAACTTTTTTTTCATCCTTGTAGGCTTGTGGCAGAGATACCTTTTTGCTAGTTACTGTTAAGAGCATAATGCAACTTTATGTATTTTGAAACCCACATCACATTCAGGGTGTTAGAATATTCTCATTTCGAGTTAAACTGATTTTTCCCTACACTCCAGGAGGCGACTGGTATCACATAAGTGTTATCTCTCTTTGAGGCCTATTATTGCCAAACAAGGCATGGATGGAATGAAACAATTGTTGTTGTCCTCTTTATGACTTATAGCTTTCCAAGAATAACTGATGCTAATGTCTTTATCCTTCCGATTATGCCTCTCATATGCCACATGTCTAAAATGACTCATTTATTTAAATCTCAGAATCATGAACATGGTCCCTACATTATCAATGCCTACTAGGCAACTCTATGCCTCATGTATCGAATCAATGATATCATCATAATGATTAACAATGTCAGCACTATTGGTAGTAACCTTCATGTCTCTTAGGATATAACCTCTTGAAATACCGTGCTCAGTACCTCGATGGATTTTTGAATAATTTTAGCCAATATCGAACCTCGTTGTTCATATTTATAGAAACCAGTGGGGGTTGAAGGCTCAAACATATCAAAGAAGAAGCATTATCTTGTGATCAAATATATTGGATAAGAAGTTTTATGGTAATATTCAAGCTACCACATCTTAAAGTAATTGTTGGAGGTTGCCAAAGGGTTACTTTGGGTGTTTGGAATGGAAATTTAGATTTGAAGAAAGTGAACGGGTTATTCTCAATATGTCCTCCATGAGGATGCTATGTGAATTTTTAATATAGGTAAAGTATGTGTAATCACACTAGGCCTTATGAAGTATTGAAGAAAATAGGCCAAACTATGAGAATGATGTTTCCCTATTATTGACCTCCGTTTACTCGGTGTTTCATGTGTCTTTGTGTAAGAAGGTGTAGTTAATGGATAATTGGATTATGATGAGCGACTATTTGCTATCCTTGTTAGATAAGTCCGGAAGTTAATATTGCCTCCATCAAGTGCTATGGCCAAACCAACAGGTTGAAGAGACTACTTGGGAAACTAAGGAAGAAATAAAGAAAAGTATCCTTACTTATTTGAATATCTATGTATTTACAAAGTATTCTAAGAGTTGCTTTCTATGAATTATGTATGATTTGTACATTTGATGTTAAGGGTGTTCCGTTCTAGTAATATAATTGCTTGTGAGGCCACAATTGGTGTTGTTTTGTATTATGTTACGTCGTTGGCTTACGTATATGTTGTTAGGATGTGTTTTTGGGGCTCTCTGACAGGTGGATAGGCCTAGTTACAAGGGAAACTCTAGCGAAATGTTTGGAAATTTTGGGAGTTAGTCAAATTTGGGGCTGCTCGAAAGTGGTATGAGAAAAACTGAGTTGCATAAGATGCTAATGACGGATTTTTACCCTCATTCGAGGACGAATGATCCTAAGCGGGGGAGAATGTAATACCCCGGAAAATTTCGAAGTACTTAAGGGTAAAGCCCGGTAAAATTTGCAAAGAAAAATATGTTTCATGGTGCCGGACATGGCTTACGTGTTTGAGGATTGTAGAAATGCACGGGAAAGTAAAGGAAAATTTTTGGCAGAAAAGTGCATTTCTGCGGTCTATTATGCGACCGCAGAATCACTCTGCGGACCGCATAATGGCCGCAGAGTAAGGCAGTTAATTGGGTCAGTTGGAAGCAATTATGCGGTCGACTATGCGACCGCATAACTGTTATGCGGTGTACTATGCGACTCCAGAACAGTTATGCGGACCGCATAGTGACCGCAGACTCAGGTAGATTTTTGATCATTTTGGACACCAATTATGCGACCGATATGTGGTCCGCATAACCATTATGCGGTCACATATGCGACCGCAGAACCTGTTCAGAAGCTTCATTTTTGGATTTTTAAAACCCGACCCTATTTTGTTAAATACACTGTTTGGGTGATTTTTGAGGTATAATATGATATTTTAGAGTAAGAGGGAGTGCCCTAGAGTGAGAAGGTGTTCCTCTATAATTGATTCTTCAATTCTTGCTCATGTTTTGAAAGATTAAGGAGGGAATTTCACTATGTCTTCATCCTAGAGGTAAGATTCTACACCCTAACCCTCAATTTCGAATTTTGTCTAAAAATGGGTAATAAGCAAGATAATTTCTGGGCAAGAGGGTTGTTTATTTTACATGGATGTGATATCAAAGGGTGTAGAAAGATTGTTGAGCTAAAAAGGGTAAAGATTGGGCTGTGGGACGATGGAATCCGCCATAAAAGGACCTTGAACCTTAATCCACATTTAGTGTTTGATAAAATGCTCAAATGAGCTGAGACCATGAATATCTTCCTAATTATGGTTCAATTTTGTTATGTCTCAAATAGATTGGGATTGCTAGAATTTCCGGAACGTTGTAGTAATTTAAGGAAAGCTCAATTGAGGTATGTTGGCTAAACTTTCTCTCTTGGAATTGAATTCCATAATGTTTCCGTGAGTTTCAAAGTATGGGTTGCATATTAAAATGTGGTGGCTTGAATCATATTTCAAATGAAATTTAGTATGCCAAATTGTGTGAGAAAATCTCAATATTCTTAATACTCTTAATTGCTCATATGTGTACCTAAAGTCTTGATTGGGAATGTCTTATTGTTAATAACCTATAAAGAAGGTTGAAAGTGAAATCAGTAAATTGGGAATATAAAGTGTGGCCAATGTGCCAATAGTGAAAGTTATACTTGTGACCAATGGTGCCAATGAAATGAAATAATGTGAGAAAGATTATGAAATGAGTTTTGACTCAACTATTCCAAAATTGACTTCGACAATATAATTGGCTAAAGGTTTATGAACTCAAGTGATGCCCATATGTGGCTGTTTTAGCTAATATTATGCTTTGTAAGTAATTTTCAATGTGTTTTCCATTCTTACATATTCGTGAGTGGAAATTGTGTATGATTTTAACTTGTACTTCGATTGACAAGCATTTTACTCCATTTATTGGAAAGAAATCGATTGTGTTTAAAAGCCTTCATTACTAATGAATTTAAAGTTGTGATTTCTTGAATATTCTACTTGTTGATAATTATGATAATGATCTATGAAAGGGAAGAAATGAAAGTGTGGAATATGAAATACGGCCATTGCGCCATGGATAAAGAATCATATGTATGGCCAAGAGAGCCAATGAAATAATAATATTGTAAGTGGTTGAAAGTACAGATTAGGTGATATGTGGTGTGAAAGGTTATAAGATGTACATATTTGTACTTTTGTTTTCAATGTGTTATGAAACCCTATGGACGGTCTATGAAACGCATAGGTATATTGTATTATGAAACCCTATGGACGGTCTATGAAACGCATAGGTATATTATGTTATGAAATCCTGTGGACGGTCTATGAAATGCATAGGTACATTGTGTTATGAAGCACATTGTGTTATGAAATCCTGTGGACGGTCTATGAAACGCATAGGTACATTGTGTTATGAAATCCTGTGGACGGTGTATGAAACGCATAGGTACATTGTGTTATGAAATCCTGTGGACGATCTATGGACGCATAGGTACATTGTGATATGAAATCCTGTGGACGGTCTATGAACGCATAGGTACATTGTGTTATAAAATCCATTGTGATATGGAATCCTGTGGACGGTATATGAAACGCATAGGTGCATTGTGTATAAGAGGTATAGATGTACGGTATGAATAAACACTATGGACGGTTTATGAAAAGCATAAGTGTATAATATGATATGTGAACACTAAGGACGGTCTAATGGGACACATTATTAATTCAGACAATAGGTGCCCCTTTTGTTGTCCTTGTTTGTACAGGTTGTTTCAATTACATTATATTATGTGTTCCACGTATAGATCATATGGGCATTCTATTTTGAAAGAGGATTTCTAGCTATACATACTAGTGTTATTCGACAGTACTAACGTCCCTTTTGCCGGGGGCGCTGCATCTTTATTGGATGCATGTGGTTCTACAGCATGTGGCATTGATCAGTGATAGCAGTACACTCTTGTCAGCCGATTCGGTGAGCCCCACTTCATTTCGGGGTCATGTATCTTTTATTTCTCATGTACTTTGTGGTTGAGGTATGGCCAGGGCCTTGTTACCGGCATTTTCATATTACTCTTCAGTTGTACTTAGAGGCTCCGTAGACAGGTTGTGGATGCTATTTGATGTTGGGAATTGGATTAGAACTGTTGGTGTTTGGCAATATATTTTTCATTAAATCTATAAACTTGTACTATTTTGGAAATATTGAATGATGCTGTTAATGGGAATGAAATGGAAGCGGTTAATGAAATCTCTTCAGTATTTGATTAACAGAGTACATCTCCTCTTTATTCACTAATGAATTTGGGTAGAATGAAATCTGACAGGCTTGCTCAGTCGGGTTCACTCGATTGAGCGCCGGTCACGCTCCTCGGTTTTAGGGCGTGACAAGTGCACAAATATATATTAATGGAAGATGCCTCTAGGTAATTCATTTTTCTTGGTAAGGATAGGTACAAAATCACTCGACTGAAAGGAGAGGGAACACCACAACATTACACCCTAAAATTATGTGGGGTCTTTCGAATGACCTAGAATATAGTGTAACTTCATCCACTGTGTATAGGCCGTACCAAGGCCTAATATAAAGGTAAGCTGATAGCGAATAACCTTTTCTTCTCTACCTACTCGACCTTCATTCCCATCCTACAACCAAAGTTATAGCGGCTACCCTTTGTCGTATGTTGCTTAAATTCATGTTCTGTCTATGGACGAAGAGGCGAATATTCCCCCAATAAAGTAAATGGGGAATGGGGCATCTATATTCATGTGCAACCTAGTCTCTACCTGTGGGTATTGATTCATTTCCTAGCAAGATATATTTTGTACCTCAATCAGATTCTGGGCATATTACTTTTATAGAAACATGCTTTTCTTGGTCTGAAGGCATACCTTTTACAGTATAAGACTAAGAAATATATTCAACCAGTACTTAAACCAATATTAAATTTATTTATAGTTAATCATTAGGGGAGTAATCACACAAGTGATCAAGAGAATTTAATCAATCTAATCTCCAATCTGTTCTTGTCAAAAATAGCGTGGTTGATTACCTTAGTAAATATATTGACAATTTAATATTCTGTGTTATAGAACTACATAGTGATTAGGCCCTTTCAGAATTATCCCTCAAGAAGTTACCTAATATCAATTTGCTTTATTCTTTTGTGTTGAATAGGATTCTTGGCAATGTTGATGGTACTTGTGTTGTCAAAGTAGATTGGTATACATCCACATAAGATGTCATAATCCTCCAGTTGTTGCTTTATCCACATAAGTTGAGCACAACAAGATGTAGCTGCTATATATTCAGCTTCAGCAGTGGAAAGAGCAACTAAATTATATTTCTTAATAGCCCAAGAAACTAAGCAAGGACCAAGGAAATGAGTCATTCTAGATGTACTTTTTGTCCACTAGATACCTAGCATAGTCTGCATCAACAAATCCAACAAGCTCATAACTTCCACTTCTAGGGTACCACAACCGTATGCCTTGACTCCCCTTTAGGTACCTGAGAATTCTTTTGGATTCTTTCATGTGGGGTCCTATATGACTGGTTCAGAACCTGGCTTACACTCCTACACTGTAGACAATATTTGGCCTTCTAGCAGTTAAGTACAAGAGAGAACCTTTGATAAGTGTCTAGTCTGATAGCAGTGGTTATGGGTGTGTTAATTGATTTTGTATTTTCCATTTCAAATCTCTTCAGTGACTCTCTTATGTATTTTTGTTGATTGATAAGTGTTCCCTGAGAAGTTAGCTTAATTCGCAACCCCAAGAAGAAATTTAAACTCGCCCATCATGCTCACTTCAAATTCTTTACTCATTAGTTCTAAGACTCCTTGCACAAAGATTTATTAGTGGAACCAAAAATAATATCATCAACATATACTTATATAATCAGAAGACTTTTACCTTTCTTCCTAAAAAACAAGGTATTATCAATATTGTCTCTAGTAAAGCTATTATCAAGAAGAAACTTAGACAGTCTCTCATATTGTGCTCTGGGATCTTGTTTTAGCCTATACAAGATATTGTCTCTCTTATAAACATTGTCTTCCATCCCTGACAATTGAAATCCAGGAGGTTGAGATACATATATTGTCACGCCCCAAAACCGAGCAGCGCGACCGGCGCTCAACCGAGTGAACCCGGCCGAGCAAGCCTATTAGATTTTCTTCTACCCAAACTCATTCATGACTAAAGAGAATATATACATATATATATATATTTGCTAATCAAACAATAAAGTGATCATGTCTGCAATACCAATTTCTTACCATTAGTTACTTCATTTTAAAGTCTTAATTTCACACACACTTTTCATAATCTGATGTGGAAATAGTAATTCAAACACAACATAATGAGTTTCACTTCCCCAGCACCAATATACAACCCACACTATGTCTATGGAGCCTCTATAGATAAAGAAGAGTGCAATGATAATACCGGCAGCAAGGCCCCGGCTATACCTCAAACAGAATACACAAGTACAAAAGATACATGACCCCGGGATGAAGTGGGGCTCACCAAGTCAGCTGGGAAGAAGGTGTGCTGCTATCACTGATCAATATCTCCTACTGTGGGACCACTTGCATCCATTTAAAGATGCAGCTCCCCCGGCAAAAGAGACGTTAGTACTGTCGAATACTAGTATGTATAACTAAACACCCTCTTAATAGAACAAATAATATTACAAGGAGGAATAATCATAAAATCAATGAAAGTCTCGAACAATACCAAGACATCAAGTTTCACGTAAATTCCCATATTTTCAGATTGGTGATTCTTAGCACCGATATACCATTGTTCACAATATCATTATTCACAATACAAATACCACCGTACTCTTAGCACGGAGTCTGATCACGACCTGATCGGCTAGGATATCTCTTTAGAGACATCAACCATAATCACTCTCAGTATCAATACCCACGTACCTTTAACACGGAGTTCGATCACGACCCGATCGGCTAGGCTATCTCATTAGAGATATCAACCACAAATCACAAATTCAATTATAATTTCCAGCACAATCACCACCATGTGTGCGACATGGTGTCCGATCACGACCCGCTCGGCTAGGCTGTCTTTTCGAGAAATCAACCTTTTTATATCAATCATCGTATTTCTTGCTTCTTTCACATCTTTTCATTTCATTTGTACTAGTGGCCACAATTATAAAATCATTCTTGGCACATTGGCCGTATTTAGTATTTCATGCTCACCTTTTCAATTTCAAACATCATCATCATCTTTAACAACCAATACAATTCAATTCAAGGTTTATAGTACACATGTAAGCAATTAAGAGTCTTAGGCACATAGAGATACTTCACAAAATTTGGCATAATAGCCTTCGTTAGAACTTGACTTGAAGTCGAAACATTATTAAAGAACAGCCCATATTTTGAACACACTCTCAATTGATAACATAACATGAATAAAGCATTTGGGATACTTATTGAACATATATCTTTCGACATAACTTACTTGGAATATCCAATTTATAATGATCAACTCGGGTCTTACATAATTTACATGAATACTGTGGTATTCAATTCTAAGAGAAGAGTTTAGCCAACATATCTCAATGAAGCTTCCTTAAACTCTAAAATGTTCCTGAATTCTTAGCAACTTCAATCTATTTAAAAAATATAACAAATTAAACCAAAATTAGGAAGATGCTCATGGTTCTAGCTCATTTGAGCATTTTAACAAACACTAGCTGTGCATTAAGGTTTCAAGGTTCTTTTATGGAGGATTCCATAATCCCACAACCCAATCTTTACCATTTTTAGCTCAACAATATTCCTACACCCTTTGATAACACATGCATGTCAAATAAACAACTCTCATGCCCAAATATTATCTTGCTAATTACCCATTTCTAGACAAAATTTGAAATTGAGGGTTAGGGTGTAGAATCTTACCTCTAGGATGAAGACCTAGTGAGTTTTCCTTCTTAATATTCCAAAATTTGAGCAAGAATTGAAGAACAATTATTGAGGAACACCTTCTCACTCTAGGGCACTCTCTCTCACTCTAAAATGTCAGATTTTAGCTCAAAAATAGCCCAAAGCATGTATTTAACGAAGTAGGGTAGGGTTTTAAAAATCCAAAAAATGAAGCTCCGGAACAAGGTCTGCGATCGCATAATCGATATGTGGACCGCATACCAACCGCATAATTGATATCCAAAGCTGGCCAAAAATCTTCCTGGGTCTGCGGTCACTATGCGGCCCACAGACCTGTTCTGCGATCGCATAATGAACCGCAGAACAGTTCTGCAGTCACATAGTCGACCGCAGAATGGCATCCAAAATTGCCCCTCTCCTGCCTCACTCTGCGGCCATTATGTGGTCCGTAGAGTGATTCTGCGGTCGCATAATGTACCGCAGAAATGCATTTTTCTGCCAAATATTTTCCTTTATCCCTCAGTACATTGTTCAACCCAAAAAGTCTGAGCCACGACACGTAAAACCAATTCGGCACCATGAAATATTATTTTCTTTTGCAAAATTTTATGGGGCCTTACATACACTCCCCCACTTAATATCGTTCGTCCTTGAAAGAGGGTAAAAATTTGTTATTAGCATCTTATGCAACTCAATTTTTCATACCACACACTAGCAGCCCTAAATTTGACTAACTCCCTAAATTTCTAAATATTTCGCCAGAGTTTCCCCTGTAACTAGGCCTATCTGCCTGTCAGAGAGCCCCAGAAACACACCCTCAAAACATATATATAATCCAATAACGTAACATAACACAAAACAACACCAACTGTGGCCTCACAAGTAATTATATTACCATAAAAGGAAAACCCTTAACATCAACGGTAAAAATGATACATAATTCATAGAAAGTAACTCTTAGTATTTTCATAAAGCACAAATCATAAATACATGGTTATTCAAACAAATAAAGATACTTTTTCTTCATTTCTTCCTCAGCCTCCCAAGTAGCCTCTTCAACCTGTTGGTTTCGCCAAAGCACTTTCACGTATGCAATTTCTTTGTTTCTCAACTTTCGAACTTGCCGATCAATAATAGAAACTAGAATCTCTTCATAAGTCAATTCCTCATTAACCTCAATAGTCTCAACAGGAACAATGATTGTCGGGTCTCCAACTACTTTTTTCAACATAGACACATGAAACACCGGGTGCGCTAATGACATTTTAGGTGTTAGATCAAGATTGTACGCCACCTCATTGATCTTCTGAATGATTCTGTACTATCTGACATACCTCAGACTCAGTTTTTCTTTCTTACCAAATTGCATTATGCCTTTCATGGGGGAAACTTTCAAGAATACCCAATCATCTGCTTTGAACTCCAAATCCCTACGACGAACATCCGAATAGGACTTCTGATGACTCTGATCCATCTTCAACCGCTCCTTGATAATTTTAACTTTTTCCATAGCCTGATGCACGAGGTTTGGCCCTATCAACTCTGCTTCCCCAATTTTGAACCACCCAATGGGAGATCTGCATCTCCTTCCATATAAAGCCTCGAACAGTGCCATCTGAATGCTAGCATGATAACTATTGTTGTAGGCAAATTCTATGAGTGATAAATGGTCATCCGAACTACCTTTGAAGTATAGAACACAAGCGCGTAACATATCCTCAAGCGTTTGAATAGTCCGCTCTGCCTGCCCGTCAGTCTGCAGGTGAAAGGTTGTACTAAGATTCACCTGAGTACCCAAACCTTGCTAAAATTTCTTCCAAAAGTTAGCAGTAAATTGTTCTCCCCGATCAGATATGATGAAAACTGGAGTGCCATGCAACCTGACTATTTTTTTGATCTACAACTGAGCGTACTGTTCCGTTGTGTCGGTAGCCTTAACTGACAAAAGGTGTGCTGATTTTGTGAATCAATCCACAATCACCCAAATTGAGTCAAACTTACAAGGAGTGCGGGGTAATCCTACCACAAAGTAAATATTAATTATTTTCCATTTCCACATTGGAATTTCTATGTTCTGTGCCAACCCACCGGGCCTTTGGTGTTCGGCCTTTACTTGCTGACAATTTGGATATCTCACCACAAAGTCCGCTACATTTCTCTTCATATCATTCCACCAATAGACTTCCTTAAGATCATGATACATTTTCGTAGAACCTGGATGCACGAAATACCTAGAAGTGTGAGCCTCGGTCATAATCCAAAAATCTAACTTCCACCATTTCAAGCCAAATTTCACTACGGACCTCCAAATCATAATCCGGATGCGCTACTAAGTCCAAAATCACCCAACAGACCTACCAGGACCATTAAAACTCTGTTCCGGGTTCAAATTCACAAAAATTCAAACTTGGTCAACTCTCATAATTTAAAGCTTCAACAATGAAATCCATTCTTCCAATTCGATTTTGAATAACCTAAAAATCAAAACCAACGATTCACATAAGTCATAATACATCATACGGAGCTACTCATACCCGTAAACTACCGAGCGAAGTGCAAAGGTTCAAAGCGACCGGTTGGGTCGTTGCATGACCAGGAAAATTAGTTGCTTACATTTAAAGACAACTGAGAAGGCACAGAAAGGAATCTATAGTGCTATCAAGTTAAAGGAAGGTTGCGAGTAATATAAATAGATATGTGTAGGTCGCAAGCTAAAGTATGGTAGAGCGACAAGATTTTAGGTAGATAGTAGTAAGGATAAGAAAAAGGTGAGTTAGAAGGTGACAAGAATAGGTAAGGCCTCGGGATTAAGCCCATCAAGCAAGAGAGCTGATGGTTTTCGTATGTTATAGAAAGCTTAGTAGGGCCTAAACGAAATCAGAGAAGTCTAAGACTAGGAGCAATTAGAAGAGATAAAATGCTGACTTGTCGTAGAACAAGGTTGTATTGGTGATAGATATGAGGATGATGTTTAGGCTTTTGATTGAGTAATGATTTTAAGAAAAGGGATTTCATGAATTGCACGGGATTTGAATACTCCCATAAGATGAATCACGTTGGGATGCTATGAAATACGGTTATTGAAGTATAGTATTGTCCCTAGGTGGATAAGGCAAATCACTTCAAATGTTCCCCGATGCAACGTGAGCCCTAGTAACCATGTATTATGTAAGAGGTTTCAAGTTATCAGTGGTATATTATGGATCAACATTAAGGTGAATCAACAATGGATGGATAAAAGTTACAAAGTATAGGATGAGATTCGGTCATCATTCTTAAGATGAACAGTAATGAGGAAGCATTAAAGGACTTAAATTTATTATACATATAGGATAAACAACGAGAGTGTAACATGGAGTTGGGTGGCAGACCTCGTTAATAATAAATCGAAGTAAGTGTTATGGTATAGTATGACCTACCTAGTTGTAGTAAAGCCATAAGCATAGATAACCGAAGCTATGAAACAAGATATGTCAATAGTCGTAAGTTTGACAAAGTACCAAATGAAGAACTTCAGTATACCTATAGATGCCCAAAGGAACAACTTGTCATAGTTCTGTATATGTTCACAAAGTGAGGCCTAAAGATTGGCTAACAACTAGAGGAAAAAAGGAGAGAAGAATCGCATAGGCACACTTACAAGGTCAGAGTCATACAGACTGCATGACAGAAGGCAGCAACAGTTACGAGATTGCAAGAATTCTGATCACAAGTCATGGTGTGAGAAAGAGTCCTAAAGGAGGGAATGCCCAGGACTTTGGATTTATTCACGAAATAGTTGCCTAGATATCAAGGACACTATTAAAGTATTCATAAAAGCTATAGGTTATAAGACGGATAGGTACATCAGTGAACATTCGAGGACGAATGTTCGGGGGGGGGGAGAATGATGTTACACCCCACGTTTTTGTACGTAAAAGTACGTCGTAAGTCAATTGATGTAAGCTCAGAATGAGATCATCTTTGAAACTACATAAAGTAAGTTAATAATATTACCTTGGAAGTTACAAATCTTTAAGATGGATAACAAGTACCAAGAGGGTTGAAAGACTTAGAAGCTAAACAAATTGAAGAAAATAAGTTTCGTCGAATGTCGACAAGTTAGAAATGTTATAACATGTACTTTTGGGGTGAGACTAGGGTGATTAAATGGATAAGGAGGTTATGTAATGAGTTATTTTAGTCATACGATAGGCTTGCATTACGTTTTAAATCCAAGAGAGTTGTGGAACAAAAGTTGGCAAAGATCATCACAAGTTACATTCATAAATGTGCTGAAACTTAGGTCAAATGTAGCTGCGCTTTTCTCCCAATATATTTGGAATTAAGGGATCCTCAACATACCAAATTGATGATCTATGAGTCTAATTTCTAACTCATTAAATCGTTCATCGATACGACATCTGAGTAGAGAGATATTCGCATTTTTGCGAGACTGCGTAGGCAGCCCCTATGGGACCCACTTGGTCGGTGGCAGACCTCTACCTATTCTTATCTCATTTTTGGGATGCGATTTGCTCATTTTCGACCTCCTTCCATTATCACACTCTCCAAACTCTCCCAAACAGTTCCTCAAAGTCTCCAAACAAATTCCACAAAAATACAGCATAATCCAACATCAAAGTTAGCCAAAGTTGAAGAACAACCCATTTATGGTGTTGTGATGTGAATAAGGATGATGGTAAGCTAAGTTAAGCTTGGGGTTCGAAATTTATCTACTTTCTAAGGTATGTTTAACATCCTTTTGATGTGTTTTAAGGTTAATTATATGATTGTTGGGATGTTGGAGTGAAAGACTACAAGATAACACTTGAAATGGGAAGAGATGTTGTTATCTTTTGTTGGGTTGTTTTAAGGTTCTCTCTCTCTCTCTCTCTCTCTCTATATATATATATATATATATATATATATATATATATATATATATATATATATATGTTTTAAGGCTGAAAATTAGGGAAAATAACTTTATTATGATATGATTTCTGTTGTTATGCATGTATATATGTTGATCAAGTGAATTGATGAAAGAAACATATGAAACTTGAGATTGGAAGTGAAGATTAGCTTAAGTCACTTCTATGGTGTTGTATTGCCATTGAGGGCTTATGTAAGCTAAATATAACTTGGATTTTCACTTGCATCTACTGTAGGAGGTATTTATATTGTGTTATTGCATGTTCTTAAGGTTATCTTGATGTTGATTAAGTTAAATGGATGGACTAGACATGAACTAATGAATAAAGTTGCTAATTGAGGATAGTTGGAGTTGTGGATTGTTTTCTTTGTTACAATATGGTATAAGACCGGAATCATTGGTGAATGGCTTTATTATCATATTAATGATATTGTTATGTTAAAGTAAGAAGTCAATAAGGGGTGATATGGGGTATACGAATTCCAATATGAGCCTTCAGCTCGTCGTGAAGTAGTTGTGACTTGTTATTATTATATGGTATCTTGCTATTTATAATTATATCTTGCTAGATTTCTTAGGTTGTTGTTATTAGTATATGGTATTGGAGGAGGCCCTTGTAACAAGAGAGATGCTGCCGAATTTACATAAACGAGCTACTAGCTTAAGTTACAGACTTAGCCTTTACTCAGCACTGATTTTGAATCTCCTTATGATATGGTAGATTGAGTTGAGTTGTTTGAAGAGTTGCTTGGAAGGTATTAATGACTCAAAATGGTTAAGGTATGTTAAGGCTATCCCTTCTTTCCTTTTGGCATGATCCATTTGATAAAAACGAAACGTGCAACTTTCACAAATGACACTATTCTTAGAAGTAGTAGGGGTGCCTATGTTCTTGATTCCCCACTTGTCCTATTATACTATCGTCTGTTCATGGGTCTCAGATAATATGTAAGTTGATAAAGTTTATTCCAAGATATTAACTGAAGGCATATTGATCTTATGACATTCTGAGAGATCTTATTGACTTACTTCATTATGCATTGCATTCATTTATACATGTACAGTGACCCATGACCAGATGACGTTATGTACGCGTATATTATATGTATATGGGGTATGGGAAAAGGTTACGGCGCTATATACGTACCACCACCTGATCAACTGGTATACATTGATGATTTTGCCCACTAAGGCCGATATGATATGATGGGATGCCCTCAGAGGCTTGATGATGTTAACACTGCGTTTCATGCCCGAAGGTCCTGATAGACAGGTTGGGAGTCTTCCTAGTAGGATATCAGCTCAGCGGAAGGTGTTGGTGCACTCCACTTGCTCCGGAGTTGCTTATTTGGTCAGTATAATTTGGACATATATTGATTGGTATGGCGGGGCCCCTGTCCCGACCTTTATGACGTTTATGTACTCTTAGAGGCTTGTAGATAGATGTCATGTATATGGATACTTGTATGGCTTTGTCGGCCTATGTTTTGAGTGTACAAATGATCATGTCGGCCTTATAGGCCCGTATGTCCCATGTATAAGTTTGTATTCCATGTTGGGTCATCCCATGTTGAGTATTCCCTTATTTTTATTCTAGTTATATCATGACGGCCCTTCTGGCCCATTTACCCATGATGGTATGATAAGAAAGATACGTTACGATGATACTCGGTTGGGTAATACACCGGGTACCCGTCGCAGTCCATCGATTTGGGTCGTGACAATATGATTATGTCCTTAAGTATTGTAGGGAATGCAGACTTCAAGGCCACAATGAATATGAGTGTAGAAGGCTACATCCAGAACTCATTCCAGCTGTGGAAAATCAAAGTGAGGTGCAAGATCAAGGTGGAGTTAGTGAAAAAAAGCAGGTGCAATTGAATAAATTAAGCAACCAATTAGGATGCTAACTAGTGGCAAAATAGTTGGTTATCCTAACGGTAAGTGGACTGAGGTGAAATATAATCGACCAAAGAAAACAATGATGCAAAAAATGAGGAGAAATATGTAGTGAGGTAGCTGGGAAGGAAGCTGTTAATGTGGAACATCAATCCCAGGTCCCAGCTCAAACTACTAATAAGTTTGCTCTACTGGAGGAAGGTGAAATTGAGGAAGCCATACAGGTGAAGAAGGAAGCAGTGTTAAATGTGGTGAGAAATGAGAAAGCTGAGGCAAACAAGGAGAGAAAATCAAATCCTACTACTACTAGGAGAACCAGTCCAAGGAAGGATGGGATTCAAAGTGCAGCTAAGGACAAGCTTCCTAATCCTAATGATACAGGGATTGAGGAGGCTAATAAAAAGGAGTCGACCATTGAATGGGTGCATAGAAAATTTGGTACAAGCAAAGAAGAATTGAAGCAACTTAATGCGACTGTGAATCACTCATGCCAAGAAGTTCCCTCATAAACATTTGAGGAGTCTGCCAAATTGAATGTAGCTAACAATGAAAAAACATCTGGATATCTTTTGTAGAGTGATAAAGTTGAGAATATGGAGAAGAACAATGATGAAAACATTGCTGGTAAGAGCGCACAAAGTGGAGGAAAGAAGGGCCAAACAGTTGACCTAATTCCTGCAGCTACAGTAAACCCTAGCTCACATAAAACTGGTTGAGTCTAAAGAGGGATCTAAAAGGAAGCAGGGTAATCTACAAGCTGGACTTGATCAAGGAGCACAAAAGCAAGTTGAAATCATTCAAGGATCAAGAATTGAAGCTTCAGGTAAGATGCATGCAAATGGAACAGTAAACCCTAAGGGAAATGTCCATGTTTTGGCTAATGTTAAAGGTGATCTGGTGGATTTTTCAGGCGGTGATCAAGTTGAGAATGTTCCTACTAAGGTGTTAGAGGATATAGTGATGTAAACCCATCAAATAACTGAAGGCAAGATGATGGAAACTAATGGAGTAGTAATTTTGCAATCTCAACTACAGTAAACCTTATATTAGGATCAGTCTATGCTCTTCAATTTAGGGTGATGCAGGAAGGGACTATGGAGAGGAATTCAATAGTGTTGAAGGAGTCTACAAGGTAGACACATGATCAAATTGACCTGGCAACAAGGGCTTGTGCTTCAGAAACTGGGCAGACAAGCACAAGCAACAATGCAATTCAAATTGCTGCTCCTGCAGTTGATGATCCTTGAATCTTAGTTGGGAAAACCTTTAGTGTTACAAGTGGCGTATTGGCAAAGGGCATGCTCATTAATCATAGGGGTCAAAAGGAGTTGGGGATGATAGACAAAAATCATGAGCCAAATCCTTTGGCCCTTCAAGTGGTAGACAATGATAAGGGTGAGCCAGAGGAACTAGGTGATGATATTGAGGAAGAATCGACCACTACTAACTTTCAACAAGTAGCTAGGGATGGAGAAATCTCACCTAGAAGTGTTGGCAAAAAGAAATCAGCTGGAAAACATGCAAAGAAACACAAAGAGAGGATTGTACCTGTAAGGGTACAACCAAAGAGGGGTGGGCTCTCAACTTCCAAGTGATCTTATGGACAATGCATTACTGTGGAATGCGAGGTCTGTGAACACACAAAGGCTTTCCAAATGTTAATTAACTTACATAAGAAGTATAATTTCTATTTGATTGGTTTAATAGAGCCTTGGCAAGATATCAATAAGCTGGAGGAATATAGAAGAAGGTCAAGGATCCATTATGCCTTTGCAAACATGAATGGTAAGATCTGGGCTTTTGTTGATGAGGATATTGATGTGGACATTATTATGGATTTTGAAAAATATATGGCTCTAAATTTGTTTCATAGAAGCTTGGGAAAGGAACTAATTATTTCACTTGTATATGCTAAATGTGATGCTATGGAGAGAATTGAATTGTGGGATTCTATGTATCACTTAGCTTCAAAAATGGAATCACCTTGGCTTGTAGGAGGAGAAGTATGGAGGCCTTCCAGTTTACCTGAGTGAAGTGGAAGACTTTGCACATTGAGTGGACACTTGTGCATTGTACGATCTTGGATTTAAAGGGAGTCTACACTCAAGGTGGAGTGGGAGGTCTGATGATGATTGTATCTTTAAGAGGCTTGACAGGTTCTTGGCTAATAAACACTTTCAAGATCTATTCCCATCTTTGGAGGTTGGGCACTTGATCAAGTATGGTTCTGACTATGCTCCTCTCCTATTATCTTGGAATGTTGACACTGTCCAGGTTAAGAAACCATTCAGGTTTCTAAGCTTCTGGATAAAGCATGATACTTTTCTGAATGTGGTAAAGGAAAATTGGCACACTAATTGTATGGGAAATCCTTTCATTTTGTTTCAAAACAAGATGAAGAATGTGAAGAAAGCACTAGCAGTTTGGAGCAAGGAGACCTTTAGTGATATATTCAAACAAATAGAAATATTAGAAGATGTCATTAAAGTTCATGAAATTGGGTTTGAGCTTCATCCAACAGCTCAAAATAGTGCAAAATTGCATAAGGTGGAGGCTCATATCACTAGGTACTATCACTTAGAAGAAGAATTATGGAGGCAAAAAGCAGGCATGTAGTGGTTCCAGGATGGTGATTGAAATACAAAATTCTTTCATGCCCATGTCAAAGGTAAAAAGAAAAGGCTACATGTATCTCGAATACTTGATAACAATGGTAATTGAATTGAAACACAGGATGAAATGGCTAGGGAGGCAGTAGACTTCTTTCAGGCACAGTTCACAGAAGAAAGGGTTCCAACTAATTTTGATATTATCAAGAATGTTCCTAGAATGACTTCTGATGATCAAAATGATAGGCTGTGGGAAGAACCAATAACGGAAGAGGTCAAGGATGCAGTGTGTGGAATAAATGGGGATAGTCCAAGTGGTCCTGGTGGATTAACTGACCAGCTTTACTATGCTAGTTGGGATATTCTTTCTGAAGATGTGCTCAATATGGTCAAGGTTTTCTTTAATGGTGCAGAGCTTTCAAAGTTCATTACGCACACAAATCTTGTGTTGTTGCCTAAAACGAAGAATGTGGCTACATTTTCTGACATGAGGCCAATTAGTTTGAGCAATTTTTGAAACAAGATCATATCTAGGGTGATCCATGAAAGGTTAGTTGACCTACTGCTACTCTAATTTCTCCTAATCAAGTTGGCTTTGTTAAGGGGAGGAATATAGTGGAGAACATTTTGTTAACATATGAGATAATAATTGACATAAGATTGAGAGGAAAGCTATCCAATGTGGTTATCAAATTAGATATGGCAAAGGCCTATGATAAGGTCTCATGGCTATTTTTGACAAAAGTGCTGAGGCATATGGGTTTTGGTAAGGTTTTTATTGACATGGTGTTCAGACTAGTGTCAAATAATTGGTACTCAGTTTTACTGAATGGACAGGCTAATGGATTCTTCAAATCTTCAAGAGGTGTTAAACAAGGAGATCCTTTATCTCCTACATTGTTCATCTTAGCAGCTGAGGTGCTTGGGAGGGCATTGGATGCTTTGTTTGACAATCCTAATTTTATAGGATTTGGAATGCCAAAGTAGAGTCACAACATCAACTATCTTTCATATGCTGATGACACAATTATATTCAGCTCTTCACAATATGGGCAATTCACTGATCATGAATATGCTGGAAGAGTATGAGGCAGCCTCATGCTAGAAGGTTAACAAGGAGAAGTCTTCTTTCTACATGCATGAAGGAGCACCCGCAGATGAAGTGAATACTGTCCATCTCATTATTGAATTTCAAAGACATCCTTTCCCCTTCACATACTTGGATTGTCCAATCTTTTACAGCAGGAGACAAAAGGGAATTTACAAGAATATCATATTTAAAGTACATGAGGACTTCAATCATGGAAGGGCAAACTACTATCAATTGGTAGTAGGGCAGCATTGATCTCACATGTGCTGGAAAATATTCCCATCCATCTCCTATCAGTTGTGAATCCACTAGCATATGTTATTGCTCAGTTGCATAAGATGTTTTCTAGGTTTTACTAGAGCAATTGAGGGAATGATAGTGCAAGGCATTTGGATTCATGGGACTCTTTGTGTTTACCTAAGGATGAGGGTGATCTTGGCATTAGATCACTTCATGATGTGTCCAAGGCACTATTTGCTAAGCTTTGGTGGAACTATAGAACTAAGGATACATTATGGGCTCCATTTATGAGAAACAAATATTGTAAAAAGATTAATGAGGTCTTGGTTCCATGGAGAAATGGATCTCATGTATGAAGGAAAATGCTTCAAATGAGAGATCAAATGGAACATTAGGTTTGGTGGCAATTGAAAAGTGGTAATTCTCACTTTTGGAATAACAATTGGACTGGACTTGGAGCTCTTTACCATTCTTCAGGTCCAAAACGTTGGTGTGATGAATCCATAATACATGTTGATGAAGTTGTGGAGAATGAGGCATAGAACGAAGTGCTGTTGAGGGAGATCTTGCCAGATGAATTAGCTGATCATATCCTGGGGACCATTGCACAACCTTCATGTCATCATGTGAAGGATAAACAATGGTGGAAACTTGAAACAAAAGGTCATTTCTCATTGAAATCTGCATGGCAGTATATAAGGAGAAGAAGGCAAAAAAGCAAACTATACACGTTCATTTGGATAAAAGGGTTGCCATTTAAAGTTTGCTTCTTTATGTGGAGGTTGTGGAAAATAAAATTGCCCTTAGATGATTTCTTCTTAAGGTTGGATATTTCAGAACATCAAGATGTTGGTGCTGTAGGAACCCTAATGAGGAAACACTTCCTCATGTCTTTTTGAAGTCTGCAGTAGCCAGATTTATTTGGAAATACTTTGGTGCTCCTACAGGGATCAATATAGAAGGGAAACAGCTAGTGCAAATTATAAATAAATGGTGGAGAAGGCTAGTGAACACAAGCTTGAAGGTATTGTATCATGCCATTCCATGTCTGATTGTATGGAATCTATGGAAGAGGAGGAACTCAGGTATGCATGGAAAGAATGTATCCATTAATAGGTTGATTTTTCAGATTTCAACTTCTATACACATGTTATTAAAGGAGAGAAGGCCAAATTTTTCTGGAATTACTGCCAACTGGCCGTACTTACATGACAAATTGTTGCAACATGTTCCTAAGTTGAAATATACTAAAGGTGCTGTGGCAATTTCCTCCTGCAGGGTGGATCAAGTGTAACACAGATGGTGCATGTAGAGGAGATAATGGTAGAGCTTCATATGCATTTGTATTAGCGATGAGTTGGAGATCTTATATATACATAGGAAGATGAACTTGAAGATACTACCAATAATATAGCTGAAGCTTAGGCTATACCGGAGGCTCTAAGGTACATAGCTCAATCACAGTTTCCTCCATGTTTGATTGAGACAAATTCTTTATTGATGAAAAGAGTATTGGAGGAAGTTTGGGAACCACCTTGAAGCATAGTCAATCAGGTGGAGTAAATTAAATCTCTAATGGTTAGGGGTGTGTTCCAGGTTGAACCTGACTATCGAGCAACATGCCATGGTACAAGCGCATTCATTTATGGAACTGGACACTCAGGGAAGGAAGATATTGAATAGTGACAAACTACAGATACCCTATATTAGGGCAAGAACTGTCAAACCAAACTCTACAGGATGATGCAGTATGATGATATCAGGATAATATGGAGGATCATTGTAGCAAGAATAAGGGTGAAGAGGTGTTATGGAGGATATGTGAAAGCCACTAGAGAAGGAGTTTACACATCACTTTCTACTCAAATCCCTAAGGAGGAGAGTAGGAAGACATTTTCTACTAGCATAGTTTCTTATTTTGCAGGTACTTTTGATGGAGTTGGATTCTATGTTTTGGCAAAGCTTATTAGGGTGGTATTAACATCATTGATGCTCATTCCCAGTAAGTGTAACCACTACATAGAAAAACTCAAAAACATACCAAACAAGGTGTGCAGGAAGCCTCATACAAGCCAACCAAACTGGATCATAGAATACCAACTTGGTATTAATGGAGTGCATTACGATATAAGGTGCACTTGCCTTTGCATCCACAGCTTTCTGGAGGTTCCACAAGCAAGAAACTGCAGGGTACATGATAGCACAATGGAAGATGTTATGCGCATGAAGCTTTCACTGCCCAGGC
This sequence comes from Nicotiana tomentosiformis, assembly GCF_000390325.3. Lineage (NCBI taxonomy): Eukaryota > Viridiplantae > Streptophyta > Magnoliopsida > Solanales > Solanaceae > Nicotiana > Nicotiana tomentosiformis. The sequence continues at coordinate 67,134,563 of NC_090816.1, forward strand.
TTGACAATTTCAGCCATGGGAGTTGGTATCATTTTGCGGGCTGTTTGATTATCATGTGGAGGAACTGCCAGGTATTTATGACATGTACCATACATGAGGAAGGTAGTTTCAATTGGTTTTTGCTCAGAGATATCAAGTACAATCACGAATTACTAAGGCAAAGTCACAACAACACTAGGGTTTCCTTGAGGTGCACAGTGATGATGGGCCTAATTGTGTATAATTTAGCTATCAGTTTGGATTTGCCAAGTTTGGATCTCAGTTCTAGATACCAGTTGGAGCTACTAGATGTTAAGGATTGGAAATGCTTATGGTCAGAATCATATGTGAAGTTGTGCAATGCATGGTACACATATTTGGAAAGCCTTGGTAACAGAAGCTTATGGCCGAGCGTGGCCTTTCATGGGATATAGTTCATAGTTCATTTTGTACTATCAAAGTTGAGTGCAATACTCAACTTTGGTAATATGATTGATGTACTTTCATACTTTATTCATCTTCATTTTGCGAGACCTACTGACACTTTGTATTTTAGTTTTGATTATTATTAATAAAAAATACCACTAAGCACCCAGCTTAGTGCTATATTTGCATAAAATAATAGAATCTAGGGTAAAGAAATGGTGTAAAATAAGCTAAGTCCTCTTTTCCCCAACTTTTACCCACCAGCGGATATCGTAATTGCGAATAATTCTTCGCAATTGAGACAATCGCAAAAGCGAACCACTTATCGCAAATGCGTTCAGTGTCCCATCCCAGTTGTAGTCGCAAATGCGACATCTACCTCGCATTTGGAAAGCCCCTAGCCATCGCAAATGCGGTACAAACTTCGCAATGCGAAGCTGAGCAAAGTCCCCAGTCATTGAAAAAATGAATAAAGTGTCGCAAATGCGAAACACTCCCAGTCAGAAAATGCGAAGATTTTTTCGCAAAAGCGAAACCCTGCTCCCCGTTCCATATTCTCATTTGTGAGCTTGACATCACAAATGCAAGGCTCACGATTGCGATCAGGTTCTCCCAAATGCAAGACCTGCAAATTAACACCAGCAACAGACTTGCACCAGCAGTTCGAAAATCAACCAAAACTCATCCAAAACTCACACGAGCCTTCCGGGCTCCAATCCGGTTATGCACACAAGTGTAATAACATTATATAAACTCGTTGGTTCCCTCAAATCATCGAAACAACATCAAATATCAAGAATAGATAATCAAAACTCAAGGATTTAAAGTTTAAAACCAAAATTTATAATGATTCACTTAATGCAGCGAAACGCCCTCGGGTCACACAAGACCCAAACAAAACATGCGTATAAGTCTAAAAATATCATATGAACCAACCAGAATTGTCAAAACACCGATCCTAGATCATTTACCAAGAACATTGACCGTGGTTAATTCATACCTTTATTAAGTCAATAATCATGTTTTCTTCAAAATCTCACACAAAATCTTTCCGAAAAATGATACCGACCATGCACGCATGCCATATAACATCAAATGAAGTTATGAGAGGTCTCAGAACATAGAAAAAGGAGCTAGTCCTCCAAACGAACTATCAAGTCATCATATTCTTCACCTCTAAAAGAAACGTTCATCCTCGAACGAACATAAAAATATTCCTGGAGTAGTAAAAAGGTGTGGGTATCTACTCCTCATATCTGACTCAGACTCCCACTAGCCTCCTCGATTGTCTGACCTCTGCATTACACTTTCACAGAAAGAAAACTTTTGGACCTCAACTTCCGAACCTGCCATTCTAGAATAGCCACCGGCACTTCCTCATAGGTCAAATTCTCATTAAGCTGCACCGTGCTGAAGTCTAGAACATGTGACCTATATTCATGGTACTTCCGAAGCATGAAAATGTGAAATACTTAATGTACCCCTGCTAAGCTAGGAGGCAATGAAAGCCTATAAGAAACCTCTCCAACACTCTCTAAGATCTCAAACGGGCCAATAAACGTCGGGCTCAACTTGCCCTTCTTCCCAAACTGCATCACGCCCTTCATAGGCGACACTCGGAGGAGAACCTTCTCACCCACCATGTAAGCCACATCTCGAACCTTCTGGTCCACATTACTCTTTTTCCTGGACTGAGCAGTACGAAGTCACTTCTGAATCACCTTAGCATTTTCCAAAGCATCACAGACCAAATCAGTGCCTGACAATCTAGCCTCACCAGGCTCAAACAAACCAATCGGTGAATGATATCGCCTCCCATATAAGGCCTTGTACGGAGCCATCTGGATGCTCAACTGATCGCTGTTATTGTAGATGAACTCCGCTAGAGGAAAAAATTGGTCCCACTGACCCCCAAAATCCATAGAGCATGCCCACAACATGTCTTTCAATATATGAATAGTGCGTTCAAACTGTCCGTCCTTATGAGGATGAAATACGGTACTGAGCTTGACCCGTGTGCCCAACTCACACTGCACGGCTCTCCAAAAATACGATGTGAACTGCGTGCACCAGTTAAAAATGATAGAAATTGACACGCCGTGTAGACGGATTCTCCCAGATGTAAATCTGAGCCAACCACTCTGAAGAATAGGAAGTCATCACTGGAGTGAAGTTTGCGGACTTAGTCAACTGGCCCACAATAACCCAGACTACATTATATTTCCTCAAGGTTCATGGTAAGCCTACCACAAACACCGAGAGACATAATCAACAATATCATTCTTCATCTTCTTCCACCATAGTGTTGTTTCAAGTCACGATACATCTTCCTGACACTTGGATGAATGGAATAACGCAAACTGTGAGCCTCCTCAAGGATCACTCTCTCAACCCATCAATATTTGGGACACAAATTCGGACCTGAAGCCGTATAACACCATTATCTCCAATCACAACCTCATTGGCACCACACCGCTGCACCATGTCTTTCAATACCACAAAGTGAGGATCATCAAACTAGCGAGCCTTGATGCGTTCCAACAACAATGACTGTGCCACAATACAAGCAAGGACCCAAATAGGCTCCAAAACATCTAACATCATGAACTGAATGGCCAAAGCCGAAACATGCATGACTAGTGGCCTCTCCACTGCCGGTAAATATGCCAAACTAATCATGCTTTCAGCCTTCCTACTCAATGCATCGGCCACCACATTAGCATTCCTTGGATCGTATAATATGGTTATATCATAGTCCTTTAGTAACTCTAACCATCTCTATTGCCGAAAATTAAGGTCCTTCTACTTGAACATGTGCTGGAGACTCCGATGGTTGGTATAGACCTCACATGGAACGCCGTATAGATAGTGTCTCCAAATCTTCAGTGCATGAACAATGGTTGCCAAATCTAAGTCATACACATGGTAATTCTTCTCTTGAACCTTTAAATGATGAGAAGCGTAGGCAATCATCCTACCGTCCTGCATCAACACCGTGCCAAGCCCAATACGCGACACATCATGATATACAGTATAAGACCCCGAACATGTAGGCAACACTAACATTGGGGTTGTAGTCAATGCAGTCTTAAGCTTCTGAAACCTCACCTCACACTCGTCGTACCATTTGAAAAGAGCACCTTTTTGGGTCAACTTGGTCAATGGGGTTAAGATAGATGAAAACTCCTCTACGAACCGGCAATAATAACCGCCAAAATAAAGAAGCTCTAAATATCTATAGCTGAAGTAGGTCTAGGCCAAATCTGAAGTGCCTCAATCTTCTTAGGATCCACCTTTATGGTCTCAGAAGATACAACATGCCCCAAAAAGGTAACCGAGTCTAATCAGAACTCAAACTTCGAAAGCTTGGCATATAACCGATGGTCCTTTAGAGTCTGAAGTACGATCCGTAAGTGCTGCTCATGCTCCTCTCGACGGTGGGAGTAAACCAAAATATCATCAATCCTAGGTAACAGATACTTGTTCTTGACAGTGACCTTGTTCAACTACAGATAGTCTATGCACATCCTCATTGCACCTTCCTTCTTCTTCACAAACAACACCGGTGCACCCCAAGGCGAGACACTAGGTCTAATGAATCCCTTGTTAAGCAAATCACGCAACTATTCCTTCAATTCTTTCAACTCAACTAGGCCATATGGTATGGTGGAATAGAAATAGGCTGAGTGCCCGAAACCAAGTCGATGCAAAAGTCGATATCTCAGTCAGATGGCATACTCGACAAATCTGTAGGAAACATATCTGGGAACTCTCTTACCACCGGAACTAAATCCATGGAAGGCACCTCGGCTCTAAAATCACAAATATAAGCCAAATACGCCAAACACCCCTTATTGACCATATGCCAAGCCTTCACATATGAAATGACCCTGCTAGTGGAGTTACAAGGAGTCCCTCTCCACTCCAATCAAGGCAACCCCAACATGGCTAACGTCACAGTCTTGGTGTGACAATCCAAAATAGAGTGATATGGTGACAACTAATCCATGCCCAAAATCACATCAAAATCCACCATATTAAGTAACAGAAGGTCAACCCTAGTATCATAGCTCCCGATAGTGACCAAACAAGAATGATAGACCCGGTCCACACAATAGAATCCCTAACGGGCATAGACACATAAACATGAGTACTCAAAGAATCACAAGACATATCTAAATATGAAGCAAAATAGGATGACATATACGAGTAAGTAGAACCCGGATTGAATAAAACTAATGCATCTCTATGGCAAATTCAAACAATACCTGTGATGACCGCATCAGACAACTCTGTGTTAGGTCTAGATGAGAATGCATAGCAACGAGGATGAGCCCCACCAATCTTCCCTCCACCTTACAAACGACCTATCACTGACCGGCCTGCACCTCTAGTTGCTTGACCTCCACCTCTAGATGTATGATCTCTTGCTCTAGCTGGCTGAGCAAGCGGTAGAGCAACCGGTGCTAAAATCATGGTATGAGTACCCTACTATGGTATATTATTCTGAAGTGTTGGATAATACCTCCTGATATGACCCACACTTCCACACTCAAAGCACTCTCTCTATTAACTTGGTTGCTGAATCTAGGACTAACCATGACGGTCCGAATAACCACTATGATAGCTCATGAATCAGTGTTGCACTAATGGGAGCTGAAGGTGCACTATATGCTAGCTGCTCAGGATGAGACCCATAAGAACCACGACTATTCAAAGCATCATGTGATACCTAAAGCAGTGACTGAACCGGCCTGATAGCCTCTACCAAATGGACCCTGCCTCTAGACGAGGCACCACTAAAACCGCCGAAATGATGAGGCCTCTTCTCAGATGTCGCCTCTCTACCATAGCCATGAATAATCTCGATCCGCCTAGGTATCTCCACAACTCGAGTGAAACAAATATCATCCTCGGTCTCTATGGCCATCTGTAGCCTGACACCATAAGTAAGGCCATCTATAAAACTCTGCACCCTCTCCTCTCTTTGGGGATCAAGATAACTACATGGCATGATAAATCCATGAATCTGGTCTCATACTGAGTAACAGTCATGCTACCCTACTAGAGGCGCTCAAATTGACTATGTAAGTCCTCTCCCTGAGTGAAGGGGATAAACTTCTCCAAGAATAAATGTGAGAACTGAGCCAAAGTGAGAGGAGGTAAACCTGCTACTCTGCCCCGAACATACACCTGCTACCACCTCTTTGCAAAGCCATGCATCTCAAGCAGTGCAAAGTCAACTCCGTTGGACTCCACTATAGCCATGTTGCGTAATACCTCATAGCAATGGTCCAAGAAATCTTGGGGGTCCTCAGAAGGTGTACCACCAAAGCGGGTGGGAAACAACTTGGTGAACTTGTCCAACCTCTTCGGCCCCTCGACTAGTATCACCGGACCTCTGGACTGTATAGAAACAACTGGCTGAGCTGCCCTAACTGGTAGAATTGATGTGGTCTGATATCCATGAGCCATCTACTCTAGAGGGTGAGTAGCAGTGGTCTGGGCTCATCCCCTAGCCTGAGAGACGGCTGGTACTATAGGGAACAAACCGTCTTGGGCCATACTCTCCATAAGACCAAATAAGCGGACTATGGCGTCCTAAAGTACTGAGGTAGCAATGAACCTCTCTGGGACCTGAGCCGGTCCAACTGGCACTGTCGAAACAAGGATCTCCTCATCTTGCTTTATCTAAGGCTCAATGACAGGTGTTGCTGCGCGTGCTCTAGACTGAGCTCTGCCTCTGCCTCTGGCTATACCTCGGCCCTGGCCCCTACCCCTAGTAGTGGCTGTAGCCTGGGGATCCGGCTCTTAACCATATGTGGATAGCGTATGTGTTCTCACCATCTACGACAGATTATGTGTTCTCACCCCGAGCCTTATAGCCTCTTGAACATGACTACAAACATCTCTATATTGATGCTTAAGACTCTACTAAGCTTTCTCATGACTCGTGAGACATAGGCAACCTCGGACTCTGATACCAACTTGTCACGACCCAAAATCCCAATCACGAGGCCGTGATGGCGCCTAGGTAAGCCGATACTAGCTATTCAGTTATTCAACTTTAACAATTTAAAAGCAAATTATAAGAATATAATTCTGAAATACTTGCATTATAACAAAAATCTAAAACCAACGTTGTCTAGTCTAGCCCAGAAAATGGTGTCACAAATACATGAGCTGCTAAAAGTACTACAAACAAGGTCTTAAATGAAAATACAACTGTCCGAATAAAATAAACAGTAATGAAGATAAGAATGGGCCTTCAGGGTCTGCGAACGCCGTGCAGTACTACCTCAACTCTCAGAAATAACGACAGTCAAAGCAAACCCCTACCAAATGCCGCTGGACCAACACCAGAATCTACATAAGAAGTGCAGAAGTATAGTATGAGTACAACCGACCCCATGTACTCCATAGGTGCCGAGCCTACCCTCGATGAAGTAGTGACAAGGCTGTAACAAGGCACTCACTGTAAACATGTACGAGTATAAGTAAAAATAATAGCAGAATAGAGAAACAACAATTAACATGAATATCGGAATAAGAAATACATAATAGAGGGCCCCAGAATATCATCTATGCTCAAATTTACAACACAACACAGATACGGAACCAACACCCAAGAACAATCATAATGTATCTTTTGTTGTGGAGTGCAACTCGATCTACATATTTATATATATGCCAACACCGTTGCGGCGTACAACTCGATCCCATATACAATACCAATATCCGTTATAGCATGCAACCCGATCCCAAATATCTTATCAATAACTATTGCAGCGTGCAACCTGATCCCAAACACGTTGCGGCATGCAACCCAATCTCAAATATATAGTGATACTACAAGCAACTACGACGTAGCTCACATCGTACCAAAAAGGAACCAAAACATGTAAATACTCTATGGAAAACCAATATAACCCGAAATGAAATGGAACCAAGTGAAGGCAAATTTGACAGTTAAAGGCTTAGAACAAGTAAAAATGGACAACATGTACAAACATGGATGCATAGGACATGTAGAAAATGGAGGCATGTAGCAGTGAAGACATGTATTTAGCAAGTAAAGGTAGGTAACAATGAAGGCATGATATGAATAGTATCATGGAGCAAAAAAAGTCATGATATAATTGAAATACACAACTAATAGCCCACCTCGCATGCTTAACCCATGACAGTGCATATACACTCATCACCTTGCATATACACCATCCCCACACTTTAATCACGTAGCATATAGACCAATTAAGTCATAACTCCATCAAGTCAAATTTAACCACAACACTTACCTCGTTCCGGATTCAAATCAACAATCAACCACGACTTTTCCTTTAGAACAAGCCTCCAAACAATCCGAATCTAGTCAAATATCATTCAAAAAATCCAAACAAGCTTTAGAAACTACCCATGAATGAAAAAGGTTCAATCTTGAACTAAATTTAAAAAGCCAACCCCCGAGCCCACGTGGTCGAAATTCAAGATTCGGACCAAATCCCGATTACCCATTCACTCTCGAGCTCAGTTATGTGATTTGTTTTGAAATATAACCTCAATTTGAGGTCTTAATCTCAATTTCACAAAATTCCTAAATTCTGCCCAAAAATCCTAATTTCTACCTTAAAATTCATAGATTTGAGGTAGAAATTCATGGAAAAGTAATGGGAATTGATGGAAAACAAATTAGAGTTGCTTACCTATGAATTTGGGAAGACAAAACTCTCAAGATATCGCCTCAATGGAGTCTAGAATTAAGAAATGGTGTAAAATGAGCTAAATCCCATTTTCTCCAACTTTTACCTAGATGTAGATGTCGCAATTCGCAATTGCGACCATCGCAAAAGTGAACCACTAATCGCAAATGCGATCAGTGTCCTGGCCTAGCTATAGTTACAAATGCGACATATACCTCATATTTGCAAAGCCCCCAGCCATCGCAAATGCGGTACAAGCTAACCAAAGTCCCCTGTCATCGCAAATGCGAAGATTTCTATGCAAAAGCAAAACCTAGTCCCCATTTCCCTATTCGCATTTGTGAGGCAGACATTACAAATGCAAGACTCGCAATTGATATCAGGTTCTCGCAAATGTGAGACCTACAACTTAATAGCAGTTACCAGCAGTTCCAAAATCGACCAAACTCGCCCGAAACTCTCCCGAGCCATCAGGGCTCCTATCCATACATGCACACAAGTGTAATAACATCATATAAACTCGATCACTCCCTCAAATCACCAAAAGAACATCAAATATCAAGAAACATTCATAAAAACTCAAGGATTTAAAGTTCAAAACAACATTTTACAATCTTTTACATAATGCGCCGAAATGCCCTCGGGTCTCTCAGTACCTTAAAAAAATAAGTGTACAAGTCCAAAAATATCATACAAACATACCGTAATCGTCAAAATACTGATTTGAGGTTGTTTACTAAAAATGTTGACCGTGGTCAACTCAACCCTTATTTTAAGTCAAAAATTACATTTTCTTCACAATTTTGCATAAACGTTTCCTAAACAATGACAGGGACCATGCACGCAAGTCATATAATATCATATGAAGATAATAGAGATCTCGGAACATAGAAAAAGGAGCTAGTGATCAAAACAACCTATCGACTCGTCACAACATTTGAGATGTGTTAACACGCGAGTTGTCCATGCGGTGGTTATATATGGCACATGAGTTGTCCGTGCAGCGCGTGGATAAGGGTCCATTCCCCTAAGTTCACCCTCTCATGTTTCACTCTTGATAGTGTACATGCGGTATGAGGAAAACTGGCCAGTGTCTTTTTTTGTTATTACATTTCTTCTCTACTTGAAATTACCTTGGATGTGTACATGATTTTACTGCATCTCTTCTATATTTGCTAGTTTCGAAATGTATACATGCCTTTATGCATATCTTCTCTATATGCTACCCTACTTGATGAGATGAGACACGGTACATATCTTCTCTATATGTGAATCCGTATGGCTTGACTTGTTTAATCATGCATATATTCTCCATATGAAATTGTTGAAGGATAAATTGATTTTTCATGCATATCTTCTCTATATTCAATTGGTGAAGGATTATTTGGTATTTCATGCATATCTCTATATGGTGGATTGTTAATTGGTTCAGGATTTTGCACGTTATCTCTTTCTTCACCATTGTGGTTTAATCTGTGTTATATGATTAGATGGAACCATTGTTGTATGCATGTGAAATTTAGGAATTGAATAGGTTATTAGCGAGTATCATTGATAATCCTTGCCTCTATTATCTCACTGAGGTTGATTATGTTACTTGGTGAGTACATGGGGTCGGTTGTACTCAAACTACACTTCTGTACCTTGCGCGTTAATCTTGGAGCTGAGCTGCTGTGGATGACAAAAGCTTGCATTTGAAGATGTACCTGCTTTTTGATTTTAGCAACCACCTGTCTTTGGTAGTTTTGGATTCGTACTCTCTTTGTGTATATTTCAAACGGGCGATGTATTTATTTTCGTACCATTCTTGTAAATCTAATTCTCCATGGCTCATGACTTTTACTACCAAATCTTTGGGATATCATATAGAAATTCAACTATTTAATTTATTGATTATCTTTCATTAGAATTATGTAACTGTTGTTTGATTTACCTAGTAGGTTGGGTTAGGTGACATCACAACAAGGTGAATTTCGGATCGTGACAAGTTGGTATCAGATCTCTAGGTTCATAGGTTCTACGAGTCATGAGCAAGTGTCTAGTAGAGTCTTGTGGATCGGTATGATGATGTCCATACTTATCTTCGAGAGGATACATGGAATCTAGGAAACATCCCATCTTTCTTCTTTATCGTGTGACTTTATTTCAGCTCGAAGCATATATCTTCATTTTCTTTCCATTCACACATATATGATGTTGAGCACTAGGTATTAGTTGTGCATCGATGACTTGTGATGTCGTGGATGAGGTGCGAGATATTTTTTCTATGTTGTGGAGGTAGGCCAGTCTGGAGGACTTGAGGCCAGGTTTAGACCACATCTTGGGCTTGGTGGTTTCAGTTGTGTGAGTATGTACTTTTGGAATCATATGTCTGGTAGTGTCCCTAGGAGTGTGATTGATGGCTCAGTGAGTGGTTGGATAGCTATAAGATGAGTATTATGTGATTGAGGACTACACTTAGATGGTTTGTATGTTACTAGAAGGATTTGCTTGGGGTGTAATGAACTATGGATGCTTGATTTCTATCTTAATGTGCTGTACAATCTCGATTTATGGGTGTGTTGAGTGGTTTTTCAATTGTTCATTCGTGGGATGAAGTAGATTCTTATGTCTTGTTGACGTGTTCATACTCGGAAGGATTAAGTGATTTCATAGTAGTTGTGACCATGTTAGGCGTAGAGAGATGCCAGTTTGAGGCTAAGCATATGGGTTATCTCATGTGGGATGTTCTGAGGTTGTGTGGTCTCTATGATATTTATGTGAAGTTTTTTCTTCCTAACTAGTGGGAGGTATATGTGCTGTAGTTTGAGTTCGGGTCACTTGAGGAAGTTCGTACAGCTGTCACAAGGGTGAATATATGCTTGGCAAAAGATTTGAGGTTATTTATAACTAGTACTACAAGAGCTTATGAAGGATTTAGTTGAATTACAATGCGAGATCATGACAGTTATGGAGTAAGGGTATTGTTGGTTATCAGATGTTATGTTATATGGCTTCGAGCCAAGTAGGGGAGGCTTTTATCAATGATCAGATTGCATGGTCATGTGTTATTAGTTTTGGACTGAGGTATACTTATGATTTGAAGAGGTTGATTTCGAGGATGACTCGAGCAAAGAAAATGTTGGACACATTATGTACTGTACTTTATGGGCATATGGAAATCTTGGAATGATTCATATTATTTATTCGTGGTAGATGTAGTGTGCAAAGAGAAGGGATTCACTCGGTTGCTTAAAGGTGGGGTTACTTCTTGAGGTGTCTGTGTGCTAATGGAGCACAAGTCGTTCAACTTGTATTGACAACAAAATGGAGATTAGAGCTGAGTGGATGACTCTAGAGAAGGTTCTAATGAGTTCAAGATTCATGAGAGGTATTTAATTATTTCCCGAATTTGTATATGGCTAAGATCTGAGATTTGCATTGGATGTTGCCGAGACTTGTGTTAGTTCTATATTACTAGTGATTCTACATTTTAGTATTAGAGAGGATAGAGAAACAAATTCAAATTCACAAAAGGTCTGTTCAGAGTAGGTATCTCGGGTGGTACTATTAGGTGCTTAAGAAAGAATACATTGTCTTATGGGCCTTAAGACGACGTGGTATCATGCTAGGATCTCTTGGGGTGAGTCTTGATTATTTAATTATAGGGATCCAGTTCTGTCGGCTTGGTAATGTGCAAATGGGTTTTGAATATTTCTCGATGGTGTCTACCACATCTTGAGATGAATGTCTTCTACAAGTATGAAGAGTATGTTACGTGTTGAGATTTTTCTTCCAGGACGGGGTCAATTGGAAAGTTCCTGGTTAATAGGTGTCTATCCTACTTGTGATTCACGATTGATAATAGGGTTATCATGTTTTAATATGAAGGCCTGATAGATACGGTAAAGCGTGTGGGATTGTGGTTTGCATGTACAAGGTCGTTGTTCAGTTTTAAAGGGAAGGTCATGAGTTCTAGATAGCATAGACGGTTTCAGATGTTTAGAAGAATGCCGATATTATCTGGTATCACCTGAGAAGGATGCACATTTTAGAAGGTGCACTACGTCTTGACTTGTGGATGCTTGATTGATATTACAAGATCCGCCTGGTTGTTGATTGCTAATGTTCAAATCTTGCTACGTGGCGCGGAGATTCGTGGGAGTGTTTCTTGTGAGATGATTGTGTATGAGGGGTATGTCAGTCATTGAGTGGTGGAGCTGAGATCAAATATGGAGATTCTTGTATTCTTGGGATTTGGAGACTGGGAGTTCTTAAAGTTAGACTATTCCTTGGTTGTGGACTGTGAATATATGGCTAGAGTTAAAAACAATGATGGTGTGTGTTATGGATAGATTACTATGGATCTTTGGAAGGTTATTTACCTATTTCGGGAGGATTGGAATTGATTTAAGGGCCCATTGGTAGGCCTAATGAGAATGTATATTCTACATCAGATCGGGTTTGTTTACTTAGCATAGCTATTGTTGGGGGTGTGTCATCGGCTAGAGTTGATATTATTCATGTTATAATATGTTCCATGTGTTACTCTCCTATGCTACGATGGGTTGTCAGACTGTTGGCTATTTACACATATGATGTGGTTTTGTTTGGGCCTTGTGGAGATATTTGAGCGAGATGACTCTTTGGTGTTGAATGGTTGATTGCACCTTGGTTATTATTTTCCTTTCTATGGTATATTGTACTATTCGCTTCTCCATGTTTATGGTCATGCACTACGCGTGCTTGTTGTTGATATACACATGTTTGGTGATTATGAGAATTTGGGTAATGGGTAATCCATGTGGACCGGTATAGTTTGGATCGGGTTAAGCATTGTAGTAGAGTTATATTAGGATATGATCCTTTATGCTTATTTTGTGTGTTTTGTTTCTTCTATGTAAGATAGGTTCATAGCATTGCACTTTGTGGTGGTATCTATTGAGCTTATGGGACGGTTCTCTCATTCGGTTTTCCTTCCATCATTAGTGACATTCGAGTTGTTGCTTGTTTGGTGGATGGATTGCATCATATGAGCTCTAGGTGTCATTGGTGTGGTCTGTCAGTCGAGTAGTGCACTGGGTAAAAATGACATTATTGGACCTGGGATTTGAGCCATTAGATTTGGTTAAGGTATGTTTGAAAGAGTAATGTCACTAGTCAGCTGAGAATTTGGCTATGGTTCTTGGCGGGCGAGAGAGCTTCACGACTTGTTGATATGAGAAGTGGTTATAAGTTGCAACGCATTTCTTTATTCATTGGTAGTATATGAAGGTTTGGAACAAGGTTTTATTTGATACGAGGTATGTTGCTGGTGCCAGGTTTGATATTGAGAGACTATCTTGAGTTATGTGGTATATCATGTGATTATAGCTTGGGATATAGTTATGGTTTGATACAGCTTGTTTAGACTTATACAGTGATTAGATACGAGAATCAAGTCTTATGATGAATTACGAATGTTGGAGATTGGATTCTAAGATTTATGAACTAAGGTTGAAGAAAGAATCTTCGGTTAGGTGGTGTTGACGGGCTTGTATGGATTGAGTGGCGTGGGATCACCCATGGGTATGTGTATGCTAAGTTAAGGCAGTGATTTGATGGCTTTGTTACGACTCTTGGTAGGTTCGAGGGCAAACATATATTTAAGTGGAGGAGAATGTAATGACCCGACCGGTCGTTTTCAGCATTAGCATTCCGTTCGGTGATTTGAGGTCTTGAGTAGCTTCATATGATATATTGTGACTAGTGTGTATGGGCGGTTTTTTGTTTTCGAGTGGTCCGGGTTTAATTTTGAAGAATGATTCTCAATTTAGAAGCTTTAGGTTGGAAGAGTTGACCATGTTTGTCTTTTGTGTATTTGACCTCGTATCGGAGTTTTGATGGTTCCATTAGGTCCGGATGGTGATTTTTTACTTGGGCGCATGTCCGAATTCTTATTTGGATATTTCTAGAAGGTTTTGGCTCTATTTGGTGAAAGTTGATAATTTGATGGTTTGGAAAGTTCATAGGTTGACCAGGAGTTAACTTTGATATTATCAGTTTCGGATTATGGTTCCGGGAGTTGAAATTGGTTATTTATGTCATTTGGAACTTGTGTGCAAAATTTGGGGTTATTCCGAGTTGTTTAGATGTGTTCAGCGTAAGTTTGAAATTTGAAAATTTGAAATAGTTCATTAAGCTTGAATTGAGATGCGATTTGTAGTTTTAATATTATTTTATGGGATTTAAGGCTTCAAGTTGGCCCGTGTGATGTTTTGAAACTTGTTGGTATGTTCGGACATGGTGAGTTTCGGGGTGGTTCCGAGCCATTTTCTCTCATGTTTGCATTGCTGGTTTTCTCTGATTTTCTGGTGCTCGGAGTGTTCTTCGCGATTGCATGAATAGGATCGCGAACGCGTAGTATATGTTGTGAGCTGGGGATTTGTGAATCGCGTTCACGACAAGGCGTCGCGAAGGGTTAGATCTTGAAGGTCTCCGCATTCGCATTGATGTAGTGCATTCGCGTAGGGCTGAGTTGAGCAGAGGTAATTTTGTCACTGCATTTGCATTGTGGATCCGCCTTCACGATGGTTAAGCTGATTGTCTTCCGTGATCGTGATTGGTCTAGGGCGATCGCGATTGGTCTAGCACGATCGCGTAGTTGGTTATGAGGGCGATAGTGATTCTGTGCTTCGCGATCGCGAGGTTATTGGTCGTGATCGCGATGGGTATTCCTGGAGCAGATCTATAAGTTATTATATTCGAGGGTTTTACTCATTTTATCATATTTTGAGATTGAGAGCTCGGATTGAGGCAATATTTGAGGCAATTTTCACTACATGGATTGGGGTAAGTATTTTTTGACTTGGATTTTATTATTATACCGGATTCCATCTTTTATTTTGGCATTTAATTGATAAATCTAAAATTAAAATTGGAGGTTTTGACAAATTGTTTTCTAAAGTGAATAATTGGGTTTTGAACATCGATTTGGAGTTGGATTTGGATGAAACTTGTATGGTTGAACTCATATTCAAATGGATTATCCGAATTTGTGAGTTTTGCCGGGTTCCAGGGTGCATGCCCGGATTGACTTTTATGTTGATTTTTAGTATTTGATTAAAGATTCGGCCTTTATCGTTTGGATTTGATTCTTATGATATTATTTGATGTTTTAATTGCTTTTTGCTAAATTCGAGCCGTTTGGAGGTCAATTCGCACGAAAGGCATTTTTGGACTATGGTTTTGGCTTGTTTGAGGTAAGTATCTTACCTAAACTTTATTGAGGTACTAGTTTCCTGAATTATTAGTGTTAGCTATGCGCTATGGTTGACACACATGTGAGGGGATCGAGCCCATGTGCGTGCACGGGGTACTATCTATGTTCGTGGTAGTGATTAGGCTATTATATGCCCTGAATTTATTGTTTAGCTTTATGTTATCATAACTCTTTTATTGTATTCTCTTTGTGAGCTATTTGAAGCATGTTAGAAATTATTTGTTGGTTGATCTCCTGTTCAAAGATATTAGTTGCTATTCTTCTGGCATAATCGCCTAACTAAAATTATGGTAGCACACTTCGCACATGCCTACGCTTTAGTATGTAACTTATATCAGTCCATGAGTATGTAAACTGATATCCATTTTTCATGTACATTTATTCTTGTATATGCTTTCTGTGTGATATGGACTGGGTTGATAGCACGTGAGTGGCCCGTGGGGATCTCAGCTGTGTTAGTACGTGAGTTGTCTGTGTAGTGGTTATATATGACACATGAGTTGTCCGTGCAGCGTGTGAATAAGTAGGGATGGAATGTGGCGGGGAGGGGCGGGTTCAGCCTTAACCCGCTAAGACTTCAACCCACACCGCATAGTAAAAATTTTAGTTCTCAATCCGCCCCGCCCCACATCGCATAAACCTGCACCACCCCGCCCCGTTAAATTGTTTTTTATAAGAAAAAATCTTTTCTTTCCTTTTCATTTTTAAGGAGTAGTTTTATTTTTAATGAGTTTTATTTCAAGAATAATTCCCTGTTTTAATTTGTTTGAATTGTCTTCAAAATTCCATTTATATTACATATTGCAACTATTCTACGAGAGAGTCCTCCGTCTTCACTGGAGGAACCAAGTCGTGTATAATGCATTGATGATGTGATTGATTTTACTTAAAGCTTTTGAATATTAACTACCTTCTAAATAATCCATAAGTATAGTTTGCTAAGGAAGGAATTTACATTTAAAAAGTAATAAACTTTGTTAGTAGAGTAACTTGAACTAGTTGAGAATGACTATAAATTGGACATTAGCAATGAAACTCAAACTGTTATTCTATAAATTAATTACTTAAGGTTCTCCAAGTTTGTGTAAATACTTGTGCAAAATCTTTCTTTTTCTGATGATATTGGATAAGTATTAGTCAAATAAATACTTATAACAAATAATTGTAAATCAGTAAGATTAATTATCTATGAAAACTATAAATTGAAAGGTCAAAACAAATCTACAGAAAAGCTAAATTGAGAGAACGAGAGTCATTGGAGGTGATAGAGCGAAATTCAAGGTTAGTAAATTTAAAAGAAATGGAGCTGGAATAAAAAAGTGCAACCCGCAACAGCCCCTCTCGACTAAAACTTTAAAAAGATTTGCTTCATCCTGCCCCACCCCCGCTCAGCCCCACAATTGTGTTCTTCAAGCACCTGCCCCGCATAGGCTTAAACGCGCCAGTTCCGCACCCGCACCGCCCTATTTCCAACTCTATAGATAAGGATTCATCCCCCTAGGGTCACCCTTTCATGTTTCTCTCTTGATAGTGTGCACGCGGTATGAGAAAAACTGGCCCGTATTTATTTTAGTTATTGCATTTCTTCTCTACTTGCATTTTCGTTGGATGTATACATAATTTTACTGCATCTCTTCTATATTTACTATTTTCAGAATGTATACATGCCTTTATGCATATCTTCTCTATATGCTATCCTAATTGAGGAGATGAGACATTGTATATATCTTCTCTATATGTGAATCCACGTGGCTTGACTTGTTTAATCATGCATATCTTCGCTATATGCAATTGTTGAAGGATAAATTGATGTTTCATGCATATCTTCTCTATATGCAACTGATGAAGGATTTCTGATATTTCACATGTATATCCTTTATATGCTGCATTGTTAACTTGTTCAGGATTTAGCACATTATCTCTTTGTCCACCGTTGTGGTTTAATCTGTATTATATGATTAGATGGCACCATTGTTGTGTACATGTGAAATTCAGGAATTGAGCATGTTATTAGCGAGTATCATTGATAATCCTTGCTTCTATTGCCTCATCGAGGTTAGTTATGTTACTTGCTAAGTACATGAGTCGGTTGTACTCATACTACACTTCTGCACCTTGCATGCAGAACTTGGAGCTGAGTTGTTGTGGATGGCAGAAGATGGTATTGAAGATGTACCTGTCTTCCAGTTATAGCTACCACTTGTCCTTGATAGTTTTGGATTCGTATTTTATGTATATTTCAAACAGACGTTGTATTTGTGAATCTAAATTTTGTGGCTCATTACTTGTACTACCAAATTCTTAGGATATTTAATGGAAATTCAGCTATTTTATTTATTGATTTTCTTTCATTAGAATTGTATAACTATTATTTTGTTTACCTAGAGGGTTGAGTTAGGTTCCATTACAACTAGGTGGATTTTGGATCGCGACAGAGCCATATGTATTTTGGGTGTTGTTAGGGTCATAAGCATTTTCCTATCAGTTTATTTTAAGTGGTCTATGCCAACACTAAATCTGCTGAGAAACTTATGTGGTTACTTTTTTGCAATTTCTCCTTCTAGGTTAAGGGGATATTAGCTTAAGGTCATCAGTTCGATTTTCTGAGTTTTCCCTAAATCTCTGTACTTGCTCTAATTTTGAGGTTTCAAGCTGTTTACCGGTAAAAATGTACAGTTGAATTTATACGTGGTTTATAGATAAGTGAATTAATTTGATCCTAAAATAATAGATGAATTAGACAAAAATATAATACTTAGCCTTGATATGGAGATAAACTAGCATAAATTGTAATTCCAGGAGCAGGGCTTCCGAGGACAATAGCAACGATATCAGTGAACAAGAAGATAAAACTATATTGAGCTTTGAATAGAGTGTAGCGTATGTTTGTCAGAAAATTCCTTCCCCTTACAATGATAATAGAGCTCACTACTTATAGCTGCACCTAGGGAACAAGGTCCTAGGATCAAGCCCCTCATTAATGTCAATTATGAGGGCCATTGAAGAATGTGTAACAGGAGGAAGTGAATACCATATTCCTTGTAACGGGCCGTGTACCTATTGCTGTAGAATATTCCTCATTAAATGCTACCGAGAGGCAGGCATTTATTTCATCTTTATGAGTATTATTTACTTTGGAAACAGACATGATCGTTGTCTTCAGATTCAACTATCTTCTATCTTCGGCTCCACGTATCACTTCCTCATGCGATCATTTAATATAAACATATTTTACCCTATACAAATAGTTCCCCTGCTTTCCGGTGGCATAACTTTATGTCACCGGGAAGTTGGTAGAAACATCTTTTTTGGCAGAAAATTCACTGACTCCCTCTAAAAAGTTTCTGACGATTGATTAGACGTACGTCTCTCCGCATTTAATGCCCCGAACACGCGTCATCCAATGATTTAGCATCATTTTTTCTGGTTATCGAGGTAATTATGTCCACGATTTTAGCCGCATATACCTTTACTTATACGCATCAACCTCCTTCATTTCCGATTATCGAGGTAATTATGTCCACGGTTTTAGCCGCATATACTCAACTCATACTTCGTCTTTAACCTTTTTTTAACTTTCTTCTTTGAGAGAAAACCTTCCTTCTGATAATAAATAGCCTCTTCTTCCAGAAACCCTAGTTCTTTAAAGAACAAAGGCACAGTTGATGATGATGCTCCTCCTACGGTGAGCACCATCATCCCAAAGAGTCTAGTCACTACCAAAGATTTTGAAGAGAAGTATCCCTCTGCTCACCTTCGCGAGTGAGTTGTTAGCGTATACCCTTCTTCCATCCGTCCTTATAGTATCCCTGCAGTGAAGTAAGGCTGTCGCTATCAAGATTTGGACATTATCGCTCCCGACCTGGCGGAGCGGATAACCTTACCCAAGAACGATTTTACGTATTTTTACACGTATCTATTCACTTTGGGAGTGTTCTCTTTGAGTGGAGAGCTTCACTTAGTCATCGTGGAGTTGTGCCTCCATTACCAGGTGTGATTGGCACAAGTAAGTCCTTCTATGTGGAGGACAATCGCTTGTCTTCGGCGCCTGTGTCAGGAGACAGAAAAAGAGCTAACCCTAGCTCGAGTGATAAACCTCTACATGCTCAGGATCTTCTACGGGGGAATGATAAATTTCATCAAGTGTGGCCACCATGCTCTGCTCTCCAGCATGGATAATGAAAATGACCGTGGGTGGATGGAACGGTTTGTTTCAGTTACCACCAGTGACATCATCCCGCCCATGGCTTCAGCCTTTCCAGAATTATGAAATCTCACTCGTAAGTCTACCATATGTTTTTTTTTCCATTAAAAATCATTCCACACCGTTATTGAACCTTTTTCTTTTACTTATTTCAGCGACTCGGTGGTTTCCACCTAGGGTTGAAGGCTTAGACCAATGGGTCCAGAAAATTTTGGATGTTACTATGCCTGAAACACGCACGTGGAAAGAACTGTCCCTTAAATAGGGGTGGAAGGCCAAAAACCACGATAAGTCGAACTCATCTTGTTTTTAACTTTTCATATAAGGAAGTTGTTTGACCCTTCTCTTCTATTGAATTCAAGTCTACCCCTGGGCTCAGTTGTCGTCTCAAGGATAACGTTTTAGCTAATCCTGCTGATGCGGCGAGGCTATTGCAGGAGGCTTTTACACACACAGGTATCTCTGGGCTTGCTTCTTGTGCGAGTGCTTCTTCTCGGAGACCCCGGCCGGAGAACAAACAACCAAAGAGAAGACATTCCTCCGTGGACGAGGGAAAAAATAAGAGAGCAAAGAATGCCGCTCCCGAGTCATCTCCGGAAGTTGCGGTGATGAGCCCCCCGCCTGGATCGGCCATAGACACCGTGATGATTGACGATGACGGGGAAGCCAGCGAGGAGGGGGCTTCTCTACATAGAAGACGATGACCTTCCTCAGCTAAATAGATTGCTCAATCTATTGATTTGTTACAGCAACCGAGGACGATGCCTCGGCTCTCTGAGGGGAGTTTGAGATGGTGGAAAATGCCAACTACTACTTCTGGATCCCAGTCACTATGCCTGGTACCGTAAGTGTGAGTACCGGGTCCCTGCCATCTTTGGTTGACGAGCAACCAACAACTAGCAATGCGCTTACCGCAACCACTTCTCATCCTTCAACTCCATCAGCTTCATCTCCTTCTTCACCAACTCTTCCTTTAACACCAACAACTGCTACATCATCTCCACAAGTTCATGGGAGCTTGGGGAAAAATTATGCTGCCCCCTCAGAAGATCCGCAAAGGAGGAGTGTTACCCTCTCAGTATGCAACCTGATGTCCCAGCCAGTGGAACTTGCTAACTATCTTGTTACAACCTATATTCCCGTAGCTTAGATCACGTCGTAAGTTAGTCGACGTAAATAGGAGAAGAGATTATCTTTGAGATGATAAGAAGTTAATCCTATTGGTCTTAAATGATACAAGGGTGTATAAGAGTGGTTAACAAGTATTAGAAGTTAAACGAATCAAGCATGTTGTAACTCGTATTTTCAGGTAAAACTAGAGGTGCTTAATATTCTCAGGAGGTAATGTTTTAAGGTATTTGAATCATATAATATCCGTATTGTAATTCTTGAAGTCAAACGAGTTATGAAACAAAAGTTGACAAATGTTGTCGCAACTTACGTTCATAATTTTAATTATAATTTAGGTCAAATATTACTAAGCTTTTCTCCCCGTTTACTTGGAATTACGGGGTGATGTACCCACCAAATTGAATATCTATGAGTCTAGTTTTCAATGCATTAAACCTTTCATCAATACGATGTCGGAGTAGAGAGATATTCACATTTTACGCGAGACTACACAAGCAGCTCTCTATAGGACCCACATAGGCGGTTGAGATATATTGATATATATGAGACACCTTAAGCCCGTTTTAACTAATTATTTTTCACTCTCTTCAGACCCTAAACACCTAAAAACTCTCTCTCAAGGTTCTCTCATGATCCAAGACCCAAACAAAGGAAAAACAATACAAATCAAGTGTCAGAAATCCCGTAGCACTAGTAAGTTTCTTGTTCTTCTTGTTGTTGCTAATTTTTGTGTGGTTCCAGATCGTGTGGGAGGTTTTTTTAAGTGGTTTATGTTCTGTAAAATACTCTCTCATATTTTTAATATCAATCCTAGGTGATTTCAAGTCTTTCGAAGCTATTCTTGTGCCGAAAAACCCGAATTGATTGCTGTTTCGCTTCCTTGTTCTTGTGGCAGCATTGGAAGGATATTTCATGGTTAATTAAGGTCAAATTGGAGTTGCACTATTTTTTTAAAGGTAAGGAAACTCTTACTCTAAATGTATTTAAGATTATCCAAGTTGCGGCTATGTCGTTGAAGCTAGAACTTGTGAGATATTTATCGAAATGCTGGTTAGTAATGTTGTTGGTTGGTGAACTATTTTGGGAGGCTTAATATGATTATTATTGATATTTATTGGGATTTTATGTGATTGTTTTAACTTGTGGGATGTCATATAAATAGGGGAGGTGTTGTCTGTTTCATTGTAAAATAGGTTGCGGTCGATATATAATAGTTACGATGCTTAAACGATAATGATAGTATCATTTCTCTTATTGTAGACTAAGGAGTCATGACATTTGCATAGCTTGAGTTTCGACAATATATACAAGGTATGTGAGGCTATCCCTTTCCTTTTTTTGCATGACTCTGATTGTACATAATGTAATTAACGAGCTTCCAAAGATACTCCACTCTTAGAAGCTAGCAGTAATTACATCGTTTCCCTTCTTATGGAACGATTGATGTTGATGTTACTTCTCTTATTCTTATGTTATCAATGTTGTTGGTACTTCCTTAATATTATAAGATCTACGATGAAGAGTTATTCCTAATAACGTGTACGAAGGTTAACGACCTTTTGTCACTCCGAAAGGTTCAGAATGTGATTCAAATAAGTCCAACATGCATTATATAAATATGTACATATTTTACTCTACAGAGCCACACTATAGTCGGCATGGTACGGTACCTATTATGCAACCACTGATCAATTGGGTTTTACTGAGCTCCACATGGCCAGGTATAATTCTACCGGGCCTTATGATGGCCGGGCACTTTTTTACCGAGCCTATTACGGCCGGATACGATATGATGATTATGGTGCCTACAGAGGCGTATGTTTTTAAAAGTATATATATGTATCATGCATTTCATGTCAGTCACCCTCAGATGTTACATGTTGGATAATTTCTATCCCTGCTTACATTATTATTTTTATTTATGCTTTCCTGCCTTATATGCTCGGTACTTTATTCGTACTGACATCCCTTTTATTTGTGGACACTGCATGTCGTGCTGGAGGTCTTGATAGACAGGTAGACGTAGCTCCCCCACCACAGTAGGCTGCCAAGTTCAGCCGTTATTTACGAGATCCCTTCTCCGGACTTGTCGTGGTCTTGGTATGCACTTTTGTTATAGACATTATGGGTATGTCAGGGCCCTGTTCCGGAAATGTTGCAGCACTTATGTTCCTTTAGAGGCTCATAGACCGGTGTCGACTCATGTATAGTTTGGATTGCCTTGTCGGTTGATTTTTGTTGTATAGTCCTTTATGGAAGCTTGTCAACTTGTACCTTATATATAGCTTCATGACAAACTTGTCGGCCTATGTTATGTATGTTCATGCCATTATCTGTCATTGTTGGTTGTTCATGATTTATGTCTACCATTTTTGTTTATCTCGTTGGCTCTTATATATAATAAGAAAGGTTAGATAAAATGTACGTTGGTGCTCGGTAGGTATGGCCCGAGTGCCAGTCATGGCCCTCCAATTTGGATCGTGACGAACTTGGTATCAGAGCAAGTCTGTCCTAGGGATTGTTTATGAGCCGTGTCTAGTAGAGTCTTGATTATGGATGTGTAGCGCGCCATATTTATAATTCGGAGGCTACATGACATCTAGGGTTGTTACCTTCTTCTTGAATCTAGAGAGTGCGTAGAGTTGAGTCGTAAGTGTTCATCTATAATATTCACCTTGTTTTCATTCAGCGATGCCTTCGACTAGGAAGTAAGCGATTAGTAGACGGCTTGATACAACTTGCCAGTTGAGATACGACGAGCTAGAGCTGATAAGTTCTTGAACCTTCGATAAGGTAATATGAGTGTGCGAGAGTATAGTAGGTAGTTTGATTCTTTTGCAAGGTATGCTCCCCATATGGTGGCCAAGATGAGTGATAGGGTGCACCTGTTTGTTAATGGATTGGGACCACATATGATAAATGTGTGCACGATAGCCTCCTAGGTGGAGGGCATGGATATTTCCCATATTAAGGCTTATGCCTAGACACTATACAATCGTAAGTGCCAGCAAAGGGCAGATAGGGAGAAGGATATGGGCCAGCATAAGAGGGCGAGATTCGCAGGGTACTCCGGTGACTTCAGAGGTAGTATCAGGTCCCAGTCTTCGAGGAGTTCGGTCCACCTGTAGCTAGTGCTCCTCCACAGTTTCAGATTCCTCGGTATGATCGATGCAGTGAAGAATTGGCCGAGACCTACAACACCGTCAGAAGTCTGCAACTTCCTGGGGCTAGCCGGATATTACAGGCAGTTTGTAGAAGGGTTTTCCTCTATATCAACACCATTGACTAAGTTAACATAGAAAGCTACCAAGTTCCAGTGGTCGGACGCTTGTGAACGTAGTTTTTAGGAGATAAAGAATCGATTGACATCCGCACCGATGCTCACTCTCCCTGAAGGAACAAAAGGTTATGTGGTATATTATGATGCCTCAAGTATAGGTTTTGGGTGCGTATTGATGCAACGTGGGAAGGTGATTGCTTATGCATCGAGATAATTTAAGAAACATTAAAAGAATTACCCGACTCTTAATTTGGATGCTGCAGTAATATATGCTTTGAAGATATGGCGACACTACTTATATGGCATCCATGTTGACATCTACACAGATCAAAAGAGTTTACAACACATCTTCAAGCAGAAGGAGTTGAATTTGAGGCAGTGTATGTGGCTTGAATAACTAAAAGACTACGATGTCGAGATATTGTACCATCCTGGTAAAGCCAATGTTGTGGTAGACGCTCTCAGCCATAAGTAAATGGGAATCTTAGTACACATTGAGGCAGGTAGACAAGGGTTGACTAAAGAGCTTCATCGGCTAGCCAATATGAGAATCAGATTGTTAGACTCTGATGACGGAGGTGTTACTATACAGAATACAACATAATCATCTTTGGTAGCAGAGGTAAAAGAACGACAATATGAAGATCCTACCTTAGTACGATTGAGAGAGGCCATTCAGCAGCGTAAGATTACAACTTTCGAGATCGGAGGAGATGGGGCACTGAGATACCAGGGCCGATTATGTGTGCCTAATGTGAAAGGGGTTCTAGAGAAGGTTATGATTGAGATTCATCAGTCCCGATATTCCATCTATCCTGGCTCGACAAAGATGTATCATGATGTTAAGGAGCTGTATTGGTGGGATAACATGAAGAAGTCTATTGCATAATTTGTAGCCCAGTGTCCTAAGTGTCAAAAAGTAATGATCAAGCATCAGAAACCCGGTGGATTGATTCAAAATATAGAGATTCTGACCTGGAAATTGGAGGTGATCAATATGGACTTCATTATTGGATTGCCTCGGTCTTATCATAAGTTTTACTCCATCTGGATCATAGTTGATTGACTTACAAAATCTGCCCATTTTTTGCCAGTTAAGACAACTTACACGGCTGAAGATTATGCAAGGTTGTATATCAAGGAGATTGTTAGGCCTCATGGTGTGCCGGTATCTATTATATCAGACTGAGGAGCTCAATTTGCAGCTAACTTTTGGAGGTTTTTTTAGAAGAGTTTAGGCACACAAGTGAATCTTAGCACTATATTGCATCTGCAGACGGACATGATGAATGTACCATTCAAACACTCGAAGTTACTCTATGATCATGTGTTCTAGATTTCAAGGGGAATCGGGATGACCATCTGCCACTCATAGAATTTACCTACAATAATAGATACCATTCCAGTATTGAAATGGCCTCGTATGAGGCACTGTATGGGAGAAGATGTAGATCACCAGTTGGATGGTTCGAAGTCGGTGAAACAAAATTATATAGGCCATGTTTGATTCACCAAGACATTAAGAAGGTGAAAGTGATACAAGAACGACTGAGGACGGCACAAAGCAAGCAAAAGTTTTATTCCGATGTCCAACGTCATGATCTGGAGTTTGAGGTTGGTGATTGGGTTTTCTTGAGGATCTCACCGATGAAGGGTGCTATGCGTTTTGGGAAGAAAGGTAAGATGAGTTCGCGGTATATTGGGCCGTACAAGATTCTTTGACGAATTGGACAGGTTTCTTATGAGTTAGAATTGTCATCCGAATTGGAATTTGTCCACCCAATATTCCATGTATCTATGTTGAGGAAATATGTTGGAGACCATTCTCGGGTCGTCCCTATCAAAGATGTACAAGTTACGAAGGATCTATCATATGAAGAAGTGCCAGTGGCTACATTAGATCGACAAGTCCGCAAGCTGAGAGCAAAGGATGTAGCTTCCGTCAATGTATTGTGGAGGAACAAGAATATGAAAGAAATGACATGGGAAGCAAAAGAGGATATGAAGTCTAAATATCCTTACCTATTCCAGATTGAAGATAACGAGGGTGCTGGGGGAACACATGATGCAATGGAAGCTGAAACGGCTCTATGAGGTAAGCAATAGCTTGAGAATACTTTTCCTTAAAACAAAATGGTGGTATGCAGATAATGTACATATCCATAATGCTTTGTATAGCCTTGTGAGGCCAAAGGTTGGGTTTAACTGATTGCAAGTTTGGCTAGTGTCAATTTTATAGGGGAAACTCGGTCGAAAATTTTTGTCGGAATCCACGATGAGTTAGACTCCCCATAAACCCTTACATTCGAGAAAGAATATTCCTAAGTGGGGAGGGTGTTACAACCCATATTCCCGTACGTTAGATCACACCGTAAGTTAGTCGACGTAAATTTGAGAAGAGATTATCTTTGAGATGATAAGAAGTTAATCCTGTTGGGCTTAAAGGATACAAGGGTGTATAAGAGTGGTTAACATGTATTAGAAGTTAAACGAATCAAGAATGTTGTAACCCGTATTTTCGGGTAAATATAGAGGTGCTTAATATTCTGAGGAGGTCGTGTTTTAATGTATTTGAATCATATAATATCCGTATCATAAGTCTTGATGTCAAACGAGTTATGAAACAAAAGTTGACAAAAGTTGCCGCAACTTACATTCATAATTTTACTTAAACTCTAGGTCAAATGTTACTAAGCTTTTATCCCAATTTTCTTGGAATTATGGGGTGATATACCTACCTAATTTAATATCTATGAGTATAGTTTCCAACTCATTAAACCGTTTATCGATACGACGTCGGAGTAGATAGATATTTGCGTTTTTCCAAGACTGCGCAAGCAGCTCTCTATGGGATCCACATAGGCGGTTGAGATATATTGATATATATGAGATGCCTTAAGCCTATTTTAACTCAATATTTTTCACTCTCTTCAGACCCTAGACACCTAAAAACTCTCTGTCAAGGTTCTCTCATGATCCAAGACCCAAACAAAGGGCAAACAACATAAATCAAGTGTCGGGAATCCTGTGGGGCTAGTAAGTTTCTTGTTCTTCTTGTTGTTGCTGATTTTCATGTGGTTCCAGCTCATGTGGGAGATTGATTTAAGTGTTTTATGTTCTGTAAAATACTCTCATGTTTTTAATATCAATCCTAGGTGAGTTCAAGTCTTCCAAAGTGATTCTAGTGTCGAAAACCCTGAATTGATTGCTAGTTTCGCTTCCGTGTTCTTATAGCAGCATCGGAATGATATTTCGTGGGGAATTAAGGTCAAATTGGAGTTTTTATATCGGCTAAAAGGTAAGGAACCTCTTACTCTACATGTATTTATGATTATCCAAGTTGCGGCTAAGTCGTTGAAGCTAGAACGTGTGAGATATCTATCGAAAGGCTTGTTAGTAATGTTATTGGTTGTGGACTGTTTTGGGAGGCTTAATATGATTATTATTGATGTTGTTTGGGCTGTTTGGTGATTTTTTTAACTTGTGGCAAGTCATATAAATAGGGTAGATGCTGTCCATTTCATCGTAAGATAGGTTGTGGCCGATATATAATAGTTACGACGCTTAAACGATAATGATAGTAGTATTTCTCTTATTGTAGACTAAGGAGTCGTGACATTTGCATAGGTTGAGGTTGGGCAGTATATACAAGGTATGCGAGTCTATTCCTTTCCTTCTTTTGCACGACTCCGATTGTACATAATGTAATGAACGACCTTCCAAAGATACTCCATTCTTAGAAGCTAGCGATACTTAAATTGTTTCCCTTCTTATGGAATGATTGATGTTGATATTACTTCTCTTCTTATTATGTTATCAATGTTATTGGTACTTCCTGATTCTTATAAGATCCATGACGAAGAGTTAGTCCTAATAACGTGAACTGAAGTTACCGACCCTACGTCACTCCGAAAGGATCGGAATGTGATTCCAATGAGTCTAGCATGCATTATATATATGTACCTATTTTACTCTACTGAGCTGCGCTATAGTCGGCCGGGGATGGTGCCTATTGTGCAACCACTGATCAGTTGGGTTTTATCGAGCTCCACGTGGCCGGGTACAATTCTACCAAGCCTTATGATGGTCGGGTACGATATGATGATGATGATGCCTATAGAGGCATATGTTTTTAATAGTATATATATGTATATATATATATATATATATATATATATATATATATATATATATATGTATCATACATTTCATGTAAGTCGCCCTAAGAGGCACTCAGAGGTTACATGTTGGATATTCTATATTCCTGCTTATATTACCGTTCTTATTTATGCTTTCTTGCCTTACATGCTCGGTACTTTATTCGTATTGATGTCCCCTTTATTTGTGGACATTGCATGTTGTGCTGCAGGTCCTGATAGACAGGTAGACGCAGCTACCCCACCACAGTAGGCTGCCCAGTTCAGCGGTTATTGGCGAGATCCCTTCTCCGGACTTGCCGTGGTCTTGATATACACTTTTGTTATAGAAATTATGGGTATGTCGGGGCCCTATTCTGGAAATGTTGCAGCACTTATGTTCCTTTAGAAGCTCATAAACATGTGTCGACTCATGAATAGTTTGGATTGCCTTATCGGCGGATTTTTGTTGTATAGTCTCTCATGGCAGCTTGTCAACTCGTACCTTATATATAGCTTCATGACAGCCTTGTCGGCCCATGTTATGTATGTTCATGCCATTATCTGTCATTGTTGGTTGTTCATGATTCATGTCTACCATTTATGTTGATACCGTCGACCCTTATAGATTATAAGAAATGTTAGATAAAATGTATATTGGTGCTCGACAGGTATTACCCGGGTGCCGGTCATGGCCCTCAAGTTTGGGTCGTGACATATCTGAAGCCTTTGGCTTCAGAAAAAGATAGGGAAAAGATAAGAGTTCTTTCACGAGAGTGCTTGTTGAACAATGCTATGCACAACGCCGTAACGGTATATTCTTCATTTCCTTCGTTATTTCTTCTATCTTTGATATGGTAGTATTTTGAGTTTGAACATTTTGTTTCACAGTCCAATTTTCTTACTTCTGAAGGCCTCCAAAGGTTGATTCGAGATAACGAGGAACTTTCCTCCGAGCGGGATCAACTTTTGGCCAAGCGAGACCAAGCTGTTGCTCGCCTCTTAGAACTGGAAGCTAAAGCTGCTGAGGCTGTTGTGTTGGAGGCTCGGTTGCAGCAAAGAGAGCAAGAAGTAGATACCCTTAGCCAAAAGATCACCCCGTTGAGGGTTCAATTTGAAGAAGCTAAGGCAAAATGGGCTAAAGTCCATAGCATCGTTCTTGCTGCATCCGATCGCGAGGCTGCCTCCACTGAAAGATTAAATAATTTGGAGGCAGCCTTGCACTCTAAAACTGAAGAGCTTGCTGTTGTCGCGGTGAAGTATGCCCTATTGGAGGAGAAGCATAAGACGATTATTGAGCATAATAGACTTTCCAGCTCTATTGTCTGTGATCTCGATGTCAGCCTCCGGTCTGTTAGATCCACATGGGAAAAACTTTCTGCCGAGGTTGACCAACTTAAAGAAGAACTCAAGCGCCGAGCGGCTTCCCTCGTTGTTGAAAAAACATATGTTATGTAAAGCATGAGGACAAAACCCTTAGAAGAGGCTAAAGCGGGTGTCATTGACTTTGATGCCGAAGTCACTAAAGCCTGTGAGTTGGAGTCAACTTCTAAAAGGGGTCTTCCGGCCAGGCCTAATGCTACCGATTCTTCTGCTTCCGATTTTGAATTCTCGAGAACTAAAGAGGAATCAGAAGGTGACAATGCTGAATGTCAAAATGATGAAGGCCAAGATATAGAACTGGCGGCGGATCTACCCATTTCTTCTGGGGGCGCAGATGCTTCTCTTCTTCCGGGTTACAGAGATGCAGCAGCTTAATTTTTGGTTTTCTTTACCAACATTTGTATTTGTTCCATTTGGCACATTCATTGCAAATAAAAACACTTTTTCTCTCAAGTATCATATAAGTTTTCCTTTTTGGGTACTTTCGTTTAAAATTTGTGCAAGTTTGATCTTTGCGTCCTTTTTCGTTTAAGTGTTTGTGCAAGTTTTATTGTTTGCGTCTGATCATGTAAGGCTTTGGGTGTATTTTCCCCCAAAAGCTTTTGCATTTTGGGTACAGTTTCTGCTGAAATCAGCCCTTTATCATGAGGGTTTTCATAAGAGAGGGCCCTCTTATGTTTACGGTGCTCTTGAAGGAAACATCTCCTGTTCATTACGACACTAGCATTTGAAGTACTTTTTTAACTTTCAAATGACAAAATCAATTCATCATTCAGACAAGAAACGAGATAGAAATGAAAGGACTTTACTTTATTCCTTCTATTTTCAAAAGTACATATGCATTCATTGTGATAAAAAGAAATTTCTATTTATTGTGGCTAACTTGTACAACTTGTTTCTACGGGGCTGGCCACACAGTCCCCAGTCCCAATGATAAAACTATGCTTTTGGGTTTCGTATTCCGGTTGAAGTGGCAGTCGTTGTTGCCATATCCTCATATCTCCCCCCCAGTGTTTGAATGCGAAGAATGCGTATTTGAACACTTGAAGTTTTGCACCTTCGAAGATCCCACGAATGAATTGCTAGATAATGTTCACTTCGGTAACAAACTTCACTTCCCCTTAGGTATTTATGCTATGTAGCCAAAGATTATTTAAAAATCCCCTAGTGGCTTGCACTTGTGAATGGTCGGGTAATCTTTGTTCGATAGCAAACATAACTTCCCGGTAGGAACTTTGCTATCGAACAAAAGGCTATCTAACCGCTCCGGAGTGGTTCTTTGCTTGTGTGCCTTGTCACTAAAAGGTCTTATTGCTGCTGTTGAAACTTCCTTCGTAGTATGCTTTCTATTGCTACCTCGTTAAAACTTTGCCAGAAAAACCCAATTGGGACAAAAATTGGACGAAGGGAAAGAGAGTGCAGCACATACTTTCAATACAGGTGATGTTTATCAGCAATAGTATCTCTTGAGATGTGCCACATTCCAGTTGCTTGGAAATGTTTCTCCATC
The DNA here is from genome assembly GCF_000390325.3 of Nicotiana tomentosiformis. Classification (NCBI taxonomy): domain Eukaryota; kingdom Viridiplantae; phylum Streptophyta; class Magnoliopsida; order Solanales; family Solanaceae; genus Nicotiana; species Nicotiana tomentosiformis. The sequence goes on from NC_090816.1 coordinate 67,165,552, forward strand.
TTGATTCTCCAACTCGTATGATCCTTTCCCGGTGATAGCTAAAACCCGATGTTGGCCTTCCCATATTGGACCTAACTTCCCTGTATTGAGTTCCCGGGTGTTTTGAGTCACTTTCCTTAAAAACAAGTCTCCCACTTTGAAATAACGGAGTTTGGCCCTTCGATTGTAATATCTTTCTATTCTATGCTTTTGAGCTGCAATCCTTATAATGCATCAAGTCCCTATGTTCATCGAGCAGCTCCAAATTGACCAACATTGCTTCATTGTTTGTTTCTTCATTTGCCCGGAAGTATCTCAGGGTAGGCTCCCCTACTTCCATCAGGATCAAGGCTTCTGCTCCGTACACAAGGGAGAAAGGAGTCTCTCCCGTGCTCGATTTGGTCATTGTTTGGTATGTCCATAATACACATGGCAATTTCTCCAGCCATTTACCTTTAGCTGCTTCTAATCTCTTTTTGAGATTCTGTATAATCACTTTGTTCGTTGATTCCGCTTGACCATTTGCGCTCGGATGATAGGGTAAAGATGTGATCCTTTTGATTTTCAAGTCTTCAAGGAACTTTGTGACCTTTGCGCCTATAAATTGTGGCCCGTTGTCACATGCTATCAGTTTTGGCATCCCAAATCTACAAATTATGTCTCCCACAAGAAATCCATCACTTCACGTTCACCGATCTTTTTATAAGGACATGCTTCAACAAACTTAGACAAATAGTCATTTAAAATCAAAAGAAACCTTACCTTACCAGGGGCCGGCGATAGTGGTTCGATAATATCAATTCCCCACTTCATTAAAGGCCATGGCGACAAAACGGAGTGCAATGTTCTGCTGATTGATGTACCAACGGTGCATAGCGTTGACACTTATTACATTTTTGAACATAAGCTTTTGTGTCTTGTTCCATTCGGGGCTAATAGTATCCTGCCCTTACTAATTTTAGTGCCAAGGAATCTGCGCCCGAATGATTTCCACAGATCCCTTCGTAGACTTCTCGCGTAACATAATTAGCTTCGGAGGCTCCCAAACATCGGGCCAGTGGGCCTTGGAAAGATTTCATATACAATTGACCTCCCTTGAAACTATACCGTGCTGCTTTAGCTCGTAGTGCCCGGGATGCCTTGGGATCTTCAGGCTACTTTTCATGCTCGAGGTAATGAATGATCTCATTCCTCCAGTCCCAGACCAAACTAGTCACGTTTACTTCGTAGTAGCTATCTGCGTCCAAAATCGAGTGCATAAGCTGTACGACCGTACCGGAGTCCGATCCCTTCATTTCTGTAGACGAGCCAAGGTTAGCCAATGCGTCCGCTTATGCATTTTCTTCCATCAGGATATGCGTAATTGACCACTCCCAAAACCGAGCAAGCAGAGCCTGAACCTTCACTACGTATTGTTGCATGCATTCCTCTTTGGCCTCGAAGATCCCGTAGACCTGATTTACCACCAGCTGGGAGTCACATTTGGTTTCTATGACCTCGAAATCTAGTCCCCGAGATAATTCGAGCGCTGCAATCAAAGCTTCATATTCCGCTTCATTGTTAGTCAGAGGAATCGTTCTTATGGCCTGCCTTAGGATTTCTCCCAAAGGCATGGTTAATACTATGCCAAGATCGGACCCTTTTACATTAGAAGTTTCTTCCGTAAATATGGTCCAAACTTCTGATGTTGATTATGACACCATCACTGCTTCTTTGGTTGCTAAAGGTAACTATCCTGGACTGAAATTGGCCACAAAGTCAGCCAAAACTTGTGACTTAATTGCAGTCCTAGGTTTATATTCCATTTCAAATTCACTCATTTTGATGGCCCACTTGGCTAGCCTACCCGAAAGTTTGGGTTTATCAAAGATCTTCCGCAAGGGAAAGGTAGTCACCACAACTATTGGGTGACATTAGAAGTAAGGCCTTAGCTTCTGAGCGGTGACTACAAGGGCTAAGGACAACTTCTCTAGATGTGGGTAGCGACTTTCTGCTCCCGTTAAAATTCTACTAACGTAATAAATGGGAGATTGCGTACCTCCGTCCTCACGGACCAAAACAGCGCTCACCGCTTCCTCTGAGACTGCTAGGTAGATTAATAGTTTTTCGCCTTCCTCCGGCTTTGATAGTAATGGATGACTTGACAAATACCTTTTCAAATCCCTCAAAGCCTACTGACATACCAGGGTCCATTCGAAAATATTCTTCTTTTTGAGTAACGATAAAAAAATAATGGGGTTAAGTTTCATGTTGTGCTTCCTTAAAATGTCAAAAGTTTATTGCAAGTATCTAAGATGATCACCTGCGTTCAAAGACATAACAAGCATATCGTCTATGTAAACTTCCATGATTTTCCCTATTTGCTTTTCAAACATTTGGTTCACGAGCCGCTGATAAGTGGCTCCGGCATTCTTTAGCCCGAAGGGCATCACATTATAACAGTATGTGCCGAAATTCGTTATGAATGAAGGTTTTCGTGATCCTCCGGGTTCATCTTAATTTTGTTATACCCGGAGTAAGAATCGGGGAAGCTCATTAACTCATGCCCGGCCGTTGTATCAATCATTTGATTAATGCTCAGCAATGGGAATGAGTCTTTTGGGCACGCCTTATTTAAGTCCTTATAGTCTATGCACATGCAAAAAATTTTATTCTTCTTTGGAACTACTATTACGTTAGCTAGCCAGTCTGGATACTTTACCTCTCGGATTAAACTGATATTAAGTCGGTGAGTTACCTCTTCTTTGACGAATTTATTTCTGGCCTCGGCAATATGACGTTTTTTCTGTCTTCCCGGAGGAATGTTGGGATTCAAGCTTAGCTTGTGTACGGCCACTTCCGGTGGGATACCTGTCATATTCACATGCGACCATGCAAAAACAATCGACGTTAAATTTAAGAAATTCAATAAATCTAGACCTTAGTTCGGGGTGCAGTCCTGTCCCCAAGTGGAATTTGCTCTCCAAGAACTTTCCAAATAATGTGACTTGCTCAAGCTCTTCCGTTATGGATTTTGTTGCGTCCGTCTCTTTTGGTACCTAGAAATACCTAGGCACTTGATAAGATTCTGACGCCTCTTCCCCCTGGTTAATTTCGCTTTACTCGGGAGCAGGCGCTTGTTCCTGTAATTGCTATGCCGCATGCTCCTTCCTTTTGCTACTGGAAACCGAAATTGCATTCATCTCCCTTGCCGTTAGTCACCTCTTATTTGTTTAATTCCCTCAGAAGTTGTGAATTTCAGCAACTGGTGATATGTCGATGGCACAACCTTCATCTCGTGCAACCATAGTCTCCCCAGTATAATATTGTAGCCCATATCACCATCCACCACCTTGAAAGAGGTTGTCTTCATCACCCCTTCGGCATTCGTGGGCAGCATGATCTCTCCTCGGGTTGTCACCCTTGCTAGGTTAAACCCGTCGAGGGGTTTTGTGGCCGGAATGATGCATCCGATGAGCTTGGCTTGCTCCAATACCCCCCATTGTATAATATTGGCTGAACTCCTTGGTTCCACCAGAACACGTTTTATTTTTAAATCTAATACATTTAAAGAAATTACCAATGCGTCGTTATGCGACAGCAACAATCCATCTGCGTCCTTCTCCGTGAAAGTGATTTCGTCATCACCGACTTCACGGAGCCTTTTGCTATAGGTTACTGACACCTTCGTCTTTGTTGCCGCCGATAATGTAACCCCGTTAATCTCGTTTCCCCCGAAAATTATGTTGATCATCAGGCATGGGATATCTTCTCCTGCTTTTGAAGGCTCCGTGTTATCACGATTACGACTGTAATTCTGTTTAGCCCGATCACTTAAAAATTCCCTGAGATGGCCATTTTTTCAGCAGTGTCGCCACCTCTTCGCGCAGATGCCGGCGGTCCCTGATCCGGTGACCGTTTGTCCCGTGGTGTTCATACCATAAGTTAGGATCCCTCTGGCTGAGATCGGATCTCATTGTCTTTGGGAATTGTGCTTCTTTAATATTCCTCATAGACGATACCAACTCTACTAGAATCATCAAAATAACATCAAAATAACATCCATAACCTAGAATCAAACATCAAAACTCATGTTGCATGCCTTCGAGTTCATGAATTTAAATAATTTACAACCAAGCGTCCAATTCATACCTAACCAATTTGGAATGCAACCAAACTTTTCATACAAGTTCCAAATGACAAAACAAACCTATTCCGAGTTCCAGAAAAACATTCTGAACCTGATACTATAAAAGTCAACTCCTGAACAACATCCTAGGATCCTCCAAATCCAAACCTGAACATATGCCTAAGTCCAATATTACCACGAGAACTTATTGGAAACATAAAATCACAAATTCAAGGTCATTTTTCGAAAGTCAAATGTTGGTCAAGTGTTAAAACTTAAGCTTCCAACAATATAACTAAGTATTCCAATTCACTCCAAAACCTTCCAGAAGCAAACTAACCATGCCCACATGTCACAAAACAACAATTAAGAATACAAGAAGCATCAAATAAAGGAACAAGACTCAAATACATAAAATGACTGGCCTAGTCATTACAGGTACAACTGAGTAGGCGCTAGTACGCTAGGCCAGGGTTGCAAGAGGTGCGGGCCGAGGCAGAGGCAAGAGCACGCACCACAGTTAGAGGCCCTTCTAGAGCAGTAGTTATGGAGCCATCAGTAGCTCACATTGAGGAGCATATTCTGGATCATGTTGAGCCAGTGAGACCACTTCAGTCAGTTGAGACATGTTTCTGCACTAGACTTCAGGAGACTTTGGCTCACATCCTGAGTGTGTGTGAGAGTTTGACTCATATGGGTATGATACTAGTTGCACCACCTACATCACAGGCTAGGTGAGGATTCCAGGCTCCCGCTGCACATACTCCAGTGCAGTTGGCTCATGGTTATCAGATACCGTGGACTCTATTGTTGCAGCCAGTCATTATAGTGCAGCTCAAGGTTATGCTAGGTTTGACGATTTAGCAGAAGAAGAGGATGGAGATATTTCATAGACTTCAACCTCCTAATTTCATTCGAGAGCCTATTGAGGATGCAAATGGCTTTCTTGATCAGTGTTATCAAATTCTCCATAGTTTGGGTTTGGTGGATTCTAACAGGGTTGATTTTGTCACTTTCTAGCTGACAAGGATAGCCTACAAGTGAAGGCAGAATTATGAATTGAGTAGGCCAGTTTGCGCATCACTACTCACATGGTCTCAGTTCTCAATTCTCTTCTTGGAGAAGTTTATTCCAAATACTCACAGAAATGAGTTGCGCATTGAGTTTGAGCATCTATGCTAGGAGGGTATTACCGCGACTCAGTATGAGAAAAGGTTTACGTATTTGGCACGTCTTGTTATGTTCTCGATCCCTACTGACAGGGAGAGGGTTAAAAGGTTCATTGAAGGCCTCAATTTTGGTATCTGATATGGGATGGCCCGAGAGGCCGAGATTGATACTACCTTTTATCAGGTTGTGGAGATTGCCAGGCATTTAGAACATTTGTAGGCAAGAGAGAAAGAAGCAGGACTCCAAGAGGGCCAGTGGTTCAGGTGGCTTTGGTGGTTCCTCATTTGGAGGCCATGGGAATTATAGTAGAGGCTCTCCTTTCAAGCCTGCTTAGTCTACCCATAGGTTCATCGTAGCTCTTCAGTCAGCCATGGTTCATACAGTGCTCGCCTAGGCTAGTTATCTTTTAGTGTACTATTAGCATAGAGTTAATATTATGCCACATCTATTTAGGGTTCTTCGAGCAGACATTTAGGTCCTCAAGGACAGTCATAAAGCTAGCCGGCTCGCTAGAGGAGGGGTTGATTTGAGTGTGGAGACTTGAGTCATATCAAGAGGGATTACCCTAGAATTTTGAGTAGTGCACCATGTCAGGGCATCCAGTCCATGATTCCGACACCAGCAACTACGCTACTCGTACAACCATATAGGGATGTAGCCTAGTCAGTTTGAGCCTTCCCAAAGGGGGAGGCTAGTGAGGTGGAGGACAAGCCGATTGTTATGCATTCCCGGGTAGGCCAAAGGCAGTTGCTTCAAATGCTGTGATCACAAGTATTATTTTAGTATGCCGTAGAGATGATTCAATATATTTGACCCTGGATCCACTTATTCTTATGCGTCATCATATTTTTCTTTTTATTTGGATTTGCCTCATGGTTCTCTTGATATCCTTGTTCATGTATCTACAACTGTTGGTAATTCTATCATGGTAGATCATGTGTAACGATCTTGTGTGGTTCATTGGTGGTTATAAGACTAGGGTTGATCTTTTATTTCTTAATAAGGTTTACTTTGAGATGATCTTAGGTATGGATTGGTTATCTCCGTATCATGCTATTCTTGATTGTCATGTTAAGACCGTGACGTTGGCTATGCGAGGGTTTCCTAGGTTGGATTAAAGGGTTATTTGGGTAATTTTCCTAGTAGAGTGATTTCTTTTCTGAAGGATCAATAGATGGTTGAGAACGAGTGTTTTCCCTATCTAGCTTTTTATGAGGGATGTTATTGCTGATACTCCTACTGTTGATTCTGTCCTAGTGGTGAGAAGTTTCTTGTTGAGTTCCTATAGAACTACTAGGCATGGCACCCGATAGGGATAATGATTTTGGTAATGATTTCGTACTGGGCACTCATACCATATCTATTCCACCACATCGTATAGGTCCAGCTGAGTTGAAGGAGTTGTAGGAGCAGTTGCAGGAGTTGTTAGATAAGGGTTTCATCAGTCCGAGTATTTTTCTACGAGATGCATGCTACAAAGTCCCAGAGGTACGTCCTTGAGTTCGCTGCCCAACAGGAGAAGCAAAGATTACACCGTGTGTGCTCAGTCGTTGGCTTCAATATTTTGTTAGAACTATCAGTTATATGTAGTATGGTGTCAGTACATTTACTTTGTGGGGGAAACTATTGCAGAGGTTTTCGATTGACAGTTTCTCATGCAATCCACACTGTTGGACCAATATATGATGTTGTCCCAAGTCCTAAAGCCTATTTGACAAATTCATATAGGTTTTTGAATGATTATTTTATATTCCTCATAAATTGGTTTAAATGTCATACCTTATTTGATTATCTTTTCTCTTAACTATACTGCAGAAATAGCCTACATGTGGCAAAAGAGAACAACATTCAGTATATTGCTTTTCCTGCCATATCATGTGGGATCTTTGTGTAAGTTCTACTGATTAACCATGCATTTTCAGGTTTACAGGGACCGTCAGCTTATTTAGTTATGCTTGTGATGGTTCCTTCTCACAGCTAAAGTGTCCACCAACTATTCAGTATGAAAGATGAATATGTTGGGCTCAATACCTTGGCCTTCATCATTTTGGCTTTCAGCATCATCACCTTCCGACTCTTCTTCAGTTCCCGAGAACTCAGAACTAGAACCAGAACCAGAAGAGTTGGTAGCATTAGGTCGGGGCAGAAGACCCCTTTTGGCAGTTGACTCCAGCTCACGAGCCTTAGCGATTACGGCATCAAAGTCAATGACACCCGCTTTGGCCTTTTCCAAGGATTTTCTCCTCATGTTGTACATAGCATTAGTTTTTTCAACAACGACGGAAGCCTCTCGATGTTGAAGTTCTTCTTTAAGCCAGTTAACCTCGGCAGAAAGGTTATCCCGTGTGAATCTAACAAACCAGATGCTGGCGTCAAGGTCGCGGACGGTGGAGCTAAAAATTCTATTATGCTCGATGGTCCTCTTATGCTTCTCCTTCATCCGGGCATACTTTGCCTCAGCATCAGTAACTTCTTTAGTTTGGGAGTTTAAGGATGCCTCCAAATTTCTCAACCTTTCAGCGGAGGCAGCCTCGCAAACGGATACAGCAAGAACAACATTATGGACTTTAACCTATTTAGCCTTAGTTCATCAAATTGTGCCCTTAACGGGGAAACCTACTGGCTAAGGGTCAGTACTTCTTGCTCGCTTTGCTACAACCGAGCCTCTAATTCAACGATCTCAGCAGCTTATGCTTCCAATTCTGCGAGGCGAGCAGCAGTCTGATTTCGCTCGACCAAAAGTTGATCCCGCTCGGAGGTAAGTTCCTCCTTATCAAGAATCAGCCTTTGAAGGCCCTCAGAAGCAAGGAAGTTATCCTGCAAAACCAAAAACGCAAACTCAAAACCCTACTATCACAACGATAGAAAAAACAAAAGAGAAAACAAATGCTATACAGCAGCTGTGTTGCGCATGGCATTGTTCAACAAACACTCTCCCGAGAGAGTTTGTATCTTATCCCTATCTTTTTATTAAGCCAAAGGCTTAATATAGTTAGCAAGCTCCACCGACTGGATAACAGATGGCATCCGGTAGAGACCGAGAGAGTGACACCCATCCTCATTTGGGGATCTTCGGAGGGGACATCATAATTTTGCCCCAAATTCCCATGAACTGGGGACTAGGAAGAGGGACATCCTCGGCAGCGGATCCTCCCACTTCCCCTGGGATGCGAATGCTTCTCTTCCTCTAGGTTCCAGAGACGCAGTAGCTTAGTTTTTGTTTTCTTTTCTTTCTCATATTTTTGTACTTGTGCTATTTGGCACGTTTATTGCGAATAGAAACACTTTTTCGTTCAACTATCGTGCAAGTTTTTCTCTTAGTGTACTTTTCATTTAAGTATTTATGCAAGATTTGCTCTTTGCGTCCTTTTTGTTTAAGTATTCTTGTCAGTTTTCTGCGCCGAGATATGCGAGGCTTTGAGTGTATTTTTCCCCGGTAGTATTTGGATTCCGGGCATAGGTTTTTCCGAAATCAACCCTTTAGCGTGAGGGTTTCATAAGAGAGGGCCCTCTTATATTTACGGTTCTCTTGAAGAGGACGTCTCATGTTCATTACGGTACTAGCATTTGAAGTACCTGTTTAACTTTCAAATGATAAAATTAATTCATTGTTCAGACAAGAAACAAGATAGAAATAAAAGGACTCTACTTTATTCCTTCCATTTTCAAATGTACATAAGCATTTGTTGTGCTACAAAGAAATTACCATTTCTTGTGGCTAACTACTACAACTTGTTTCTACGGGGCTGGTCGAGCAGTCCTCAGTCCCGATGATATAGCTATATTTTCGGGGTTTGTATTCCGGTCGATGTGGCAGCCATTGTTGTCGTATCCTCATATCATTCCCCCCAGTGTTCGAATGCAAAGAATGCGAATTTTAACAGTGGAAGTTTTGCACCTTCGAGGATTCCACTATTGAATTGCTAGACAATCTTCAGTTCGATATCAAACTTCACTTCCCCTTAGGAATTTATGCTATCGAGCCAAAGATTATCTAATAATCCCCCATTGGCTTTCACTTTGAAAGGTCAGGTAATCTCTATTCGACAATAAACTTTACTTCCCGGTAGGAACTTTGCTATCGAGCAAAAGACTACCAAACTGCTCTGTAGTGGTTCTTTACTTGTGTGCCTTGTCATGTAAAGGTCTTACTGCTGCTGCTGAAGCTTCCTTCGTAGTATGCTTTTTGTTGCTGCCTCATTAAAAACCTTACCAGAAAAACTTAATTGGGACAAAAACTAGACGAAGGGAAAAAGAGTGCAGCACATACTTTCAATACAGGCGAGGCTCATCAGCAATAGTATCTTTTGAGGTGTGCCATATTCCAGTTGCTTGGAAATTTTTCTCCATCTTGATTTTCTAACTTGTATGACCCTTTTTCGGTGACAGCTGAAACTCGGTAGGGGCCTTCCCATATTGGACCTAGCTTCCCCGCATTGAGCTTCCGGGTGTTCTGAGTTACTTTCTATAAAACCAAGTCTCCTACTTTGAAATAACAGATGTTGGCTCTTCGATTGTAATATGTCTCTATTCTCCGCTTTTGGGCTGTCATCCTTATATGCGCCAAGTCCCTGCATTCATCGAGCAACTTCAAATTGACTAACCATTTTTGCTTCTTCATTTTCCCGAAAATATCTTAAGGTATGCTCTCCTACTTCTAACGGGATCAGAGCTTCTGCCCCGTATACAAGAGAGAAAGGAGTCTCCCCCGTGCTCGATTTGGTCGTTGTTCGGTACGCCCATAGTACACCTGGCAGCTCTTCGGGCCACTTACCTTTAGCTACTTCTAGTCTCTTTTTGAGATTTTGTATAATCACCTTGTTTGTTGATTATGCTTGACCATTTGCACTCGGATGATAGGGTGATGATGTGATCCTTTTGATTTTCAAGTCTTCAAGGAACTTTGTGACCTTTGCGCCTATAAATTATGGCCCGTTGTCGCAGGCTATCTCTTTTGGTATCCCAAATCTGCAAATTATATTCTCCCACAAAAAATCTACAACTTCACGTTCGCCCATTGTTGCACCTTAATTTGCACTAGTCAAGACAAGATTCAACTTGTGGTTTCTCTGTTGTTTATGAAAGAGAGTCGCCACCTAATATTTAAAGGTATACTAGGGTACCTATTTAACTGCTAAGTTATATTTCTTATAGGTCTGCAAACCGGTGAGATTATGGGTAAGGGTTCTTGTTCATCTAAGGGGAAGGTGTTAGGCACCCCTTAAAAGCTACCCGAGGTAGCTCATAGGACTTAGACTAATTTTAAGGAACCAGTTATTTATACTATGCTTAATTACTACTAAGTCATGGCTTACTATATGTTAAAGGGTGTGTATATGTAAGACTTAAGAGAGAAGTGAGATTATAAAAGAGTTATTGAAGGTTCAGAGAGTTTTGAAAATAGTCCATATTTTAAGGCTTGTAATTATTAAGTTATGAAAGTAATTACTTTGAAGAATAGATTCTTGTATAATTTTTAAAAGATGTACGTAAGAAAAGTGATTCTAAATGTACCTTGGTTTTAAAAATTCTAGAGAAGGCGAATATTTGAAAATTCATTTGGGTGATCGTTCATTACTATTTTTCATGAGAAATCTGGTTTTGTTCCTTTTTAGCAAAGACCGGCGATTCTTTTCTAATTTCTTTTGAAAACGGGTCGCTGTTTTTTATTAGATCTGAACTTCAAAAATCATTAAGAGAGGTGAGTGTACAAGATGAACAAGTTATAATTAGCGGGAAAAAGATTAATTACTAACTAATTCTCTTTAAATCTTATATTAGTTACATGTAATAAATCATGAAGGTAAAACACACAATCTAATATATGAGTGTCAAATACATGATAATAAAATACGATAAAATAACAAAGAAAGTAAGCGAAAAATAATGAAGCAGTAAACTAGGCTATGAAAATAATGAGAAGTAACGAAAGAAGTAAGGGAGAGAGGACTAGGCTCTGATGGTTGGACCTCAATAAGGCAGGCCCAATAATTGAGAAGCACGGCTATAGCTGACTGGACTCTTCAGAAAATGCAGCGAAGCTGGTTTGGGCCTGAGTTCCTTAGGAACTCAGCAGGCCCAAATATATACATGCCCAAAAGAAAAAAGAAAGGTTATTAGAAGTATATCCCATATTCTCAACATATTCAAAACATATTTGACATGTATATAGACAAACAATTGGAACAAGAGAATAATCAATACTGTGAAAAATTATATTAATGTGATGGTTCTACTTAGCAAATAATTCACATTGAAAACCTTTTGTTGTCATTAAACATTAAACCCCCAAAGAACAAAATGTGTCAATGAATTAAGGGCTAAGAAGGGAGTTCCACTCAAGGTCGATGCTCCCTTTGAATCCCCCGATACTTCAAAGTTCCAAAGGGACTCAAGGCCCTGGGCAGCTTGTGCCGGGGATGGCAGCCCAACCTAGAGGCCCTTTCAATGTAAACTAAATGCTATAGCATTACTTACCACAAAAATATACTTTCCCTCCCAACATAAGAACATATAGTCTACATTGGATACCAAACAAACATATATTAAATGAATCTAAAGATCTGACTTTAAACACATATAGGTGAGGAGCAGAAGCATCATAAGCATACTACAAAGGTTTGAACATGAGAGCAGAACAATATTTCCAGGAAAGTCAAAAAACTATGCAACAATAACTCAACAGATACAGAGGTTATCAAAGATACCTAGGACATGATCAAACCTTTCAATAGGTCATACCAATTCACAGATTGAATCATGGAATCCTAAGGACTTCTATAGAATCATACTCTTAATAGTGTTAGCTTCAAACAAATCATCATGTTCAAATAGCATCAACAAAGGTCCTTATAAGATCTTAAGGAGTCAGATTTGGTTTTAAAATTAACAATAGGGAAAGGACAAGAGTGATTTTGGACAAGGTATGAAACCAGGAATTAAACAAGAATATGCAATATTCAGTTAGCTACTTGAACACTTCAAATGCAGTAATGGTCTTATGTAGACAGGGGAAACTTTACGCATTTATAGAATTGGATTAAGCATGCCATGAGGAGAAAAAGTTACAGATAAAGGAAAGATATTGCATTAGAACGAGTTTAACTCAAACCTAAGTCTAGGTTAGTATATGAATATGAAAATGACCGAGCTTCTGTTTTCACAAGTTATCACTTGGTTATAGCAAAGCAGCTAGGTCTATTTTTAGGGAAGACAATCTTAAAAGGAAAAATGCATGTTAGTTTTCAAACATCAACGATAACCCTAAAGGATTAGAGACAGTAGGTAAGATACCAAGTAAGTTTTAGGTTGAGCATGCAACTGAAGATGTTAACTAATCAAGAAAACAACCAAGTTCAGCCTAACAGGTTATTAGTCTTTATAACAAAGAAAATAAACAGGATCATGATTGTGTTATGAAGAAAGATAACTTAGTGTTAACAAATGTATACAATAGGACTACTAGAAGAAGAGAAGAAAGCTTAATTTAAACAAGAGTAGGTCAAAAAAAGCAACAACAAATAGACAAAATAAAAGACCATAGTGGCAACTAAGAAATAGTTTAACAAACATAAGTAGAGAAGAAAACATATAACACTTGGAGTTTATGCTTAAGGTTAAGAGACAGAGGATATAAACTTAAACACCTTCTTATCCATCTTAATCATGGTTACCATATAATAAGCTCACCTTCAATACTCACAAACTACAGAGATGCAACAGATAAGTATAAAGGTTACTGCATATCAATGAAAAGCTATGAAGTTCATACAAACATGGACACATAATAACTTTAACATGTAGACTGTTGGAAACTCAAGAATAAAGATCAGCAGGAATCAATTAATAGTTTAATCAATCATCGATAAAAGACTCAAAACATGACAAATAATCACAAGTAGCCATTAAACTAAAAGAACATAAGCACTAGCATGCAGATCATAGACACCCTAAAACAGTTGTAATCCTTAGAATCTAACTAGCATATTTGTAGTATTCAAAGAAGATGAGCAAAGGAGAAGAATGAGAGATGTGCTGACCTTTTTGAGAGCAGCAGACCAAACGAAGCTCTTTCTCAGTTGCTTAAGAACCAAGGAACCTCAAGTTTGAACCAGGGACAGTATTCAGCAAACGAAAGAAAATAACAATAAGAAAACTTAGGCTTTGAACTCTAAATTTCTTAGATGATTGAAGCGTTTGTGTTTGTGTGTGTGTTTCTCTTCAGTGTTAGGTGGTTGGTCATGTTAGGTGAGAGCATTGAAGGCTCCTATTTATAGTAGATATTGAAGCCTCTAGGGTTTCAAAGGATTCAAATCAGATAGTGGAAGATGACGATGGTCGAGTGATGATAGCAAGGCAGAGGTAAAATCAGAGAACACGTGGGGAAAAATAGTGATGAGTTTACCTGAGAGGAGAGAAGTCCGTTGAAGGCAAGGACCTTCGGATAAAGCTTCAATGTCTAGAGATCACTACGTTTGACCTCTGGACCTCGAATAACCAATGATTTGATTCTATGATATGCTCATGCATGCCATAGATTTAGCAAAACATAGGAGGTTTTAGAGATTTGACCATTGCACGATTTGGTGTAGGGTTTTTTGATTTAGGGTTTTGGATAGCCATCAACGAGAATGGAAAGAAAACAACTTTCTTCATAGCCGAGAGACAAAACGGGTGATTCTATGAGTTTGATTTGAAAGAAAAGATGGAATGGTGTTTCAAGCTTGAGAGATTAGACTCTGATGATCCATATTTAGTGAATAAACGGGGAAGTAACAACGGGATTCTGGCTAGGGAAGCAATAAAGGATGATGTGATGAGAGCTTTCAGGACCTTGCACGTATTTGTGCAAGGTTTTGTTTGATGTTCATGGGTGATTTGAGAGAAAAGAGAGCTTAGAGGAAATGAGGGCGGCCGTATGAGTGAGGTAAATGATTAGGGTTTTTGAGTAAGACCAACCAGTCTCTAGGTTAAGAATATGGGAATTGATTTGGGGCGTTGATCGTTTAGATCAACGGTCCTAATATTTCAGGACTAAAATATTTTAAATGAAGGAATATGAGGGCCTTCGGATATCTGGGTTTGGACGGCAGAGATTGAGTCTTATAAGACGAAAGAAAAAATAGAAAATGAGGATTAAATGCGGGACGTTGATAGGATAGACCAATGGTCCAGATTCATTTGTGTTTTCTTTATGAGGGTGGGAGACGGGTGACGTGGCGTGATCTCATTGGTGCAGATGGGATCACATGGATCGCCAAGGTGGAGAGAAATGAATTGGGTCTAGGTCAAATTTGTCTTTGGGCTTGACAATTGAGCAAAAATTTATTTAAAGAATAGCCACCCCATGTTTAGTTAAGGAATTACAATTATAGCCCTTTAGCCTTTTAGCCTTTAGAAATTAATTTAAATAAACTTAAATATTTTCAATAAAATGTAGTAAAAATACTTTTTTTTAATTAATTGTAACACTACTTTTGAATTTTCATATAGTATTTTCATTATTGCAATTAATGCAATTAATTATTTATAATTAATTAATTATAAATATTTTCATTATTGCAATTAATTATTTGTAAAAATACTTTTTTTTTCTAAATTGTAACACTACTTTTGAATTTTCATATAGTAATCTAATTGGCCAATTAAGAATAATTCATTAAATTAATTATAGAATCTACGTATAGAAATTATTTTAATAATCCTAAAATAATAAATATATTTGTAATTATAGAATGTCAATGTTATGTGATTAATTTTAAAACTAATTCTTGGTTAATTTGTGAAAAATAGATATTCATTATTGGAAAATACTTTGCAAATATTTATTGTAAATTATTAAGTATAAATAAATTAATTTAAAAGGGGAGGGTCAAAATTGGCCATCAACACCGATCTTTTGATTAGGACCTGCTTCAACCTACTTAGAAAAATAGTCAATTAAAATCAAAAGAAATCTTACCTTACCGGGGGGCGGTGGAAGTGGTCCGACAATATCCATTCCCCATTTCATGACTTGCCATGGTGACAAAACTGAGTGCAATGGCTCTTCCGGTTGATGTACCAACGGTGCGTAGCGTTGACATTTATCACATTGTTGAACATAAGATTTGGCGTCTTGTTCCATACGAGGCCAGTAGTATCCTGCCCTAATTAATTTTAACACTAAGGAATCCGCGTCTGAGTGATTTCGAAGATCCCTTCGTGGTCTTCTCGCATAACATAATTAGCTACGGAGGCTCCCAAACATCGGGACAACGAGACTTGGAAAGATCTCCTGTACAATTGACCCCCCTTGAAGCAATATCGAGCCGCTTTAGTGCGCAGTACCCGAGATGCCTTAGGGTCTTCAGGCAATTTTCCGTGCTCAAGATAGTCAATAATCTCTTTTCACCAGTCCCAAACCAAATTGGTCGCGTTTACCTCGTAATAGCTATCCACGTCCAATACTGAATGCATAAGCTATACTACCATACCGAGGTCCTATCCCGTCATCTCTGTGGATGATCCAAGGTTGGCTAGTGCATCTGTTTCCGCATTCTCTTCCCTCGGGATATGCATAATTGACCATTCCCGGAACCTAGCGAGCAGAGCATGTAGTTTTATTATGTATTGTTGCATGCATTCCTCTTTGGCTTCGAAGATCCCGTAGACCTGATTTACTACTAATTGAGAGTCGCATTTGATTTCTTTGACCTCGAAGTCCAGTCCTCGGGCCAATTCGAGCCATACAATCAAGGCTTCATACTCCGCTTCATTGTTAGTCAGAGAAATAAGTTCTTATGGCCTGCCTTAGGGTTTCTCCCGAGGGCGTGGTTAACACTATGCCGAGCCCGACCCTTTCACATTGGAAGCTCCGTTCGCGAACAAGGTCCAAACTCCCGATGTCGATTCCGACACCATTACTGCTTCTTTAGTAGCCAAAGGTAAAAGTTCCAGACTGAAATCGGCCATAAAGTCGGCAAATATTTGTGACTTAATTGCAGTCCTAGGTTTATATTTTATGTCAAATTCTCTCATTTCGACGGCCCCACTTGGCCAGCCTACCGCAGGGAATAAGTGGTCACCATAGCTATCGAGTGACATTGGAAATAAGGCCTTAGCTTTCGAGCGGCGATTACAAGGGCTAAGGCCAGTTTTTCCATATGTGGGTAGTGAGTTTCTGCTCCCGTCAAAATTTTACTTACATAATAAATAGGAGATTGCGTACCTTCGTACTCGCGGACTAAAATAGCACTTACCGCTACCTTCAAGACCGCTAAGTAGATCAGTAATTGTTCTCCTTCCTCAGGTTTTGACAGTAACGGAGGACTTAACAAATACCTTTTTAGATCCTTCAAAGCCTGCTGACATTTTGATGTCCATTCGAAGTTATTCTTCTTTTTGAGAAGTGCGAAGAAATGATGGCATTTTTTCGAAGACCGAGAAATGAATCTGCTCAAAGAGGCCAGTCTCCTCGTTAGCCTTTAAACCTCTTTTATGCTTGATAGCTGGTCCGGGATGTGTTTGATGGCTTTAATTTTATCAGAGTTAACCTCGATCCCCCTTTGCGACACGATAAAACCCAGGAACTTACCAGAGCTGACCCTGAACACACACTTATCGGGGTTAAGCTTCATGTTTTGTTTCCTTAAGATGTCAAAGATCTCTTGCAAGTGTTTCAGATGGTCATCTGCGTTCAAAGACGTAACCAGCATATCATCTATTAAACTTCCATAGTTTTCCCTATTGGTTTCTCAAACACTTTATTTACGAGCCATTGATAAGTGGCTCTAGCATTCTTTAGCACGAAAGGCATTATATTATAACAATATGTGCCAATGTTCGTTGTGAACGAAGTTTTTTCCTGATCCTTCGGGTTCATATTGATTTGGTTGTACCCGGAGTAAGAATCGAGGAAGCTCATTAACTCGTGCCCGACCGTCAAATCAATCATTTGATCAATGTTTGGCAACATGAATGAGTCTTTTGGGCATGCCTTATTTAAATCCTTATAGTCTACGCACATGCGAAACTTATTATTCTTCTTTGGAACTACTATTACGTTAGCTAGCCAGTCAGGTTACTTTACCTCTCAGATTGAACCAATATCAAGCAAACAAGTTACCTCTTCTTTGACGAACTTATTTCTAACCTCGGCGATAGGATGTTTTTTCTGTCTTACCGGAGGGATGTTGGGATCCAGGCTTAGTTTGTGCACCGCCACCTCTGGCGGGATACCTATCATATCGGCAAGCAACCACACAAAGAAATCGACATTAAGTTTAAGAAATTCAATAAATCAGGACCTGAGCTCGGGGTGTAGTCCTGTCCCCAAGTGGAACTTCCTCTCCAAGAATTCTTCGAACAATGCGACTTGTTCATGTTCTTTCGCCGTGGATTTTGTTGCGTCCATTTCTTCTGGTACCTGAAAATATCTTGGTACCTGATAGGATTCCGATGACTTCTCCCCCTGGTTGACTTCGCTCGGCTCGGGAGCAAGCGCCAGTTCCTGTAATTGCTATGTTGCATGCTCCTTCCATTTGCTACTGGAAATAGATATCACATTCATCTCCCTTACTGACGGTTGGTCACCTTTATTTTTTTAATTCCCTCGGGGTTTAGGAATTTCAATAACTGGTGATATATTGATAGCACAACCTTCATTTCGTGCAACCACGGTCTCCCAAGGATAATATTATAGCCTGTATCGCCATCCACCACCTCGAAAAGGGCCGTCTTTATCACCCCCTCGACATTCATGGGTAGCAAGATCTCTTCTCGGGTTGTCACACTTGTAGGTTGAACCCGATGAGGAGTTTTGTGGCCGAAATGATGCTTCCAGTAAGCTTGGCTTACTCCAACACTCTCCATTGGATGATGTTGGCCGAACTTACCGGGTCTACCAAAGCACGTTTAATTTTAAAATCTAAGACATTTAAAGAGATTACCATGCATCGTTGTGCGGCAGTAGTAGTCTATCTGCGTCTTCCTCAGTGAAATTGATGTCGTCCTCAGTGCCTTCCCGGAGTCTCTTGCTATGGGTCACTGATACCTTCGTCTTTTTTGCCGCCGAAAATGTCACACCATTAATCTTGTTCCCCCCGAAAATCATGTTGATTGTCAAGTGCAGGGGATCTTCTCCTACTTTTGAAGGTTCTGCATTGTCATGATTACGGCCGTAGTTGTTTTAAGCCCGTTATCTTAAAAATTCTCTGAGATGACCATTTTTCAGTAATGTCACCACCTCCTCGTGCAGATGCTGACAGTTCCCTGTCCGATGACTGTTGGTCCCATGATATTCACACCATAAATTAGGATCTCTTTGGCTGGAATCAGATATCATTGGCTTCGGGAACCATGCCTCTTTGATGTTCCTCATAGCCGACACCAGGATCACTATGCTGACGTTAAAGTTGTACTTAGAAATCCTAGGATAAAAGGATTCTCGAGAACCTGATGTCTCCTTATCGTGGAACGACCTATTATTCTGGCTGCGATCAGTTCTCCTATCAGTGGAGAATCTATCCGCCGACCGAAAATCTCTACCGCATCCTTCGGCCCATTCATAGGGTAGAAATCATTCCCTTGAAGACCATCGATCTGAGTCAAAATCATCTCTTGACTTCTATTTATTCTTCTCCCTTTCTCGACCCTTGGTTGATGTCGGGAAATTGAGTTGAGAATCCTCAATTCTTATATTTGATTTGTACTAGTTTTGAGCATCCGCCCTTGTTGTTTCTTTGAACTCGAGCATACTTCCTTTAATTTTCGGGAAGCATCGGAACTCATCGGATTTATACCTTTAGTGAATGCTTCAGCTGCCCATTCGTCCGGTACGGCCGGTAGAAGCATTCTTTCCTTCTAGAATCTGGTCACGAACTCGCGTAGCAATTTGGACTATTCTTGTGCAATCCTAAATATGTAGGCCTTTTGGGCCTGTACCTTCCTGGCCCCTGCAAGAACCTTAATGAAAGAATCCGCCAGCATCTCGAAGGAATCTATGGAATGCTTGAGCAATAATGAATGCCATGTCAGGGCCCCTTTCGTGAGGGTCTCTCCGAATTTCTTGAATAAGACTGACTCGATCTCATGCAGAGCCAAATTGTTCCCCTTCATCATCATTGTATAGATGGTGATATGCTCCTGAGGATCTGAAGTCCCATCATACTTTGGCACATCTAGCAGTTTGAACCATTTCGGGATCAAACCTTGGCATTGTTTGATTGGCGGGAGCACCAGGAGGAACCGGACCTCATCCATTCGCATTGTTGGAAGCACCCAAAAATGCATGCCTTAATTCTATCATTACCTGATATCTCTTCGAGTTCTTCCAACGGGCATGATCGGATAAGCGAAACCGGAAGGAGTCCCTAATTGATCATCCTCGACCCTGATCTTTGACTAGTATCGATTATGTACATCGGTCCAGGTTACCGCTGGGTATTCAATTAAATTATGCTTTAGTTATCGTGAGGCCACTGAACTTCGATCATTCAAACCTTGAGTAAAAGCTTGAACAGCCCAGTCGTCTGTGACTGGTGGTAGTTCCATACATTCCATTTGAAACCGAGATATGAACTCCATTAACATTTCGTTATCTTTCTGTTTTACCTTGAAGAGGTCCGACTTCCTAGTCGCTACCTTTATTGCTCCAGTGTGTGTTTTCACGAAAGAGTTTACAAGCATGGCGAAGGAATTGATGGAATTAGGTGGCAGATTGTGATACCATATCATTGTCCCCTTCAATAGAGTTTCTCCAAACTTCTTTAGTATAACCGATTCGATCTCATCATCTTCTAAATTATTTCCTTTTATCGCACATGTATAGGGAGTGACATGCTCATTTGGATCAGTAGTCCCATTGTACTTGGAGATTTTTGGCATGCGGAATTTATTTGAAATGGGCTTCGGAGCCGCACTCGGGGGGGGGGGACGGCTTCTGCACTAACTTCTTCGATTCCATACCTTTCAAAATTGGAGATACCCCCGGTATTTGATCAACCTAGGAGTTATATGTCTTTACTTTCTTGTCATTTGCCTCAATTTTCTTTTCTCCCATTTCAATTCATTTAGTGAGCTCCTCGAACATTTTCATAATGATGGGGTCAGTCCCCGATTCATTGGCATTTGACCTTTCCGGCACAGGCTCGGTCCTGTGAACGACTTCAGGTTCTGCCCCACTCGGTGCTCGATGTTGATTTTGTAATTATGCTATAACGGCTTGTTGAGCCTGTAACATTTCAAATATCAATTGGAGGCTAACTCCACCATCTCCTCCGCCACACGTACTTCGACCACCAGATCGACCTTCCATGCGTACGCTACCTTCGGGATCAGCGCCCAAATTTGTATTTAGGGCGATATGTGAACTGACATCGATGGGATTTGCAATTGGTACTCCTTCGAGATTAGCCTGAGGCACCTCGATTTCTGGTGCGACTATATTGTCGTTTTTCCCGTGAAATCCGAAACTATTGTTACCGTGTGTGGGTGTTGTTTGTGAGTTTGGCATGCTTTTTCCAGAAAACAAAAACACTTACAAGAACAAGCGTAAAGTAGTGTGTGTTATCGGAATCAGTGTTAAGCAATCACTATTATCCTTAGCCCCACGGTGGGCGCCAAACTATTTACCCTCAAAATTGAATAACAATTAAACTTATAATATGGATTTAAGGACACGTGATTTCACTTAATACCGATTGATAAATATGAAGATTAAAGATAGAATTATACAATAAAGTAAATCAAATAAGTATTTGAGTAGCACTCAACACTTGAGTTAAAGTATCCTTGAACTGATTGATGCAAGGACAATAAAAACACAATAAGCTGAAGAACAAGAGTGTGAGCGAGGAAGAAAATTATATTACTTTGTTATCAGTCGTGGCTACAAATGGTTAGAACTCCCCCTTATATAGTAGATGAATTCTATATATGGTACAATTCTAATTACATATGGAAATCCCATGATTAACTAAACAGCCATTCTTGATTCGATCCGTTATGAGATTTCCGCCATGATCTTCGCCCGGTCACAGATATATCGCTTTTCCGTTATTATACAATCTTCGATATTGCTCGATACCTGTCTCATTTGGTCTCGATTACTGTAGGCCTCGATCTTGGCAGGTGCCTCGAATTCCAATCTTGGTACCTTGTCTTCGTGCCTCGATCCAATCTACTTCAGAGTCATCCTTCGATGCAAACTCCTGGTCTCGGTAAAATAGTAAAATCGGGCATGCCTGGTTTTAACCGTATACAAGTACAATGACATTTTTTTTTGCTATTCACTTTTTCTTCTCTACAAGAAATATTCATACATGAAGAATTGTATCACAAACTTTACTTCAAGCCTTTTTTTATCACTTCAAGTTGCAGAATAAGTAAATGTTAACTCTTCTTTACTTTATGTTATTTTCAGCAAGTATAATATAAAGTTATTTTTGTATTATAACATGAAGTTGTATACTTTGATGACATCATGTGAAAAGTTCTTGAATTTTATGTCTTTTATTCCATGCCTTACCATCAACCCGTTAATTTTGACAATATTTTAGCCACAAACTCTATCTTTAAAAGAAAAGGTCACCAGAAATGTCCATATAAATGCCATTCATGATATCCTTTTCTCCTTACATGCTTTGAAGTTTGGATTTGAATCCTCTCTTCTTTTTTTCTTTACTTAAGAGAAAATGTTTATGCCTTCTTGGGGATATACATCTTTAAAATTTCATCTAATAGATGATAAACTATTTTTTAAAGGCATTTGTCTTGGGAACATGTGATGTAAATAATTTTTTTGTATAGTACTTGAAGTTTATTTATATCAAGTGGCAGAACTTCATGATAACTTTAATATCCTTTTATTATTTTTTTTGTGCACACTTCAAAATTCTCAACACATGACTAAGAATGTTTTCCGCTGGACTTGTATTGCATCTTTTTTTGTCCATTGAGTATTTGTTTGGCGTTAATACTCTCATAGTATTTTAAAAGCCAACTTGACATGTCTTTGGAAATTTTTTGAGTTCCTCCTTAACCGTTTAAAATCAATTAGAGCATGTAAATATTTTTTTTTCTTTTCTCTTTTTATACCCTCCCACAGGTTTATGTACTTCTTTTCTGCAAATTGTTTATTTAACTATTTGATTTAAATTGGTGCATACCACATCTATCATTTGCCAAGCAAACCAAATAACTTACTAGACTTTTGGTTCGTTGCAGACAACAAGAATAGAATATACTTTCAGAAACTAAGGAGATTTGAGTTGTTTAGACTTTTTAACGGGTAACTCATCTCATTCACCGTCTTTGAAATTATTATGTATTTTTTTCTTTTTTTTTTTCCAGAGTTTTGATAAAAGCAATAATATGAAGTGCTTAAAAGCAATAATATGACATCATCTAAGCCAAATTTTTACTTTATCTGAGGCGAAGACAAGTACAAAGTCTAAGCCAAAGATTTTATTTTTCTGAAAATTTGAATTGACTTTATCTGAGGTGAAGACCATTACTCCGTCTGAGCTAAAGTTTTTTATTTTGTCTAAAGTGAAAACCCTTACACCGTTTGAGCTGAAGACTTCATTTTGTTTGAAAATTTAACTTTACTTTATCCAAGGCGGAGACCATTATACCGTCTAAGCTAAAGATTTTATTTTGTATGTAGCAAAATTATTACACCGTCTAAGCTGAAGACATTATTTTATTTGAAGATTTGACTTTACTTTATCTGAGGCAAAGACCATTGCACCGTCTAAGCCAAAAAATATTCCTTATCTGAGGTGAAGACCATTACACCGTCTGAGCCAAAGATTTTATTTTGTCTGAGGCTAAAACTATTACATTGTCTAAGATGAAGACTATATTTTATCCAAGTAGAAGACCAGCAAAGACTATTATATAGTCTAACTTGCAGATTTTACTTTACCGCCTAAAGATTTGACCTTATGGCGCAAAGGAACAGAAAATCGTCCTCATTTCAGGATACACGAATCAGAGATTGTATCAAGCATGATTTTTTTTAAAAGCTGACCACAAAGAACATCTCTTCAACTTCCATCTACACGGGTAACTTTATGATCTCCTTTATATAGATATGTTTCTTCTTTCTCTGTTGCAGGTAGAAGAAGAAAGCAATTCAAAAAGACTTCACGTTAGAAAAGAAAATTTCATAGTCAAAGAATCATTTTTTTTCTCAGCATAAATCAAGTCATGCACGCCAACATATTAAAGTCTTCCAGTAGATTTGAAGTATATATAAACCTTACTTAAAAGAATTCAAGATGTAAATATTTGAAGATATGCAGACTATATCAAAGGCTTCTACCATACACTTAGAGATATATTGAAGCTTCCAACTAAAGAATTGAAGGCCATAATTTGACGACTTCAAGACTATTATGGTGACTTCTGATTGGCTTTCAATTGCAGACTTGGTGTTTGGAAGAATTTAACTTGCCAATTTTAATTTGAAGACATGACAGATGTCGCTCCCCGTTTACTCGCGAAAGCAGATTTCGATGTATTAAAAGAGGAGAGTCGCCATCTAACGATTTTAAGGTACGTTAGGGAACCTATTTGCATATAACTCTAGTTTAACTAGTCTATGTCACCAAAGATCGGATAAGGGCTCAAATTACCTTAAAAAAATAGGGTTAGGCACTCTGCGAGGTCCACAACTGTGGCTCCAGGCCGAATTTTATGATGTGTGGGAATTATTGAATTACAGTTATCTTACGTGATCATGTAAATTGTAACAAGGAATTCAAACATCTAATTATAACAAGTATTAGAGAGAAAGAAGTGGGTCATACATAAATAATTGATACAACATTTTGGGAGTTAAAAGATACGTCCTAGTTTGATCTAAGTTTGTGCAAATATGTGCATAAATAGCAACTATGGGGGGGCGGGAGAGTGTCCTATATTTTTTAGCCTAAAGGATCACCTCGTGAAATATAAATAATACTTCGCAACTTCCTTAAATATAAGGGTTGCTCATACTATTCAGCGGGCATAGACTATCATCTCCTGCTACCTAATTACTATCTTGAAGTTGTTTACCTAAGAGCGTTCTAATTCAATTCTAAAGTGTGTCCTATGCGTGCTTTACTTGTCCCATGCCTATGGCCCAGGAGGCTTTGGACCTACTACTTTGGTTGTTCTAGACTTCCTTAGGATGCTCAAATGATAAAACTAGGCACATAATAAAAAAACATTAGGACTACACATAGTTAACAATTAAGTGCTCAAGTTGGCCTCCTCACATTGACACATATACACGCAGACAAATAGGCGGACGATTATGAGCACACATCCATATAATTAGGTGGGTAGCAGTAGGTGTGCAAGTCTTATAAGCATGATCTCTATGGGATTGACGATTCAAAAGTTGATGCAAAGTTCTATAGGCAATGTTTCCAGGTAGACTGTTTTGACAAAGATGCTGATTCTAATATATGATTTTATTAAGATCTAATAGGCATGATCTCTAGGTTATTGAAAACGTCTTATATACACGATTTTATATGATTTGCGTCCAGGCAGTGAAACTATTGAAAGCACAAAATTACTCATATTTGGTCCTATAAACATGCTGTGTAGATGAGTAGTAACATCTTGTAGGCATGATATCGGGCAACATAGTAGTTGAGAACACACACTTATTTTATTTATTCCTATAGGCATGATGTATAGGCAGCATTATGATAAGGATAGTAGCAGCGGCAATTTGATCAACCACATTGAGGTCCTATAGACATGGTATCTAGGCATAACAATCAACACTTCTTGTCTTAGTTCCTATAGGCATGTTTTCTAATATTATTGCAAGTTAAGACATTTCATTGAACCTAAGTCATGCTTTCTAAGTGTATAGGCAAACAAATTAACACATGGTGCAAATAAACGACAGAAAAATAATTTAAGGCCCTATATACATGTTTTCTACCCTGTCATGCGAAGAATAGAATATCCCAGTCCCCTAGTTTTCACTAATCCCCAAACGGTTATTGTTATAAATTATTACAGGCCCAAATAAAAGAATACATGCTCAAATATTACAATCTGAAATGAATACAGGCCCAATAATCAAAAGCAAACCCAAGGAAAATAACCAGTGACGTTTTTGGGCCTTCAACATGCTCACTCTTCACACAAACAGCAGACCTAGATCTAGGTACACCCCAAGTATCAGAGTATGTCAATTACAAGGTTTAAACTCATACATGGACCCATACTAGGCCAAAATGGAGGAGTCACTTACCCAACAATTGCAGACTTAACCAAACAAATGACAAACTACTCAATGAATTAATTAAGTAATCTCTGAAGTCCACACACTTAGTTCTTAATGTTGTAACTAACAACAGTTCTAACCAAGGCATATAGGCAGGATCACATGAAGTATTGGCGAGTGTACAAGGCATACATAAGGTAGGTTCATACTATGTTTCAGAAGTAAGCTCAAAGTGACAGGATCGAACATCATAATCTAGCAAGCTACTACAAATAGAGTTTCAAAGCAAAGCATCGTTCAGAATTAGCCTAAAGGACTTCAGACAATTAACATAAGAGTCTAGTAGAGTCATAGACATGAACAAAGGGATGGCAATCTTCACATGAAGGTTTTAACATGAGAGCTTAATAAGAATGTGGTCACAAATAACATGACAACAAGCTAGTATGCATAGTTTATAACAGTCGGCAAACATATCACTTAGTCGAACATGAGACTTAACACATTGAGTATTGGTCATAGCACAATAGTTCAAAACAATACCAGAGTTCATGGTAGCTGAAGATAGGTTAACTGGACAAGTAATCATCAGGCATAATACCAGTTGACCACATATAGGAAGAGGCTAAATATTGAGATTTACCCAAGAAAGTCTTAGGCAATACTGAAGAACATAGAATTGAGCAAGTCAAAGAGCATACATCAATGTAACAAACAACAAGGAAACATGTCATAGTTGTTTAGAAGTTCAACCAATACTAACATTTAGAAATTACATGATCATTAATTATGAGAACGTTAACAAGATACACATGAATGACTCAATAGAAGCAATACACCAGAACACATTTTGGGCATGAACTAGTTCCTCACAAGAGTCTAAAATAAGGTAAGAAGATGGGTTTATAGCAGGCAGCAAGTATAAGTACTCAGACACACAACGTGCTTAAGAAAACCAGAATCAGGGAAAGAATTTAGGCAAGTTCAGATTCTAGAAAAGTTCAGAGCCACGAAATAACTTCAGAGCAAATAAAGCGATAAATAGAGATAGCATGGTAACATATTGATTCAAAAAGGTTTCAGTGGCATGAGTATACAGAGTATGAACATAAACAAAAGAGGATGAAACTGCAAAGTCCAAAGAACTTACCATTTACCAATTGACGAACAAGTAAATAAGAAGAACAATTTTAGTAGTACTTCAATCGCCAATAGCAAAAGAGAGCAACAAAACCCAAAATCTCAGTGCGTCAGAGCTCCTAAGGGTTTCTGATGAACCCCGGGTAGTTATCGCACTGAGAAAGGTCAGTTAATCAAATTCTGGTGGCCTTGGCTTCGAGCCGGCCAAGAGCCAAAGTTCAAAACAATATAGAGTGAGTGACTACCCAACCGGCCGTAGCTCGGTGGTAAACAAAGATGCATAACTACCCAACCGGCCGTAGCTCGGTGGTAAATGAAGAAGCATGACTGCTCAACCGACCGTAGCTCGATGGTAAATGCATGACTGCCCGACCGGCCATACCTCGGTGACAAACGAAGATGCATGACTGCCGAATCGGCCATAGATCGGTAGTAAATGAAGATGCATGACTTCCCAACAGGCCGTAGCTCGGTAATAAGTGCCTGACTGCCCGACGGGCCGTAGCTCGGTGGTAAATAAGGATGCATATCACACTACATTATGAACATTAACATATTTATTGTCTCAATAGAAACTTAGAAACATACTTAGACATGCTTTGTATTATATTTCATAGGAATGAATAACGTAGACATCGTTAACTACTAAGAGTAGAACCATTTATGGAATAACATTACGTTTACGTTTCGTTACTTGGATTATGCCAAAATAAGGAAGGATTAGCCTTAACATTCCCTTATTGTTTACTTAACTTCACGGTGTTGGTTCATCCCCTTAGTACTTCAATCTACGACAAACGATAAGGGAGTATTGTTAAGCTAACGGAAGCTAGAATTCAACACAAATGAGCGACTAGCTTATATACAAGTATTTGGACAGCACCTCCCCTTATTCTTTTCATTTCCTCAAATCAAACAACAAGACCAACATGTCAAAAATATCAAAAAACATATTACATCAACCCCCAACCTTATATAAATCGCAATACATCACCAAAACAGTGCACAGAATCTCATACAACAACCAAGTGCTACGTTGCACTTTTTCCATCCCTATAACTTAACTAGACTTGAATACACTTCAATAATGACAAACACAATATACTCAGGTTTTACATACTGATTTTTAAGCCACAACACCACATAAAAACAAACTCATAACAGTCCACAAATTAAAACAATTGAAAACTAATTATCATATTATTAGTTCATCAATTCTTACTCCCACAACTTAGTTAAGGCACCAATAAGATTAAACACAACATGTACAAGCCAATACTCTCATGTGACAGCCATATGATAATATGAAACTACTCCAAATAGTCCATAACACTACAACAACTTCAACTCAATTTCCAGCCCCTATTTCTCAAGTCCTTCACCAAACATCCTAGCTAGAACTTAGAATCAAACTCAAATATATGAAGGAGGGAGGATTTTCTTACCTAGATGAGATATTGTAGGGATGAAACAATGGTAGTATATTACCCTTGATGACTATTAACTTGCTTCACATCAGATCCTTCAAGATTGGAGATTACCCTTTAACTTGAATTAAAAGAAGAAGAAGATTATCAACAACTTCTTGAGGGTTTGGAGTAGGTCAATTTGGGAGAGAATTTCATGGCTCTCTTTATGTTTCTACTACTTGGATATTATGAGGATATGTGTCTTGATTCAGCCCCTAAAAGGGCCCTCTTGGCTAACCGACACATATACATTTTGGTGGACTAATTTGGGCCTTCCCTTTTATCAAGGAGGTGACACACCTACTTATCACCTGCTTGGTTAATTAATAAGTGTCACATTCTGCCCTTATTCACTTAGATACGTATCTTGCCCTTATTTTATAATCATGACATGTGTTAATTAGATCAAGCTAGTAGGACGGGTAAGCAAGTAGCTCAAGCAAGTATCCCAATAAGCAAGCAGCCATATTTTATGTATCCATTATTTTGTTTTTTCAAGTCTCATTCAACTTAACTTACTTAAGATTTTGATAAACCTTCCTTTTCCTTGTAGAGGGATTTCATTCCTTCTGAGCTTAGATCAACCGACTTACGACGTACTTTTACGTACAAAAATATGGGGTGTAACATCATTTCCCCCTTTGGAATATTCGTCCTCGAATGTTGGATGATGGCTTATCAGCTCATAATCCACGAATACTTTAATACTATCCTTTCCATCAAGGCAACTGTTATGTGAATAATTCCAAAGGCAAGGGCATTCCCCCCGTTAGGCCTCTTTCTTATACATTAACCTGTGGTCGGAATTTTTTCAATCTCATAACTATTGCTACCTTCTGTCATGCAACCTGTATGAATATGTCCTTGTACGCATGCCTACGTGACTCTTGTCTCCTTTTCTTCCAGCTTTTATCCATTCTCTAGGCCTCACTTTGCGAACATATAAAGAACTATGACAAGTTGTTCCTCTGGGCAGCTATAGGTGTACTAAAGTTCTTGGTTTTGTACTTTATCGAACTTACGACGATTGATATATTTTGTTTCCTAGCCTCAGAATATTTTTCCATCCATTGTCGATTTACCTTAATGTTGATCTATAATCCACCAGTAATAACTTGAAACTTCTTACGTAATACATTGTCACTAGGGCTCATGTCTCATCAACGAACATCTGAAGTTATTTTCCTGATCCATTTGAGGGATTATACTGTACTTTAATAATCGTATTTCATAGCACCATAGATTTTCTTATGTTATTCTGGAACCTCAAGCGAGACATCACATCGCCTCCAACTCTTCTTTGCTCTCATAACTAGACCTCTCGGTACCTGGAAACCATAGACTAGAAGATGTGCTACCGATGACACCACTATCATTTCTGGACACCGAATCACGACGCTTCTATCCCTATATCTAATATCTAGACTATTCACAACCTTCTGTACTTGAGTATCTCGCACCTTCTTCACATTTTTCTTACTTACCTTTAAATCTCGCATCATATCTTCTGTCGCTTTCGTAACTTACCTTCCACATAGGTGGAATTCACATCCATACCTTAAAGCTCTACTCTAATACTTGCATCTCTGGTGCATACCCAATCTAGCAGAAACTTCATACTAACTTCTTATAACTCAGCTCTATGCCACGATCTGGAAACGAAAGAAGGGTTACATTTCCTAAATGCCCTGTAGCCTCTCAATTATAAGTATGGCGTGCAACACAACCATAAGTGAGACTCTACTAGACACGACTTTATAGACTCCATAGGACACGACATGTTCTGATACCACTTTGTCATACAGTAAATATGGGGGCGTGCCTGGCACCGGGTTCCATACTGTCCCGAGTGAACCACTCTGTAACTCATGATCATTCAACGAAAATTAGAACATACATAGGTCGAGTTGGATGAACTTATTCTTTTTGTAACTATCATTGGCCAACATGGCCCCAACTTATAATGTATAACTATAAGTGGGCAAATGCCGTATCAGTGATCCATCGTATATAAAACATGAATGCACACAAGTCGTCAAGGCCTCTAATATACTATACCTAATGAACTTGTGTCTACAAATCCTCTAAGTGTATTTGATGTCAAAACGGGATAGGGCCCCAGCCTACCCATATGTTTGTAGCAAAACTCTAAAACAATGACTAAAGACTCGGCTGCATTCCGAATGAAGTAAAGTCTTACCGATCCTTCGCTGAATGCTAACCTCGTCTACTATGAGGGCTCATCAAACTGATTACTTACACTTGCAGGCATGAATGCAACATCCACAACAAAAAGGATGTGAGTACGAATAATGTACCAAATATGTAAAGCAGAACTAAAACATAACAATAAGTCAACATCAGTGAAAGAGATATAAGAATCAAACTAAACCTCTGAAGTGCCATTGAAGGCCATGATATGCATACTAACTATACTTATATATTTAATGCCTTTATTGGGACTATTATCCGTATCGTAACATGATTGCCCAACTGAGCAGTGGTAACTTCCCGACCAGCCGTAGCACGGTGGTTAATCCATGACTGTCCCACTAACCATAGCACAGTGATAAATGTATGACTGCCCGACCGGCTGTAGCAAGGTGGTAAATGTATGACTGCCCGAACGGCCGCAGCACGGTGGTAAATGCATGACTGCCCGATTGGCCGGAGCATGGTGGTAAATGCATGACTGCCCGACCAGCCATAACACGATGGTAAATGCATGACTTCCCAACCGGCCGTAGCTCGGTGGTAAATGAAGATGCATGACTGCCCAATCGGTCGTAGCTCAGTGGTAAATAAAGATGCATGACTTCCCAACCGGCTATAGCTCGGTGGTAAATAAAGATGCCTGACTGCCCAACCGGCCATAGCTTGGTGGTAAATGAATATGCATGACTTCCCAACTGGCCGTAGCTCGGTGATAAATGCATGACTGCCCGACCAGCCATAGCTCGATTTAAATAAAGATTCATGGCTACCCAACCGGTCGTAGCTCGGTGGTAAATGAAGATGCATATAACACTACATTATGAACATTAACATATTTATCGTATGCCTCAATAGAGACTTAGAAATATACTTAAATATGCTTTGTATTACATTTCATAGGAATGAATAACGTAGACATCCTTAACTACTAAGAGTAGAACCATTTATGAAATAACATTACATTTACGTATCGTTACTTGGATCATGTCAAATAAGAAAGGATTAGCCTTAACATACCTTCGTCGTCTACTTAACCTCACACCTTTGGTTCATCCTGTTAGTACTTCAATCTACAACAAATAATAAGGGAGCATTGTTAAGCTTACGGAAGCTAGAATTCAACAAAAATGAGCGACTAGCTCATCTACAAGTATTTGGACAGCACCTCCCCTTATTCATTTCCTTTCCTCAAATAAAACAACAAGACCAACGTGTCCAAAATATCAACAAGCATATTACATCAATATCCAACCTTATATCCATCACAATATATCACCAAAACAGTTCACACAATCTCATGCAACAACCAAGTGCTACTTTGCATTTTTCCATCCCTATAACTTAGCTAGAACATAAATACACTTCAATAATGACAACCACAATATACTCATGTTATACATACTTATTTTTAAGCCACAACACCACATAAAAACATACTCATAATAGTCCACAAATTACAACAACTAAAAATTGATTTTCAGATTATTAGTTCATCAATTCATACTCCCACAACTTAGTTAAGGCACCAATAAGATTAAACATAACATGTACAAGCCAATACTCTCATGTGACAGCCATATGATAATATGAAACTACTCCTAATAGTCCATAATACTACAACAACTTCAACTCAATTTCCAGCCCCTACGTCACAAGTCCTTCACCAAACATCCTAGCTAGAACTTAGAATCAAACTCAAATATATGAAGGAGGGAGGATTTTCTTACCTAGATCAGACCTTGTAGGGATGAAACAATGGTAGTATATTGCCCTTGATGACCATTAACTTGCTTCACATCAGATCCATCAAGATTGGAGATTACCCTTTAACTTGAATTGAAAGAAGAAGAAGATTATCAATAACTTCTTGAGGTTTTGGAGTAGGTCCATTTGGGAGAGAATTTCATGGCTCTCTTTATGTTTATACTACTTCGATATTATGAGGATATGTGTCTTGATTCAGCCCCTAAAAGGGCCTTCTTGGCTAACTTACACATGTCCATTTAGGTGGACTAATTTGGGCCTTCCCTTTTAGCAAGTAGGTGACACACCTACTTGTCACCTTCTTCGTTAATTAATAAGTGTCATATGCTGCCCTTATTCACTTAAACATGTATCTTGCCCTTATTTAATAATCATAACATGTGTAAGTAGCTCAAGCTAGTTGGTCGGGTAAGCAAGTAGCTCAACAAAGTATCCCGGTAAGCAAGCAATCATATTTTATGTATCCATTGTCTCATTTGTTTTTCCAAGTCTCATTAAGCTTAAATTACTTAAGATTTCGATAAACCTTCCTTATCCTTCTAGAGGGATTTCATTCCTTCTAAGCTTAAATCAACCGACTTACGGCGTACTTTTACGTACAACATGTGGTGTAATAGTTTCGTACAAAGAGGTACTAAAAGTAAAGTCGCACATTGTGGTATACACAAAAGAATGTGATGAAGACGAAGAGAGTGTTGGATCTTCATATCATGTTAGTGCACAAAATGAGTGTTATACTTCATCTCCAAAAAATATTGATGAAGAATTGAAGGATATTTCCTGGTGTTACCACATATCTTTCAATGATGGCGATCCTCAAAAGGATGAAGATGCTGAAGATGCCCCACCCGAACTTGAGGAAGGGACTAAAACGATGGTCGATGCACTAAAAGAGGTCAACCTTTGCACTGAAGATGATCCAAGGTCCATTTATTGTCATGTCCTGACCTCGGGGAGCACGCCCGACGCTCAACCGAGATACCCCGGTCAAGCAAGCCTACTTGATGCCTTATACCCAACCTTACCCATGAACAATGTAAGAATCAATAACAAGAGATATACATGAGAAGAGTAAAGTGTTCCACATTCTTTTTCCATTACTCAAAGGGGATTCATTTACAATTTCTAAAATATTACAAGTTCATAGTTATGAGGGAAAAACACGTTTGCCAAATACCAACACATCTAGTTCATTACCCAACATCGAACAACACCCACAACATATCTACATAGCCTCTAAGTATAACAAAAGAGTAGTATGGAAGTGCCGGCGACAAGGCCCCGGCTATACCTCAAAATAAAATGTACAATGTCAAGTGACATAAGGCCTATAATAGAATAGGGCTCACCAAGACCTGCTGAGTAGAGGGTAACTGCTAACGAGGATCAAAGTTGCCCACTGACGAACCACTTGCATCCATTAAAGATACAGCACCCCTGACAAAAGGGACACTAGTACATATGAAATAGTACTAGTATGTAAAGCTAAATACCCTCTCATGAAATATAATGCCAATATAAAAGGGAATAATCATGAAAGCAGCAAGTAACAACCAATGATATCCAAATACCAAGTTAAAACATAACAATTTTCAAAATAATAAATTAACATTTTTAGCATTAGCATCCGATCATCACACCATACACGAAGCATGGAGTACGATCACAAACTCGATTGGCTAAGCCATCTCTCCATGAATAAATGTCGATTGACATGGTGATGCAAAAAAAGGTGGTACCAGGAGTAGGAACCACCATGCGCGCGACATGGTGTGCGATCTCCACCCGATCGGCTAGGCCGTCTTCCCACATATGTCATGTGGGTCGACTTCCAATACAGGGCTAACAACAATCTCATCCCAATTAAGGGGAATAATCTCATCACATCAATCTCATCCTAATTAAGGGGAATAATCTCAATCCACTCCTACACCGGCACGTGTAGTTTCGGGTGTGGGCCATTACAACTCACCCTTCCTAGGCTCGCTAATGATACTCCAAAAAATATTTTTGCATACAAAGGAAATAGAGATACAAATACATTCATCTCATAACCGTTCATGACATGTATAGAATCATTAGTACTTTCAACCACTCACAACATCATTATTTCATTGGCTCTCTTGGCCATTCATATGATTCTGCATTCAAGGCATGGTGGTCGTATCTCATATTCCACACTTTCATTTCTTTACTTTTAAGGATCATCATTATAAACATCAACATATATAATATTCCAGAAATTATAACTCTAAGTTCATTAGTAATGAAGCCTTTAAACACAATGGATTTCTTTCCAAAGAAATGGAGCAAAATGGTTGGCAATCGAAGCACAAGTTAAAATCATAAGCGAGTGACACACCATTTATTCTTGTAATATTTTTTTCCAAAATGGGAAATACACAATTTCAATTCATGAATATGTAAGAACTTTAAACACATTGGAAATACTTACAAAGCATAGCATGGTGATTTGCGATTGAAATAAGGATTCAAATCATAGGCACTGGTTAAAACAACCACATTTGGACATGACTTGAGTACATAAGCTTTTAGGCAAATCTATCTTTGGAGTCAATTTGGAATAGTTGAATCAAGGCTCATTTCATAATCTTCACACATCAATTCATTTCATTGGCACTATTGGTCATAAGTATAACTTTCATTCTTCGCACGGTGGCCACACTTTATATCTCCTACTCACTTCTTTCACTTTCAAGCATCTTTATAGATTATCAACAATAAGAGAATTTTAAATCAAGGCCTTAAGTATATATATATGAGAATAGGAGTCTTAGGCACATTGAGTTTTCTTTCCAAGTTAAGCATAATAGACTTTCATTTGAAACACAAATTGAAGTCACGATATTTTAATACGTAAACCATACTTGAACATATTCTCGAATAGATCATAATAATATAGGAGCAATTGGTACACGTTTTTAGTAAACGCATCTTTCAACACAATGCTTACTTGGGATAATCGAATTTATTAGGAACAACTCGGAACATGGAATTAGGAACCTGGGCCAACCATACTTAAAACTTACGGGAACATCATGGAATTCAATTCTAAGAGTGAAGTTTAGCTAACATACCTTGCTTGAGATTTTCTTAGGTTACTACAACGTCCCAATACTCTTAGCAAATTCAATCTATAGGAAGATAGGGAAAAATTGAATATTATTGGAAGGATTCTCATGATATAACTCTCTTGGGAATTTCCTCAAACACCTACTATGCAAATTCGACTACGAAGCTATACAATGACAATCCCTTCCTCCCTCAACCAAATTCAGCAAGAAACTACTCGAAATAGTTCAACAACCCCGCATACTACCTCCTATTGGCACATGCATGGCCTATCTCCAAGCCTACAAAATATTTAAACCCATAACCTCTTGCATGAAAGCTTACGAGAAGGACTTACTCAGATAAATGATGGTTTAGCGAGTGATTCCCTTGAATCTCCAAGATTAGGGCAAGGATTGATGATTAGAATTGCTAGGCTTTCTCTCTCTCCCTCTAAGATACTCACTTCTCTCTAAAACATCTGATTTTTGCTTCAAACGAGCCCAAAAGGCTTTTAATCAAAATGGGATTGGGTTATAAAAATAGAAAATGGACCCTCCGAACTCATCTCTGTGGTCGCAGAGTGGACCGCAGAAAAGGTATGCGGCCCGCAAATTAGATTGCAAAAATGGTCCCAAAAACTAGGCTAGCCTAGCCAAGTCTGTGGTAGGTCTACGGTCTGCAGAGCAGTTATGCAGACCAGTTATGCGGCTTCAGGCTAAATCTGCGACGAAAGTGCGGACCGCGAAACGGAAATGCGATCGTATAATGGACCATAAAACGACCTTCAAAATTCAACTATTTTTTTGCTCAACTCCGCGATGGTTGTGCGGCCCGCGGAATGGATCTGCGATTGCAAAATTGAAGGCATAATGGCCTCCTTCTGAAAATATTTCCACCAACTCCTCAATGCATTCTTCAACCCAAAAAGTGCATATCGCGGCGAGTGTTACAACCCAAATTCGCATACCATAGATCACGCCGTAAGTTAGTCGACGTAAATCCAAGAACAGATTATCTTTGAGATGATAAGAAGTTAATCCTATTGGTCTTAAACGATACAAGGGTGTATAATAGTGGTTAACAAGTATTTGAAGTTAAACGAATCAAGGATGTTGTAACCCGTATTTTCGGGTAACACTAGAGGTGATTAATTGTCCCAAGATGTCTTGTTTTAATGTATTTGAATCATATAATATCCGCATCATAATTCTTGAAGTCAAGTGAGTTATGAAACAAAAGTCGATAAAAGTTGTCGCAACTTAGGTTTATAATTTTACTTAAACTTTAGGTCAAATGTTACTGCATTTTTCTCCCAATATGCTTGGAATTATGGGGTGATCTACCTATCCAATTGAATATCTATGAGTCTATTTTTGAACGCATTAAACCGTTCATCGATACGATCTCGGAATAGAGAGATATTCGTGTTTTCGCGAGAGTGCGCCAAGCTGCTCTCTATGGGGCCCACAAAGGCGGTTTAAGACATATGGACATATATAAGATACCTCAACCCCGTTTTAATCATTATTTTTCAGTATATTTAGACCTTATAACCCTAAAATCAGTCTCTCAAGGTTCTCTCATGATCCATGAACCAAACAAAGGGCAAACAACACAAATCAAATGTCAGAAATCCCTTGGCGCTAGTAAGTTTCTTGTTCTTCTTGTTGTTGCTGATTTTTGTGTTGTTCCAGCTCGTGTGGGACGTTGTTTTAAGTGTTTTATGTCCTTTAAATACACCTTCAAGTTTTTAATATCAACCCTAGGTGATTTCAAGTCTTCTAAGGTAATTCTAGTGCCGAAAAACCCGAATTAATTGCTAGTTTTGCTTCCTTGTTCTTGTGGCAGAATTGAAGGGATATTTCGTGGAAAATTAAGGTCAAATTGGAGTTGTTATTTCTGTTTAAAGTTAAGGAACCTCTTACTCTATATATATTTAAGATTATCCAAGTTGCAGCTAAGTCGTTGAAGCTAGAACTTGTGAAATATATATCGAAAGGCTTGGTAGTAATGTTGTTGGTTGGTGGACTGCTTTGGAGGCTCAATATGATTATTAATGATGTTGTTTGGGCTGTTTGGTGATTTTATTGACTTGTGGGAAGTCATATAAATAGGGGAGGTGTTGTCCGTTTCATCGTAAAATAGGTTGTGGTCGATACATAATAGTTACGACGCTTAAACGATAATGATAGTGTCATTTGTCTTATTGTAGACTAAGGAATCGTGACATTTACATAGCTTGAGGTTGGGAAGTATATACAAGGTATGTGAGGCTATCCCCTTCATTCTTTTGCACGACTCCGATTGTACATAATGTAATGAATGAGCTCCCAAAGATACTCTACTCTTAGAAGCTAGCAGTACTTACATTGCTGCCCTTCTTATGAAACAATTGATATTGATGTTACTTCTCTTATTCTTATATTATCAATGTTGTTGGTAGTTCCTGATTCTTATAAGATTCTTGATGAAGAAATAATCCTAATAACGTGTACGAAGGATACCGACCTTATGTCACTCCGAAAGGTTCAAAATGTGATTCCCATGAGTCCAGCATGCATCATATATATGTATCTATTTTACTCTACCGAGCCGTACTATAGTCGGCCGGGTATGGCACCTATTGTGCAACCACTGATCAGTTGGGTTTGACCGAGCTCCACATGGCCGGGTACAATTCTACCGAGCCCTATGATGGCCGGGTACATTTTACCGAGCCTATTACGGCCGGGTACGATATGATGATGGTGATGCCCACAAAGGCGTATGTTTTAAAAGTTTATGTATATATATGTATGTATTATATATTTCATGTCAGTAGCCCTCAGAGGTACCCAGATGTCACAGGTTGTATATTCTCTATCCCTGTTTACATTACTGTTCTCACTTATGCTTTCCTGCCCTACATACTCAGTACTTTATTCGTACTGACGTCCTTTTTATTTCTGGACGCTGCATGTCGTGCTGCAGGTCCTGATAGACGGGTAGACACAGCTCCCCCATCACAGTAGGCTATCCGGTTCAGCGATTATTGGCGAGATCCCTTCTCCGGACTTGCCGTGGTCTTGGTATGCATTTTTGTTATAGACATTATGGGTATGTCGGGGCCCTGTTCTGGCAATGTTGTAGCGTTTATGTTCTTTTAGAGGCTCATAGACATGTGTCGACTTATGTATGGTTTAGAATGCCTTGTCGGCTGATTTTTGTTGTATAGTCTTTCATGGCATCATGGTAGCTCGTACCTTATATATAGTTTCTTGACAGTCTTGTCGTCCCATGTTATGTATGTTCATGACATTATCTTTCATTGTTGGATGTTCATGATCCATGTCTACTATTTATATTGATCTTGTTAGCCCTTAAAGATAATAAGGAAGGTTAGATAAAATGTACGTTGGTGCTCGGCAAGTATGGCCCGGGTGCTAGTCATGACCCTCCAGTTGGGTCGTGACAAACTTGGTATCAGAGCAAGTCTGTCCTAGGGGATGTCTATGAGCCGTGTCTAGTAGAGTTTTGATTATGGATGTGTAGCGCGCCACATTTATAATCAGGAGGCTACGTGACATCTAGGGTTGTTACCTTCTTCCTGAATCTAGATCGTGCATAGAGTTGAGTAGTAAGTGTTCATATCTAATATTCACCTTGTTTTCTTTCAGCGATGCCTTCGACTAGGAAGCAAGCAATTAGTAAACGGCTTGATACAGCTATGGGAGAGGGTAACATTCAGGTTCCTCCAGCCAGAGCAGGCCAAAGTGAGGCACAGAGTGAGATGCCGTCTCATACCTCACCATCTCCTCCAGAGGATATTAGGAGGCACCCAGTACATCCAGTTACTCTGTCTGGCACTACAGACCACGATATGCGCAGTGCGGTGCAATTGTTGACTAGCTCGGTAGCTGCTCAGGCTCAGAGGCAGAATACCGGTGCTGCTGATAAACCGGTTAGTGCGAGAGTTTGTGATTTTATTAATCTAGACCCTCCAGTGTTTACCGGATCAGACCCCAAGGAGGACCCACAAATATTTATTGATCAGATTCATCGTACATTGCGGGTTATGCATGCTAGTGATACGGAGGCAGTAGAGTTGGCTTCTTATCGGTTACGGGATTTAGCGGTTTTCTGGTATGATAGTTGGGAGAGATCTAGGGGTCCGAACGCTCCTCCAGCCGTGTGGAAGGAATTTTCTGAGGCCTTTCTTCGTCACTACTTGCCAGTTGAGATACGACGAGCTAGAGCTGATAAGTTCTTGAACCTTCGACAGGGTAATATGAGTGTACGAGAGTATAGTATACAGTTTGATTCTTTAGCAAGGTATGCTCCCCATATGGTGTCAGAGATGAGTGATAGGGTGCATCTGTTCGTGAACGGGTTGGGACCACATCTGATAAATGAGTGCACAACAGCCTCCTTGGTAGAGGGCATGGATATTTCCCGTATTCAGGCTTATGCCCAGACCCTAGAGGATCGTAAGCGCCAGCAAAGGGCAGATAGGGAGCAGGATAGGGGCCAGCATAAGAGGGCGAGATTTGCAGGGTATTCTGATGAGTTCAGAGGCAGTATCAGGCCCCAATCTTCGAGGAGTTCGGCGCCACCTGTAGCTAGTGCTCCTCCAAAGTTTCAGAGGCCTCGGTATGATCGATTTACCTATTCTGGTTCAGGTCAGAGTTTGAGGGCATCAGTCTCACAATTTCATAGAGATACTAGTCAGACGAGACCCCCAACACCTCGTTGTGATCAGTGCAGCAAGGCCCACTTTGGACTGTGCCGTCGAGGTTCCGATGCGTGCTATTCTTGCGGACAGCGTGGCCATATGATGCGGGATTGTCCTAACAAATGAGGTGGTGGTATGGCTCAACCGGCTGGATCTGTGTCTGGTTCTTCCTCATCAGTTCGACCTCCAGCACAAGGTTTTCAACAGTCGACAGGTCGTGGTAGAGGTAGAGGTTCAGTGCCGAGTTCGAGTGGTGCTCAAAATCGAACCTATGCTCTAATAGGTCGACAAGATCTCGAGTCATCTCCGGATGTTGTTACAGGTATATTGTCTGTGTTTTCTTATGATGTATATGCGCTAATTGATCCAGGATCTACCTTATCATATGTTACACCCTTTGTGGCTAATAAGTTTGGCATTGAACCTGAATTGATAAGTAAACCACTTGCGGTATCCACTCCGATAGGAGATTCTGTGATTGCTAGAAGGGTATATAAAGGTTGCACTGTGATGATTTGTAGTCGTCAAACCTCGGCAAATTTATTTGAGTTAGAAATGGTTGATTTCGATGTGATAATGGGAATGGACTGGTTGGCCTCATGCTATGCAAATGTTGACTGTCGTACGAAGATGGTTAGGTTTCAGTTTCCTTGTGAACCCGCCATTGAATGGAAGGGGAACATTGCTACGCCGAAAGGTAGGTTTATTTCCTATCTTAAGGCAAGGAAGATGATCTCAAAAGGTTACATTTATCATCTTGTTCGCGTTAGGGATGCGGAGGCGAAGCCGCCTACTCTACAATTAATCCCCGTGGTCAATGAATTTCCAGATGTTTTCCCAGATGAACTCCCAGGCCTTCCTCCTGAAAGGGAGATTGAGTTTAGCATTGATGCATTGCCTGACACTCAACCGATCTTTATCCCTCCATATAGGATGGCCCCGGCAGAGTTGCGAGAGTTGAAAGCACAGTTGAAGGACTTGCTGGATAAGGGTTTCATTAGGCCTAGCACTTCACCTTGGGGTGCGCCAGTCTTGTTCGTGCGGAAGAAAGATGGGTCGTTAAGGATGTGTATCGATTATCGACAGTTGAATAAGTTTACAATAAAGAACAAGTATCCACTTCCAAGAATTGATGACCTGTTTGACCAACTCCAGGGTGCCAAGTATTTCTCCAAGATTGACTTGCGTTCAGGGTATCATCAGGTGAGGGTTAAGGAGAAGGATATTCCAAAGACGGCCTTCCGGACAAGATATGGGCATTTTGAGTTCTTGGTGATGTCGTTCGGGCTAACAAATGCCCCAGCAGCTTTTATGGATCTCATGAATA
Organism: Nicotiana tomentosiformis; assembly: GCF_000390325.3. Classification (NCBI taxonomy): domain Eukaryota; kingdom Viridiplantae; phylum Streptophyta; class Magnoliopsida; order Solanales; family Solanaceae; genus Nicotiana; species Nicotiana tomentosiformis. The sequence goes on from NC_090816.1 coordinate 67,206,727, forward strand.
GTGTATTCAGGCCCTATCTTGATGTGTTCGTGATCGTATTCATTGATGACATTCTGGTGTATTCTCGTTCGGAGGCGGAACATGCGGGCCACTTGCGGATAGTATTACAGACCCTTCAGGATCATAAGTTATATGCTAAGCTCTCTAAATGTGAATTCTGGCTGAACTCAGTAGCATTCCTTGGCCATGTGATATCTGATGAGGGTATTAGTGTCGACACTCAGAAGATCGATGCAGTGAAGAATTGGCCGAGACCTACAACACCGTCAGAAGTCCGCAGCTTCCTGGGGCTAGTAGGATATTATAGGCGGTTTGTAGAAGGGTTTTCCTCTATATCAGCACCATTGACTAAGTTAACACAGAAAGCTAC